>NC_061514.1:9772981-9797759 GCF_022539505.1 Lolium rigidum | reverse complement strand
AATATGCTGATTCTGATTACTGTTGCTATACCCATAAGATTTTCTTAGTGATCCTCTTTAAAATAAAGTAAGTTCATCATGCTGATTAGGAGTAATTTCATCATCACAATACAAATTTGCAGCACTCATTGGGTTCAAATTATCATTGGAGGAGCATTGAAAATTAAAATGACCCACTTCATGGCAAACTTCACAAATAAAAGGATAGAGGGCACAAACTTTTTTACCAAGATCATCTAAAGCCCTAAACCACTTTCTAGTTTTTTCATTAGCATGATGGATACAATATTCATCTTCGATTTGATTAATTCCACAAGGTCTATGTATTCCACAAAAATTAACATGCTTATAGGAAATAACATTCTTAGGAGTTTGAGCATGCTCATTACAATAATTAACAACAATTTCATTCTTCATGCAAGCCTCTTTAAAAGGTTCATGATACTTATCAAAATTCTTTTGGGCAATTCAAAATGAGAAGCAAAGGCTTTATAAAGATTTGCAGCAACTTGAGAGTCAAGACCATAAGTAGCACTCATATTTCGAAATTTATCGGTATCCATAAAAGTTTCAATGCATTCATAATCATAATTTATACTGACTCTTTACCTTTGTCGTTCTCCCAATCTTCGGCGTTCTCCTTAATCCGATCAAGAAGGTCCCTTTTAAACTCTTCTTTGTTGCGCGTGAATGATCCGGAACAAGTAGCATCCGACAAGGTCTTATCTTGAAAAGAAAGTCTTGCATAGAAATTATCAATGATGATATTACCTGGAAGCTCATGATTGGGACATTTGAGCATTAAAGACTTCAATCTCTCCTATGCTTGGGCAATACTCTCTCCATCATGAGGCCAGAAATTATATATTCGGTTTCGGTCTTTGTGAATTTCACTTGGAGGATAGAATTTAGAATAAAATAGAGGCACAATATCCTTCCAATCAAGAGAGTGCTCATCCTTCAGCAGTTTATGCCAATGCGCCGCTTTACCAGTCAACGACATAGAGAATAATTTCTTCTTCACTTCATCCATAGAGATACCTGCACACTTGAATAACCCGCATAATTCATGCAAAAACGAGTAAATGATCTCCGGGATGCACGGTTCCATCCCCTTCATAGCGGTTATCCATAACACGTTCAATAATTTTCATAGGTATTTTATATGGAATACTTTCGAGTAGGTGCATTTAAAATATCACAAGCATCATTAGAGTTATCACATATGGGAGAAAAAGTATTATCGAAGCAAATTTTCTCCCCTAAAGATGGGAAGCTAAAAAGATCACAAAAACTAGCTTCCCCAAGCTTAGACTTCTCCATAGCATTAGCGAGTAATTGCATTCATACTAATAACATCGCTACTAGCATGCGAATAAGGTTCCATTGGTTTTTTAATGTTCGCACCAAACAATTCTAAATCAGGAAAAAGATTAAAAAGCTCACCAAATTTTTTGTTGTTTTCCATTATGCCTAACTAGTGAAAATAAAAACAAGAAACAAAAAGATGCAATTGCGGGATCTAAAGGAAATAGCTTCGAGCACTCACACACCGAACAACGGTGCTAGGAAATAGCTTAGTAGTCGGAGGATGTGAATACCTTTTACCTTACCTCCCCGGCAACGGCGCCGGAAAAGTGCTTGATGTCTACGGGTGCTTCTATTCTTGTAGACAGTGTTGGGCCTCCAAGAGCGAGAGGTTTGTAGAACAGGCGGCAAGTTTCCCTTAAGTGGATCACCCAAGGTTTATCGATCTCGGGGAGGAAAAGGTCAAAGATATCCCTCTCAAGCAACCCTGCAACCACAAAGCAAGAAGTCTCTTGTGTCCCCAACACACCTAATACACTTGTTAGATGTATAGGTGCACTAGTTCGGCGAAGAGATAGTAAAATACAAGTAATATGGATGGATATGAGTGGTAATAGTAATCTGAATGAAATATGGCAGCGAGTAAACATGTAACAAAACAGTAAACAAACGGAGATTCGATGCTTGGAAGCAAGGCCTAGGGATCCTGCTTTCACTAGTGGACACTCTCAACAATGATCACATAATAGGACTACTCTACACCCTCTTGTTGGATGATGAACACCACTAATTGTGTAGGATTACACGAACCCTCAATGCCGGAGTTAACAAGCTCCACAATATTCAATGTTCATATTTAAATAACCTTAGAGTGTAAGATAGATCAACACAATTACACCAAGAACTAACATAGCATGCACACTTTCACCATCATACCATGAAGGAGGCATAGATCATATCAATACTATCATAGCAATAGTTAACTTCATAATCCACAAGAGATTACAATCATAGCCTACGCCAAGTACTAACACGGATGCACACACTGTCACCATTACACCGTGCAGGAGGAATAAAACTACTTTAATAACATCACTAGAGTAGCACATAGATGATATTCAACTAGATCACATAAAGAGAGAGATGAACCACATAGCTACAGCGGAGCCCTCGGCGCCGGGGGTGGATTACTCCCTCCTCATCATGGAGGCAGCGATGGCGGTGAAGATGGCGGTGAAGACGGCGGTGGAGATGGCTCCGGGGGCAATTCCCCGTCCGGCAGGGTGCCGAGCAGAGTTCCGTCCCCGAATCGGACTTTCGCGATGGCGGCGGCTCTGGATGGTTTTCTCTGTTTCCGTCCTTCCGGTCGATGTTTTTAGGTCAGGGACGAATATATAGGCCGAGAGTCGGCGCAAGGAGGCGGCTGGGGCCCCCACACCATAGGCTGGCGCGGTCAGGGGGCCACCCACGCCGCCTTATGGTGTGGGCCCCCTGCTGCCCGCCTCCGACTCTCCTTCGGTGTTCCGGAAGCTTCCGGGAATTCTAAGACTTTCGGTGTTGATTTCGTCCGATTCCGAAAATATTTCCTTAGTAGGATTTACGAAACCAAAAACAGCAGAAAACAGAAGCGGCCTTTCGGCATCTCGTCAATAGGTTAGTTCCGGAAAACGCATAATAATGACATAAAGTGTGAACAAAACATGTCGGTATTGTCATAAAACAAGCATGGAACATCAGAAATTATAGATACGTTGGAGACGTATCAAAGAGATGTGATAATGCTGTCATATACACAATTAATTAGTTTTTGCTACATGTTTTCAGGAGTGACACATATGGCGGACGATAGAGTCGACCCGATTAGGGATAACTATAATCCGGAAGCCGAGGCACATATTTTCGGCATCATAAACGACGACATTCTTTATGTGCCGCCCCCAGAAGATGAAGAAGAGGATATCTCTTCTTATCTGAACCTTGGCGGTGAAGATGAAGGTCGTCAGCGAGGTGATGACGAAGGAACGGGCACTGTTGATGGAGGTGAACGCCCGTCGACAAACACCTCCGGCGATGTTGATAAGAAATTAGCAATCACCACCTCCGGCGAGGTATATATATACATTGAGCCTCAGCTGGTGATACAAATTTACCGATTTCAATAAATATGTGTATTAACTCGACTCTCTTTCTTATTTTAGCCCTCGGCCAGCGGATCGTCGAAAAAATCGGTGAAGACAAAGCGTGGGAAAACCAAGACGCTGAAACAAGGAGTAATATATACCATTGATGTTATCAGTCCAAAAGGCAAGCCGCTAGAGCCCGAAGAGGCGTACACCAAGTTCATCAACCAATGCGGAGTCGTTGTTAGAGACAGCGTCCCGATCACCGTCCAGGAATGGCATGAGCTAGTGAAGGCACGTGTTGGTTCCAGTTTCGTCAGCAAGAGAAAGAAAAAGGAATGCCGGAGAACGCTTATGGAGCATTTCGTTCTACCTCCGGAATACCGCAAAAAAAGATGAATTCGGTAACGACGATCTGGAGGGACGTAAGAGGAGGAGGGTGGTCAAAGAGTTCGCTCTTCAGAAGATGGCCACAGCATTCCGGACATACAAGAAAATTTTAGCGGCTCAATATGTCGAGAAGGGGAAGACTCCGGATTTCACCGGACAGTATGAGAAGCTGAAAGATGATTGGCCCGAATTTGTGAGGCAAAAGAAATCAGAGGATTTCAAGGCCATATCGGATAAAAATAAGGCAAATGCGGCTAAGAAGCAGTACACATTATGGGGCCAGGAGGATACCGCCTTTCGGAGCCTAAGTGGCAGAAGATGGAGGATGACCTGACGACGCGAGGAATCCCTCTAGGTACCGAGGGATGGGATCCTAGGGCCAAAAGCTGGTGGTACGGGCATGGGGGAACGCTAGACCCGGTGACAGGGGAATGTACCCACCGAGACACAAAGTTTAAACCCACCCAAGCCCTTATTGACGCAATGAGGGATGCTCAAGCGGGGAAGATCAAGTTCAACAGAGAGAATGACCAGCTGACGAAAGCCCTCGGAAATCCTGAACACGGAGGACGTGTACGAGGCAAAGGCGCCGGCGTTTCGTGGGAAGAAGGGTTTTCCCAGGAAAATGACCCCTACAGTTATAGAACCCGTAAGAGAAAGGCGGATCGGGAAAAAGATGTTGTGGCGCGGTTGGCATCGGATTTCATTGAGCTGAAGAAAACCCTGGATGGTCTAGTACAAGAAAGAGAGGCAGCTCGGACGCATGAAGATCATCCACCGGATGTCGGAAGCCAGCAGCGGAGAAGCAGCGTGGCTTCCACGGAGCCCCCACCGGCTGGTGCTAATGCACATGAACCGACGATCGAAATTACTGCACCGGAGCCTCTGGCGATCGAAATTACTGCACCGGAGCCTCCTCGCTACCCCGTGGACGATGTAAAGGAGATGAAAGAATGTCATCTGTATTATCCAATGGGGAACATGTCCATGAAGGTAGCCATCGGCAGTGCTTTACCATGTGAACCTGGAGCACTCCACCACAACAATCCCATTCAAGATGGCTATGCTCGTGTCACGGTGGAGGCCATAGTACAAGGGTTTGAGGACCTGGAGATTGACATTGCTACACCTGAAGGGGAGAGAAGACTTGGAGATGTCAAGCGCCAGTTCATTCTATGGCAAAAGAAGTTTATCAAGTTTCCAGGCGAGGCGCCAAGGACAACAAGTCCACCCCCTACGGTGGTGGTGGCGGTGGCGGTGGCGGTGGTGGTGGTGGTGGTGGTGCTTCACCTCCTTCACGTCAGCCCACGCCGCCCCCCAATTCACCTCCGGCGGGTAAGCAGCCGCCGCCCCCCAGTCCGCCCCGGGCGGGTAGCAGACGCCGCCCCCCAATCCACCTCCGGCGAAGAAACAGAAGCAGTCCTGGACTATTAACCCGGACCCTTATGTACCTAAGACCACAAAGATACCGGAGCCATCACTGAAGCCTCTCATCCCGAGACCTTGGGAACTTAGTGTCGAGGAAAATGCAGCGGTCATGGCTGCTCAGCATGAGAAATGGAAGGCGGACTGCAAGAAGAAAAGAGAGCCCGAGCCCAAGCCAGTATTTTCTGAGAAGGAAAAGGAGTGGGCTAAGTCATTTTTGAGCACACCGTCCCAAGCCGCGAAGAATCTGCCTGACGACTATGCACGTGAACTTCGTAGGCAAGCACTCACGTTCAAGAGGAACAAAGAGTTGGCGGAGAAGCAGGAGAAGAAAGCCTTGGAGGAGGCCGAGAAAGAATTAGCAAGTAAAAAAGGGGGGAAACAAGTTGCCCAGCTCGGGGAACAAAGTAAACAATCGATCGCCCCGCTCATAGTGAAAACCGCCGGTCCGGATGCCCCGATATCATAGCAGCTGCGACATCACAGGGATTGACTGTAACGAGTGCCAGAGAACAAGCGGCCAACTTAGGTATCACTCTTCGTGCACTGTTAGGCCTTGATGAGGCGCCAGTGAAGGAGGTAGTAATTACATATGTGCGGAATGGGCCCCTCGTCGAGCCTGCGCAGGAAAAGGATCTACCTCAACAAATGAAAAATCTGCTAAATTGGTACAAGGGTTACATAAAAAATAAAAACGCCAAAGAATATATTTATGCGGAAGTTAGACATGAGCATCACTTCAAACATTACTATGTAACGAGTTAATGTGAGTGAATTGTTCCAGCTTGTTCAATCGCGCGAGCTCGACAAATCTATCATCGGTTGCTATGTTACTGTAAGTGATTTATTAATTTCTACCCCATCTTGTTCATTGCCTGCACTATATATATATATATATATATATATATATATATATATATATATATATATATTGTCCTAACTATATTGTTGTGTACGCTATTATGCAGATTGAAGAAGCGGGAAATGCGAATAAGGAGCATCCATGATGTTGGGTTCATTGACCCACACATCGTTAATTCATATGTGTTAGAACACCACCCCGCCGACATGGAGGAAGACCTGTGGCGGTTTCTTAGAAAACAGGAACTCAAAAGTGATATTCTATTTCCTTACCATTTTGGGTGAGTGTTTCTGTCTTGAGCACATTCTCTTTTGTTTACTCCATGCATGGTATGTGGCTAATCGATGAGTTATGCATGATCTGTTCATGTATCGTGTCCGCGAGTTCCACTGGATTCTCGCTAGTAATTCAATTTCACACCTCCACAGTTCTCGTCCACGACTCTCTGAATATGGATCCAAAGCTTTGGGCCGACATGAGAAAAATGATGCAAAAGTAATTATTTTCATTCATTTGCGCTCTATATCGATCGGCCTATTTCGTTCATTTCCTAATATCAAGTAACTAATTAATAACTCTCTTGTTCATTTAATTTTCTTTGCCTCGTAGGGTTTGGAGACGGTTCGTAGATGAAAAGGTCGGTGAATTCAAAAAAGAGCTACAATTTAAAAGGGCAGTGTCTGGGACTGGGGATATTCAGCCACCGGGGACCAATCTACGTGGATATTATGTTTGTGAGATGATCCGGAGATACACCTCTGAGCGGGTTCCGTGTGACAACAATATCAAGAGGAATAACCTCCGGAAGATGCTTAGTCCAGAAGCTCGCTTCCGACCACTTCAAGAGGAACTAGCTGGATGGTTCGTGAGGGAAGTCGTCGATCCTAAAGGAGAACACTATGTAGAGGACGTAGAACTTCATATGCACTAAATTATGTATGGAAACTTGTTCAAAATTGTATATGGTCATCCGATATTGAATATATATTGTATATTCCTCTTGAATTCTTTTTGGTTCTAATTTCAAATTTGTTTGAAATATATTGTACATTCATATGCATGTATATAGTACCGTACAATATGTGTACTGAAACTTCTGCAAAATTAAAACAAAACACAAAATAAAATATAAAAGAAATAAAACAATACAAATTAAAAAGAAAACCAGATTTAGGGGGGGGGGGCCTTTAGTCGCGGTTGGCCAGGAGAACCGCGACTAAAGGTCCTCCGCCCTGGGGCTCGCCTGCCACCCACGTGGACGGGCCTTTAGTCGCGGTTCGTAAGCAACCGCGACTAAAGGGGGGGGGGGGGCTTTAGTCGCGCTTAATTGGTCGCGGTTGCGCAACCGCGACTAATGGCAGTTGAGAACCACGACCAAAGGCCGTTTTTCTACCAGTATAGATGCCCTCTCTATGACCAATCCGAAGAGACTATGAAGCACCTCCTCACAGGATGCTCGTTCTCCAGGACGATCTGGTTTAAGGTCCTCTCGTGGATCAGATCCACATCAGGACCCCCTATGACTGAGGGTGACTTCGAGGAGTGGTGGTCGCTGGTGGTGCGGACCACCCCTCGCCAGCTGCACAAGGGCACTTCGTCGGTGATCATGCTTACGCATGGTGAATTTGGAAGCATCGGAACGCGGCGGTCTTCGACAACGCGCGGCCTTCGGTGACAACCCTATTCAACGACATTGTTGCCGAGGCGTGGTAATGGGCGGACGCGGGCGCCCGAGGCGTGTGCCTGTTGCTCCCCTAGATTAGTTCTTTTTCTATTTCTTGGGTCGAGTTGTGTGGCGTGGTGTTCGTCCGTCCTCGGACTTGTACATATAACCTTCTTTTTCTATCAATGCTTCGTAACGCAAGGCTTTTGCGTTTTCACGAGAAAATAATGTGGTGGTTTTTTGGAATGTACTCGCGTGTATCCTTGATGAGATATCGTTTTCCCACCAATTGTTTGTCCGTTCATCGCTAAATAAACGACGATGAATTATATGAAGGTTTTGTTTCTCGCACAAATTATACGGAGGTCCAAGGCATTCACGCCCGATGCTGCAAATTCAGTGAAAGCTTTAAAATTGGTATGAGGCCAGAATGGATGTCAACTTTTATTTCTGAAACCCTTCCAGATTTTTTTCTTTGAGAGACTGAAACCCTTCCAGATGTCCATGTCATAGCAGCATTGTCAAGGATTGTAATGGTTTCGAGTAATCATGAAAGATCAAGCAGTGGGGTGGCACGCAATCACCCAATCGTATACGCTAAACACAGTTGATCTTGGTTCTTGTACCGTATGTCCGTATCTGACACAACACAAGCCCGAGAATGTGCATGCCGAGTTCACATCCATTCCAGCCGCACGAACCGGAGCAACTAGCACCCTAATCTAACCAATAGCCATCTAATTGAGAAGATCTAGCTGTTGGTTCTTTAGTTAGTTGTTGGGGCCCCAGTTGCTGAGGTACATGACAGTCCGGAGCTCCTCCTCGTGCTCCTGCTTCGCCTTCCTCCTCGCCGCGGCACCACCGGCAGCAGGCACCGCCTTGCTCTTGCTGTTCCCGGCCGCCGCAGTAGTGCTGGCGCGCTGCTGGACTGACCGGAACGCGTGGTTCCAGCTTGACAGCCCGGCATGCCGATCCTTGAGCGCCTCGGCCGTGCCCGCGCCGACGCTCATCGCCGCCGCCCACGACGACGCCGTCGCCTTGCCGCTCGCCATCCGATCGTATGGTCTCGTATCGACGATGTCCTCGACTGCTTCGTTCGATGCTGTGTGTGTGGTTTATTGAGCTGCGAGCTGGCGGTACTAGTCGTGGTGGTTTTATAGGAAAGGCCGGCCGGAGTTGCGCTGTAACTGTGATGTGTGCTTGCCGGCCGTCGCTACCTCGTACGTACGGCCACGCGCATGGTTTATTAACTGGTGGGCGGAAACCGGGTGCAGGACGCGCCGGCCATGGCGTTTCAGGTTGTTTGCGGAGGCTCTGATTGGGGAGAGAGGCGTGCCGGCCGATCGTGTGTTGTCGCTCTCAGTATGATATCCATTTGACCATTTTCCTAAAGCTCACTCAACATCCTGAACTCTCGACACATACGGGTTAGGTACAATCATTATCAGATTTTCACCACATGCTCTTGGGCCTTGTGGTGACGGCGAGAGCGGAGGTACGGGAGACGCGAACGTGGTGGGGAAAACCAGAGGCTACAGGCCATTGTTTCCACGATACCAGGGACTTAGAGCATCTCCAGTCGCGTCCCCCAAACCGTCCCCCAAAGCGATTTGGGGCGCGCCGGACAAAAAAAGCGTTCCAGCCGCGTCCCCCAAAGCCTTTTTTTGTCCGGCGCGCCCCGATACGGTGTCCGGCGCCCCGAGCCCGTCCCCGTCCCACAGGGGACGCACCGGGGACGCCGGACACAACGCAAGTGAGGCGAGCTCCCACATGTCGGCGACTATTTGCATAAACCGTTGGTTCGCGCCTCTTTTCTCGTCGCTCCTTCCTTCCCGCGCCTCCCACCCCACCGCCGCCGCTGGATTTCCCGGCCGTTTGGGCGTCCGATCCGTGCCGCGAGTCGGCACCGTTGTCGCGGCTGGGGCTCCCGCCGGTCGTGCCGCCGCCGCCGCGTCGCCGGCGCCTCCCGAACGCGCCGTCAAATCCGCCCCACCTCCGCGCACGGAAGGTGCTCGGCGACTTGCCGGGTAGGCGCGATTGGTCGGCTGTTTGTTGCGTCGTCCGCCTCGGCGCAATTTTAACCATTGATTTTGCTTTAGCCATGGACGGCGACGATGAGATGGTTGCCCTGCTCGCCGGAGGACGAGCAAGCGTTCGACGACGACCTGCGGGAGCATTTGCTGATCATCGCGTCCCTCCGAGGACATGCTTGACGCCGAGGCGGAGAAGAGGAAGAGGCCGCGCCGCGGAGGATCAAGGCCGGGAAGAAGGAAGTCGAAGCCCGGCGAGAGGATGGAGGGGCATGCCATGCTGCACAACGACTACTTCGCCGACGGGGCAACACATGCCGACAATTTTCGGCGCCGGTACAGGATGAGCAAGGGCCTGTTCATGAATATCCTCCACGGCGTTCGAGAGTTCGACCCCTACTTCAAGCTCAAGCTCGACGCTGTAGGCGTTCTCGGGTTCTCATCCATTCGAAGTGCACCGCCGCCATGAGGATGCTTGCATACGGAGCACCTGCCGATACACGGGACGACTACCTTCGCATGAGTGAGTCTACTGCCATTGAGTGCATGTACAAGTTTTGCCGAGCCGTGGTGGGAAAGTTTGGCAAATACTACTTGAGAGGGCCAAGCGAGGAAGAGAGCGCAAGGATCATGGCACAAAATGCTGCCGGAGGATTTCCTGGAATGCTTGGAAGCATCGATTGCATGCACCGGGCATGGAAGAACTGCCCGTTTGCTTGGCAAGGTATATACAAAGGGCGTCATGGATATTGCGAGTGTGGTGCTTGAAGCTGTGGCAGATTATGACCTGTGGATTTGGCATTCTTTCTTTGGCATGGCGGGATCACACAATGACATCAACGTGTTGCAGCGGTCTCCGGTGTTCAGCGAGACTAGTGGAAGGGCATGCTCCACCATGCAACTATGAGATCAATGGCCACCAATATACCAAAGGCTATTATCTAGCCGATGGTATATATCCAAAATGGGCCACTTTTGTCAAAACAATCTCGAATCCATCAGGTCTGAAGAATTCTCACTTTGCTACACGACAGGAGGCTTGCAGGAAGGATCTCGTTGAGCATTTGTGGAGGATCAAAGGAAATACCGTGGCACCTTGATGTATCATCTAGCCCTTTTTATTATATTTGATTACTTGTTTTATTGTTTGTTGTAATTTAATTTGAAAACAATCCTCGAAAACATTTTTTTTCATATGCTACATTTGATATAAATGGTTTATGTGTTAAAAAAATTATTTTAAATGTTTGGGGGCGGCGTTTGGGGGACGCGGCTGGGAAACGACGTCCCCCAAACGCGGCACGAACAAAACACGTCCCCCAAACGCTCAATCCGGCGCGCTTTGGGGGACGGTTTGGGGGACGCGACTGGAGATGCTCTTAGTGCTTCTATGTCAGAGTCTGCTGATGAGAGCGTGCGCGCCGCACCTGAGGAGACACCTCAGTGTTGTCTGTCCTATGAGTGTGAGGCCGATACTTTTATAATTCACAGATCGATCGGGTTGATAATTTGAAATGGACCTCCTGTGTTTCATTATCGAAAAAAAAGTGGAGAGATTGGTCTTGATCCAGTAGCATCCTCAACTGGGCTAGTCTGCAACAGGTCGTCCCTCTCATGGATGGGTCGTTGAAGGAATGGTGGACACAGGGAAGAGCTATGCTGGACAAAACCGATTGGGGCAAAGCTAAGCTCCATTGTGATTCAGGTTTCATGGTCGATCTGGTGTGGAAGGAACTCCAGGGTTTTTTGACAAGGGGTACAAGCTTGTGAATGTGCTGATTTATCAGATCAAAGCGAAACCAAGTGCTAGGCAATAACTAGTGTTGGTCGTTTGTCGCTCATCGATAGTAAGCCTTTCATGTGTTTGTTTTGCGTAGCTCTATGTTGAGCTTCTGAATCTTGGGCTAGTGGTGCCTATTTTGGTTTCTGAACTTTGTGTCGTTCTTGTATTCTTGATGTGGGCCGCTCATCTTGTAAAACTTCAGCTTCATTGGTGGTTTTCCCTATTCGAATATAATACACTACATGCAATGCTCTTGTATGGTTCCAAAAAAAAGATTGAAAAAAATTCGCAAAAAAAAAGCTCTTGCATGGTTTGAAAAAAAAAAGAGATTGGTCTTGTTCCCAGAAAGACACTAAGAGCAGGTCTAACAGACCCCGTAAAAGGGGCAAACCCGTATAATAACCGCCGGTTTGAGGGTTTCGCGTCTACCCGGCCGTCTAGCACGCCCCGAATCGTTTTTTGCTGTTTTCGAGTACGGGGCGGGTCCTCGCCCCCTACTTGTGCGGGGTGGGAGCGGGGATAGTGGGCGAAGCCAGCATCCCAATTCCGAAAGCGCGCGCGGACATTTCAGTTCCCCCCACCCGTTTTCCCGCGCGCCGCCGCCGCCACCCGCGCGCCGCCGCCGCAATCCGTCAGATCCGCCGCCACCCGTGTCCCTCCGCCGTCCGCCCAGCCTCGTCGAGGTTCTTCGACGCCCGCCGCACCTCCGCCGCACCCCCGCCGAAGTTCCGCGTCCGTCCGCACCGCCACACGCCCGCCGCACCTCCGCCGCACCTCGGTGAGTATTCCGCCGCGTTCTTCTTCGTTGCCGCCGGTAAATTGGTCGGATTTGGGGCTGATGTATGGTACACCGTGGTAGATGGCTTCGGAGGATGTGCACATGGCGGATTTGGACGCGACGTCCACCGATTGGTCGTCGTCGGATGATTCCGACATCGACGATTTGCTCAACGACGACGACACGGAGATGATGGTGCTGCTCTTCGGCTTGAAGCAAACGGAGGACCGCATGAAGCTGCTGGATCAGCGGAAAGGATCCGTGATGGGGCGTATGTGCATTCCGCGGAACCGCGCGCTCGGCCACGAGCAGCTGATGCAAGATTACTTCGCCGAGGTACCGACCTATCCTCCCCGCCTCTTCCGTAGACGGTACCGAATGCGTAGGACTTTGTTCGAGAAAATCGTCAAAGATTGCGAGGCAAATTGCGATTATTTCAAGCAAAGAAGAAATGCTGCCCAAGTCATGGGATTTAGCCCATACCAAAAAATTTCTGCCGCCATGAGGGTTATTGCATACGGTATACCAGCAGATTATACCGATGAGTACCTTCGCATTGGTGTGCAAACAACCACGGATTGCGTGCGTATGTTTGCCAAGATGGTGATCAAGTTGTATGGAGAGAAGTATCTCCGAGCTCCAAATGAGGATGATACAAAAAGGCTCATGGAGATCAATGAAAAGAGGGGGTGGCCGGGGATGCTTGGTAGTTTGGATTGCATGCATTGGACATGGAAAAATTGTCCAAAAGCATGGCATGGCATGTATTGTGGCAAAAGCCGTGATGCTACCATTGTTCTTGAAGCTGTGGCCTCTCAAGACTTATGGATTTGGCATGCTTTTTTGGATTGCCGGGGACACTCAACGATATCAACATCTTGAATAGATCCCCTTTGTTTAAAAGACTAGTTAAGGGTGATGCTCCACCTTGTAACTACAAAGTTATGAACAATGAGTACACCATGGGGTACTATCTCACGGATGGTATTTACCCTAACTATGCAACCCTTGTCAAGTCCATAAAAGAGAAAAAGGACAGGCCTTTGACAAGAAAGGAAGCTTGCTTCACCGGAAATCAAGAGGCATGCCGCAAGGATATTGAGAGAGCTTTTGGTGTCCTTCAAGCAAGGTTTGCAATTGTCAGGGTCCTGCTAGGTTTTGGGACAAGGAAACTCTTGTTGATGTCATGACATGTTGTGTGATTCTTCACAACATGATCATTGAAGATGAAAGCGGTTTAAACTTGCCATGTTTCTATGACAATGTTGGCACCCGAGTGCAGCCCGAGAGGAACCCCGATCGGCTTGAAGCTTTTCTTGCAGCTCATCGAGGCATTGAAAATGCCGAGACTCATCACCAGCTCACCCAAGATCTGATTGATCACCATTGGCAGTTGCATGGCCAATGATTTTTTACATTCATTTCCCATTGTTGTATGTGTGAAACATTCATTTCCTATTTGTTGTATGTGTGAAACATTTGTTATTTGTTTAATTCTTCCATTAGAACATTTGTTGACATTTCCGAGAAACATTATTGTAATAATTAAGACGATTATTGTGTGATGTAAAACATTTATTTTATGTGAATGGTGTGTTGGTTCTAATATGCAATTTGTCAAAAAACCCTGTTTTGAGGGGCCAAAAACTCGGGCGAGCTAGCAGAGCCCGTATCCCCACCCCGTAAAACAGAATATTCTGTTTTACGGGGTGGGGATACGGGCTCTGCTAGCTCGCCCGAGTTTTTGGCCGGCGAAACCCGGATACAGGGCCCTCTACTCGTGTTATACGGGGCGAAAAAATACGGGGCCTGTTAGACATGCTCTAAGGCAACAGTTGTCCTAGTCGTTTAGTGTTGAAACTGGAACCGTGAGACTCTGATGTGGCTCATTCTGTCATTTTGATGATAACATGGAGATGGATCCGGCCTGCTGGTTAATATGGTCGGTCGGACGAAAGAACTGAAGGCATGTTCCTCCCAAATGACTACGAATATGATCCCTTCACTAGTGATAGGAGAATTTTTATCATGTCAATTCAGCAAGTGCAGAGTGAAGAAACACTGCATAAGATTTCAGATAATATTCGCCATGTTCTCACCGGCCGCACAGTAATCGAGCACGGGAAACTACTCGCAACCAATTCAGAATGTCCACGAAAACGATCATAGAAGCAAACGAACAAGGAGGGTAGTATAAACTCTCTTTTGTTTTTGCGAATGAGCGTACTGAAAAGTTTCATCTCGTGGTATATTACAATGGGGAAACAATCAACCAGCCAAGTCTCAGGCAACGGTTGTTGCAGCAAACACACCTAGCTAGTGATTGCTAACCGCAAGCTTGCATCTACTAATTGGGTCCCCAGCAGCTGAGGTACATCACCGTCCTCAACCCTTCCTCGGCCTTCTGCGCTCGCCGCTGCTCTGCCACAGCCGCCGCAGAGACCGGAAACTGCTTCTTGCCCTGGGAGACGGCGGCGCGGGAGCTGGCCTTGGCCTTGGCGGCCCGGTGGATGGACCTGAGCGCGTAGTTCCAGCGGCAGAGGCCGGCCTGGTCCTTGAGCGCCTCCACGGCGCCCACGCTCATCGCCACCGTCCACGACGCCTTCGCTGCAGCCGCCATCTTCTCTTCTTGTTGTTGCGTTGGAGGGGATTGTTGACTTGACTGATCTGTACGAGCTCTGTGATTTCTCTGTTGTGGGGTGTGAAATTGGGCTGAATGCTGATCGATCCTTGTGTTGGTGGGAAGAAGAGCGAGGATGGGATTGGTTATATAGAGATGGCAAGCTGTCACGGTAGGGCCGGAGCAAAACAGGCGGCCGTGGGCGTTGGTTTTCCAGGATACTGGGTGCTTTGAGAGCCAGTTTGCGCGTGCACGACGCACATCTCGTCTTGTATATTCACGGCAGATGGGCGGTTTTGTCCACTTGCGACAGGAAGCCGGTAGATATAACGGCGCATTTGGTAGCCTAGGTGTCCCTTGGCTCGTATCGGTCCAGCAAATTTCAGGCCGTTTGGTTCCCTGATCGCACTCGCGTTTTTGCATAGCACGGATTTTAAAGCACCCCTAGGATAGGCACTCGCGAGACGAAAATCGACAACGGCGTTCACGCGGGAGCTCCGCCTCGGCATGGCGGGAGAAGCCGAAATTCCAGTGGCGTTACGCGGCAAAGGTAGGGGTAACATCCCTCTTCGGTTAACGTCTCCATTAGACCCCTCCCAAATTTTGCATTCCCCCAATTTCCTTACCGGCGGCGGCGACCCAGATCTGGCAGCGCGCATCTACCTTCGGTCTCCGGCGCTGGACCAGGGTCCTCTTCTCCAGCTGCGCCGGAGCCTGCGCACATCTGCGGCGGCTTTCGGCCGTGTCCATCGTCCGCCATGACGGAGGTAAGGGGAAACTCCTCTGCTCTACTGTAGTGTTCGATTCATGTTCGTAGAACTGGTTGGGTTTGATAAGACCGTTCGTAATGCATAGATCTTGTTTGAGTATACCAACCAGCTCCAGCTTGTGCATCACGCCGCAGCACTCATCATTTGCGTACAAGCCTGAATCCTGATGGTGCATAAGAGAGCAGTTAGGCATGCTGCTTATCCTTGTGTGACTTACGGACCTATTGTAAGGGTACATTGCCCCTATGTGTGGTTTTGGTAATTAATGATAACCCCTATGGACTAATGTTTTCATTGAGTTTATATGAAGGAATATTCCATAGGTACTTCTTGTATTCCATGTGTTGGATTCAAGTAGGGATGCCATGAAGATAAAGATACACCTTGTGTATTGGCATCAAGACCATCGATTTGAAGACATATATGTGATATGATCAAGAAGAAGAAATGAAGATGGAGTTCTTATGTGGAACTCAATATTAGCCATGCTCTATCTTATAAGAATATGAGAAGGTACAAGGTTGAGTTGGGCAAGTTCAAGATGAGCATCTTGAGTGGATCACATGCTTGAAGCTTGTCGTCCATTTGGTGATAATGGATATGTGAAGATGTGCATCAATGGAGCTTTCCCATCATAGTGTATGGGGGAGCATTTGTGAGTCTTCACAAAGCAACATTTTGATCAAATTCCGGCTTGAGTGAAGCTTGAAGAGTTATCATCAAGATCAAGCGGTATGCGCAAGGCAAAGGTATGGCCTTGCTAGGTTTTCCTTTTACCGGTCTCAAGGTGGATGTTGGGAGACCGGATTATAGGATAGATAGCCGCACTATTAAGAGGGGCTTTCGGTTGAGTAACTTGATCACATCGTCTTAGGGAGCTCAATACTTTACATACATTGCATATCCTTATTGCTTCTTGGTGTTTCTCTGTGTGAGGTTCTTGAGCTTGTTGCTAGCTTTACAACAAGCCCAAGTTCATCGAAAACGGAATCCGCATGCATCTTCTATCGCGTTTTCAAGTTTGGACGTCTTCACCGTCTCTTGACGGTGGGAGACTCCCTCTCTAAAACCATCTAAAATATTCTGTGAGGAGTCTCCACAGTTTTTCTTGGGGTTCTATTCATCGTTATCTTTCCAACAAAATTGGTTTCATGCGAATCGGAGTTCGGGAGCATTAGTTATTAAAGAAAAAAGAAAGAGGTGAAAAGAATAAAAAGAAAAAGAGAAAAAGGGGAGGGGCCAGCCGGCCGACCGGCCCAGCCACCGGCCCACCCGGTCCGCGACCGGGTCCGGCGCTGGTGCCATCCGGGCCGCCTCCAGTGGCCTCTGGCCCATGACCGGCCGCAGGCCCGGTCCACGACCGGCCCGACCGGATCCTCCCCTGGCCCGCGCACTTACGCGCCGCCCACGCGCGGTGGGCGTAGCCGGCTCGCCCCGCCTGGGCCAGACTCCTCCGCGCGGCCCATGCGCCCCGCCCGGCTGGCAGGCCGGCCCGACCGGACTGGCCACCGGCCTCCTCGGCGCCATTTTCGGTCGACCGGCTGGGCCGCCGGTTGGGGCGATTTTCTGGCCCGTTTTTCCTGCAGTCTTTTTGTCTTTTCCCCCTCAACGGTTTTATTTCCTCCTAGCTATAAATAGACCTTTCTTCCACCTTGAGCAAGTCAGTTCTTCTATTCTCTCACCTCCATTGTTGCATTTGAAGAACTTGCTCTCTCTCTTGTCTCCCCCCATTATTCTTGCTCATACTTGAGGGATCTAAGAGAGGAGATCTAGATCTACACTTCCACCAATCCATTTCTCCTCTAAGTGAGGGAATCTCTTGGGATCTAGATCTTGGAGTCTTTTCTTGACTTTCCCCATTGCTCTTCCTCTCCAATCTCATCTTAGCATTCGTTGCATGGCTGGGATTTGAGTGTGAAGGATTTGAACACCTCTAGTGTTCTTGCTTTGCATCATTGCATAGTGTTGAGCTCTCTGATGCGCGTAGATGACACGTCCGTTGGGAACCCCAAAAGGAAGGTGTGATGAGCACAGCAGCAAGTTTTCCCTCGGTAAGAAACCAAGGTTTATCGAACCAGTAGGAGTCAAGAAGCACGTTGAAGGTTGTTGGCGGAGGAGTGTAGTGCGGCGCAACACCAGAGATTCCGGCGCCAACGTGGAACCTGCACAACACAATCACATAACTTTGCCCCAACGTAACAGTGAGGTTGTCAATCTCACCGGCTTGCTGTAAACAAAGGATTAGATGTATAGTGTGGATGATGATGGTTGTTTGCGAAGAACAAGTAAAGAACAATTGCGACGGATTGTATTTCGGATGTAAAGAATAAGACCGGGGTCCACGGTTCACTAGTGGTGTCTCTCCCATAAGATAGCGGATGTTGGGTGAACAAATTACGGTTGGGCAATTGACAAATAAAGAAGGCATAACAATGCACATACATATATCATGATGAGTACTATGAGATTTAATCGGGGCATTACGACAAAGTACATAGACCACTATCCGACATGCATCTATGCCTAAAAAGTCCACCTTCAGGTTATCATCCGAACCCCCTCCGGTATTAAGTTGTAAACAACGGACAATTGCATTAAGTATGGTGCGTAATGTAATCAACACAAATATCCTTAGACAAAGCATCGATGTTTTATCCCTAGTGGCAACGACACATCCACAACCTTAGAACTTTCACATCATCGTCCCAGATTTAATGGAGGCATGAACCCACTATCGAGCATAAATACCCCCTCTTGGAGTCACAAGTATCAACTTGGCTAGAGCCTCTACTATCAACAGAGAGCATGCAAGAACATAAATAACATATATGATAGATTGATAATCAACTTGACATATTATTCAATATTCATCGGATCCCAACAAACACAACATGAAGGATTACAAATAGATGATCTTGATCATGATAGGCAGCTCACAAGATCTAACATGATAGCACAATGAGGAGAAGACAACCATCTAGCTACTGCTATGGACCCATAGTCCGGGGGTGAACTACTCACACATCGATCCGGAGGCGATCATGGCGATGAAGAGACCTCCGGGAGATGATTCCCTCTCCGGCGGGGTGCCGGAGGCGATCTCCCGAATCCCCCGAGATGGGATTGGCGGCGGCGTCTCTGGAAGGTTTTCCGTATCGTGGCTCTCGGTATGCGGGGGTTTCGCGACGGAGGCTTTAAGTAGGCGGAAGGGCAGGTCAAGAGGCGTGATGGCGTGTAACTCACACGTTCGTTGGGAACCCCAAGAGGAAGGTATGATGCGCACAGCAGCAAGTTTTCCCTCAGAAAGAAACCAAGGTTTATCGAACCAGGAGGAGCCAAGAAGCACGTTGAAGGTTGATGGTGGCGGGATGTAGTGCGGCGCAACACCAGAGATTCCGGCGCCAACGTGGAACCTGCACAACACAACCAAAGTACTTTGCCCCGGCGAAACGAGTGAGGTTGTCAATCTCACCGGCTTGCTGTAACAAAGGATTAACCGTATTGTGTGGAAGATGATTGTTTGCAGAGAAAACAGTAAAAACAAGTATTGCAGCAGATTTGTATTTCAGTATAAAAGAATGGACCGGGGTCCATAGTTCACTAGAGGTGTCTCTCCCATAAGATAAAAGCATGTTGGGTGAAGAAATTTACAGTCGGGCAATTGACAAATAGAGAGGGCATAACAATGCACATACATGTCATGATAAGTATAGTGAGATTTAATTGGGCATTACAACAAAGTACATAGACCGCCATCCAACTGCATCTATGCCTAAAAAGTCCACCTTCAGGTTATCATCCGAACCCCTTCCGGTATTAAGTTGCAAAGCAACAGACAATTGCATTAAGTATGGTGCGTAATGTAATCGACAACTACATCCTTAGACATAGCATCAATGTTTTATCCCTAGTGGAAACATCACAACACAACCTTAGAACTTTCTGCCATCGTCCCGGTATCAATGCGAGGCATGAACCCACTATCGAGCATAAATACTCCCTCTTGGAGTTAAGAGCAAAAACTTGGCCGAGCCTCTACTAATAACGGAGAGCATGCAAGTTCATAAACAACACATAGGTAATAACTTGATAATTAACATAACATGGTATTCTCTATCCATCGGATCCCGACAAACACAACATATAGCATTACGGATAGATGATCTTGATCATGTTAGGCAGCTCACAAGATCCAACAATGAAGCACAATGAGGAGAAGACAACCATCTAGCTACGCTATGGACCCATAGTCCAGGGGTGAACTACTCACTCATCACTCCGGAGGCGACCATGGCGGTGAAGATTCCTCCGGGAGATGAATCCCCTCTCCGGCAGGGTGCCGGAGGAGATCTCCTTAATCCCCCGAGATGGGATTGGCGGCGGCGGCGTCTCTGGAAGGTTTTCTGTATCGTGGTTCTTCGTATCGGGGGTTTCGCGACGGAGGCTATAAGTAGGTGGAAGGGCAGAGTCGGAGGGCTGACGAGGGGCCCACACCATAGGGCGGCGCGGGCCCCCCTCTGGCCGCGCGGCCCTATGGTGGCGGCGCCTCGTCGCCCCACTTTCTATCCCTTTCGGTCTTCTGAAGCTTCGTGGCAAAATAGGACCCTGGACGTTGATTTCGTCCAATTCCGAGAATATTTCGTTACTAGGATTTTTGAAACCAAAAACAGCAGAAAACGACAGAATCGGCTCTTCGGCATCTTGTTAATAGATTAGTTCCGGAAAATGCACGAATATGACATAAAGTGTGCATAAAACATGTAGATATCATCAATAATGTGGCATGGAACATAAGAAATTATCGATACGTCGGAGACGTATCAGCATCCCCAAGCTTAGTTCTCGCTCGTCCCGAGCAGGTAAAATGATAACAAAGATAATTTCTGAAGTGGCATGCCATCATAACCTTGATCATACTATTTGTAAACATATGTAATGAATGCAGCGATCAAAACAATGGTAATGACATGAGTAAACAAGTGAATCATAAAGAAAAGACTTTTCATGAATAGTACTTCAAGACAAGCATCAATAAGTCTTGCATAAGAGTTAACTCATAAAGCAATAAATCAAAGTAAAGGTACTTGAAGCAACACAAAGGAAGATTAAGTTTCAGCGGTTGCTTTCAACTTGTAACATGTATATCTCATGGATAATTGTCAACATAGAGTAATATAACAAGTGCAATATGCAAGTATGTAGGAATCAATGCACGGTTCACACAAGTGTTTGCTTCTTGAGGTGGAGAGAGATAGGTGAACTGACTCAACATGAAAGTAAAAAAGAATGGTCGTTCAAAGAGGAAAGCATCGATTGCTATATTTGTGCTAGAGCTTTTATTTTGAAAACATGAAACAATTTTGTCAACGGTATTAATAAAGCATATGAGTTATGTAAATTATATCTTACAAGTTGCAAGTCTCATGCATAGTATACTAATAGTGCCCGCACCTTGTCCTAATTAGCTTGGACTACCGGATCATCGCAATACACATGTTTTAACCAAGTGTCACAATGGGGTACCTCCATGCCGCCCGTACAAAGGTCTAAGGAGAAAGCTCGCATTTTGGATTTCTCGCTTTTGATTATTCTCAACTTAGACATCCATACCGGGACAACATGGACAACAGATAATGGACTCCTCTTTAATGCATAAGCATGTGGCAACAATTATTATTCTCATATGAGATTGAGGATATATGTCCAAAACTGAAACTTCCACCATGAATCATGGCTTTAGTTAGCGGCCCAATGTTCTTCTCTAACAATATGTATGCTCCAACCATAAAGGTGGTAGATCTCTCTTACTTCAGACAAGACGGACATGCATAGCAACTCACATGATATTCAACAAAAAGAATAGTTGATGGCGTCCCTAGAAGCATGGTTATCGCACAACAAGCAACTTAATAAGAGATAAAGTGCATAAGTACATATTCAATAACACAATAGTTTTTAAGCTATTTGTCCCATGAGCTATATATTGCAAAGGTGAATGATGGAATTTTAAAGGTAGCACTCAAGCAATTTACTTTGGAATGGCGGATAAATACCATGTAGTAGGTAGGTATGGTGGACACAAATGGCATAGTGGTTGGCTCAAGTATTTTGGATGCATGAGAAGTATTCCCTCTCGATACAAGGTTTAGGCTAGCAAGGTTATTTGAAACAAACACAAGGATGAACGGTGCAGCAAAACTCACATAAAAGACATATTGTAAACATTATAAGACTCTACACCGTCTTCCTTGTTGTTCAAAACTCAATACTAGATATTATCTAGACTCTAGAGAAACCAAATATGCAAACCAAATTAGCAAGCTCTAAGTGTTTCTTCATTAATGGGTGCAAAGTATATGATGCAAGAGCTTAAACATGAGCACAACAATTGCGAAGTATCAAAATTATCCAAGACATTTTAGAGTTACTACATGTAGCATTTTCCAATTCCAACCATATAACAATTTAACGAAGAAGAAACTTCGCCATGAATACTATGAGTAGAGCCTAAGGACATACTTGTCCATATGCTACAGCGGAGCGTGTCTCTCTCCCACAAAGTGAATGCTAGGATCCATTTTATTCAAACAAAACAACAAACAAAAACAAACCGACGCTCCAAGCAAAGTGCATAAGATGTGACGGAATAAAAATATAGTTTCGGGGAGGAACCTCGATAATGTTGTCGATGAAGAAGGGGATGCCTTGGGCATCCCCAAGCTTAGACGCTTGAGTCTTCTTAGAATATGCAGGGGTGAACCACCGGGGCATCCCCAAGCTTAGAGCTTTCACTCTTCTTGATCATATTGTATCATACTCCTCTCTTGATCCTTGAAAACTTCCTCCACACCAAACTCGAAACAACTCATTAGAGGGTTAGTGCAAAATAAAAATTAACATGTTCAGAGGTGACACAATCATTCTTAACACTTCCGGACATTGCATAAAGCTACTTGGACATTAATGGATCAAAGAAATTCATCCAACATAGCAAAAGAGGCAATGCGAAATAAAAGGCAGAATCTGTCAAAACAGAACAGTCCGTAAAGATGGATTTTATTAGGGCACCAGACTTGCTCAAATGAAAATGCCCAATTTGAATGAAAGTTGCGTACATATCTGAGGATCACTCACGTAAATTGGCTTAATTTTGTGAGTTACCTACAGAGAATTAGACCCAGATTCGTGACAGCAAAGAAATCTGTTTCACGCGAGTAATCCAAATCTAGTATTTACTTTACTATCAAAGACTTTACTTGGCACAACAAAACATAAAACTAAGATAAGGAGAGGTTGCTAAAGTAGTAAACAACTTCCAAGACTCAAATATAAAACAAAAAATACTCGTAGTAAAAACATGGGTTGTCTCCCATAAGCGCTTTTCTTTAACGCCTTTCAGCTAGGCGCAGAAGTGTATATCAAGTATTATCAAAGGGTGGTGCATCTACAGCGGGGTTTGGAGTTTTCTCAACCATGCATAATATATTGGATACATAAGTTTCGGTGTCTCCCTTTTCATTAGTCTTGGGCTTGCTACTCTCATCGAACAAATTTTCGGGAACAAGCCAAGCATAGTTATTTTCTAGTGCATCATTCATAGCTAGGAGTTTACATGGTATTGGTGCTTTGATCTCCCCACCATCATTAGCATTATCGGTATATTTCATTCTATACATATCCATTTTTTCAAGTGTTCTTTTAAAGTCGGTATAAAAGCCAAGCCTCTTATGCTTAATAAAAACTTTTCTAGCTTCTATAGCTATATCTTCAAATTCTCGCACTAAGACTTTTAGAACAAAATCTCTCTTCTCTCCCCGCTCCATATCGAAAGTGTAAGAAACATGTGTTATATCATGGGGTTGAGACTAATAAATCTAGCTTCCATCATGCGCACCAAACAAACAGAGGCATCTTCATAAGTAGGGACAGCTTTTGCAAGTGGTATATCTTTAAGATCTTCATGCATACTAACATGGGTGAAAAATTCTTCTATATTATCTCTTCCAATTATAGACCCTTGTCCCACAGGTATATCTTTTGCGGTAAAATTAAGAGGAAACATGTTGAAATAAGTAAAGCAAATGCAAGTAACTAATTTTTTTTGTTTTTGATATAGAGTGCAAGACAGTAAATAAGGTAAAGCTAGCAACTAATTTTTTTGTGTTTTGATATAATGCAGCAAACAAAGTAGTAAATAAAATAAAGCAAGACAAAAACAAAGTAAAGAGGTTGGGAAGTGGAGACTCCCCTTGCGGCGTGTCTTGATTTCCCCGGCAACGGCGCCGAAAAAGAGCTTGATGGCGTGTAACTCACACGTTCGTTGGGAACCCCAAGAGGAAGGTATGATGCGCACAGCAGCAAGTTTTCCCTCGAAAGAAACCAAGGTTTATCGAACCAGGAGGAGCCAAGAAGCACGTTGAAGGTTGATGGCGGCGGGATGTAGTGCGGCGCAACACCAGAGATTCCGCGCCAACGTGGAACCCGCACAACACAACCAAAGTACTTTGCCCCAACGAAACAAGTGAGGTTGTCAATCTCACCGGCTTGCTGTAACAAAGGATTAACCGTATTGTGTGGAAGATGATTGTTTGCGAGAGAAAACAGTAAAAACAAGTATTGCAGCAGATTTGTATTTCGAGTATAAAAGAATGGACCGGGGTCCACGGTTCACTAGAGGTGTCTCTCCCATAAGATAAAAGCATGTTGGGTGAACAAATTACGGTCGGGCAATTGACAAATAGAGAGGGCATAACAATGCACATACATGTCATGATAAGTATAGTGAGATTTAATTGGGCATTACGACAAAGTACATAGACCGCCATCCAACTGCATCTATGCCTAAAAAGTCCACCTTCAGGTTATCATCCGAACCCCTTCCGGTATTAAATTGCAAAGCAACGGACAATTGCATTAAGTATGGTGCGTAATGTAATCGACAACTACATCCTTAGACATAGCATCAATGTTTTATCCCTAGTGGCAACAAGACAACACAACCTTAGAACTTTCGTCACCGTCCTGTATCA
>NC_061514.1:9490309-9772881 GCF_022539505.1 Lolium rigidum | reverse complement strand
ACGAGGCCGAGAAAAATTAGAAAGGGGAAAGAAGTTGCCCAGCTCGGGGAACAAAGTAAACAATCGATCGCCCCGCTCATAGTGCAAGCCGCCGGTCCGGATGCCCCCGATATCATAGCAGCTGCGGCAGCACATGGATTGACCGTAGAAAGTGCCGGAAAACAAGCGGCCGACTTAGGTATCACTCTTCGTGCAGTGTTAGGCCTTGATGAGGCGCCAATGAAGGACGTAGTATTTACATATGTGAAGAATGGCCCTCTCATCGAGCCTCGCGTAGAAGAGGATCTACCTCGACAAATGAAAGGTCTGCTAAATTGGTACAAGGGTTACATAAAACATGAAAACGCCAAAGACTATATCTATGCGGAAGTTAAATATGTGCATCACTTCAAACGTTACCGGGTACAAATTCCTCCGAGTGAATTGTTCCAACTGTTCAATCTGCGCGAGCTCGACAAATCTATCATCGCTGCTACGTTCTGTAAGTGATTTATTAATTTCTACCCCATCTCGTTCATTGCCTGCACTATATATATATATATATATATATATATATATATATATATATATATATATGTCCTAACTATCTTGTTGTGTACGCTATATATTATGCAGAATGAAGAAGCGGGAAATGCGAATAAGGAACATCCATGATGTTGGGTTCATTGACCCACACATCGTTAATTCATATGTGTTAGAACACCACCCCGCCGACGTGGAGGAAGACCTGTGGCGGTTTATTAGAAAACATCAAGAGAAAAGTGATATTCTATTTCCTTACCATTTTGGGTGAGTGTTTCTGTCTTGAGCACATTCTCTTTTGTTTACTCCATGCATGGTATGTGGCTAATCGATGAGTTATGCATGACTATGCATGTATCTTGTCCGCAGGTTCCACTGGATTCTTATGGTAATTAAAGTTCAGACCTCCTCGCTTCTCGTCCACGACTCTCCGAATATGGATCCGGCGCTTTGGGGCGACATGAGAAAAATGATGCAAAAGTAATTATTTTCATTCATTTGCGCTCTATATCGATCGGCCTATTTCGTTCATCATTTCCTAATATCAAGTAACTAATTAATAACTCTCTTGTTTATTTAATTTTCTTTGCCTCGTAGGGTTTGGAGACGGTTCGTAGATACCAAGGTCGGTGAATTCAAAAAAGAGCTACATTTTAAAATGGCAGTGCCGACGACTGGGGATACTCAGCCACCGGGGACCAATCTATGTGGATACTATGTTTGTGAGAGGATCCGGAGATACGGCAATGAGCGGGACCAGACGTGTGAGAACAACATCCCGAGGAATAACCTCCGGAAGACGCTTAGTCCGAAGCTCCGCTTCCGACCACTTCAAGAGGAACTAGCTGGATGGTTGGCGAGGGAAGTCATCGATCCTAGAGGAGAACACTATTACGATGACGTAGATCTTTATACGCACCGGAATTTGTAACTAACTTGTTCAAAATTGTATATGGTCATCCGATATTGAATATATATTGTATATGGTCATCCGATATTGAATATATATTGTATATTACTCTTGAATTCTTTTTGGTTCTAATTTCAAATTTGTTTGAAATTGTACATTCATATGCATGTATGTATACAGTACCGTAGAATATGTGAAACTCCTTCAAAATTAAAACCCAAAAGAAATAAAATAATACAAATTAAAAAGAAACCAGATTTAGGGGGAGGGGGGCTAAACCCTAAACCCTGCGGAGGCCTTTAGTCGCGGTTGGCCAGAAGAACCGCGACTAAAGGTCCTCCGCCCTGGCGCTCGCTTGCGGCCCACGTGGATGGGCCTTTAGTCGCGGTTCGTAAGGAACCGCGACTAAAGGGGGGGCCTTTAGTCGCGCTACTTTGGTCGCGGTTGGGCCACCGCGACTAATGGCAGTTGCCAACCGCGACCAAAGCCCCTTTTTCCACCAGTGTTTGCAGGCTGAAAAACGGTCGCGAAGACTAGACGCGCCAAACACGGCCTAGTCCGCAAAACGCGTTTTGGGTGACCTGGATACCTATTTGAGATTTGGGGTGTCCGCTAGAGATGCTCTAACATACATCGGTATTGATTTGGCTATGCCCACCAAATCTTGACAATGCACATTGCAAATTGATCGAACTGACATAGTTGCACAAAATAATTCAGATTTTTCAGTTAAATATTTCAAGATAGTACATGGGGTTCTTCTTCTTCTTCATAGAAGTAGTGCTAGTGTCAGTGTATCGCTAAAAGTCTCTCCAGCTTTGTTTGTCCCATCCCTTGCCAGTTACCACAGTCCGTAACGGTTTATGATCTGCGCCATGAGGATGGTGTAGCCTGTCTCTGTGAGATGGTAGGTGTCCCAGAAGAGGAACTTGCTCGGGTCTCTGCAGGCGTCCGCCGTGTACCTGTTACACGTCAGGGTCACCTCGAACAGCCCCGTGCCGCAGCAGCCTCGGTTGGACACGTCGAATCCTAGCAAGATCGAACAGACCGAATTCCGTCAACAAACGAGACAGGTGCATCTCCTCGGCCTTGTTACTTAGTTAGGATTAGGACGATGATGAAACGAGCTGTGCTGGGTACCGTAGGCTGCCGGGCGCTGCACCATGTCGAGCAGCGGGTTGTAGAGGTCGATGTACTTGAGCACCGAGCCCGGGAGCTCCGCCGAGCCGTTGAGCAGCTTGATCTCCTTCTCCAGTGCCGCGTTGTACAGCACGGACGCCTGGTTGTAGAGGGAGACGCACTCCCGGTCGTGGCCACCGGCGATGGTCCGCTGCGACGGCACGCACCCGATGGGCGGCGCGCCGGCGATGCTCAGCCGCCGCGCGCCCTCGCCGTACAGTTTCTGCCCAAATCGACCCACACCGTGAGCGACATGATGCATGGCCACCATGCATGTTGTGGAGTACATGCTTAATCGGTAGATCGGTGGTTACCTTGATGAAATCCGAGGCGCATTGGACGAGGTACTCGATGTAGGACTCGAGGTCGTAGTCTCGCCGGAACGGCGTGGTGAAATAGGTGTTGGCAAGGTCGTCCGTGCCGGTGACCACGAGGTACAGGCTGGTTGACACGATGTAGGCGGCTCGCTGCGTGCCGGCGATGCTGTCTAGCTTACCCTTGTACTCCTTGAACAGGTCTAGCTGGTTGTCCATGCTGAGAACCGACTGAAACACCAGAGTTAATTGGATCGGAAATGCCGGGAAGTATGTACATTAAGAAGAGAAAAACAATGGCCTTCCAAGTTGATTGTTGTTCGATCTTGGAAGTGGAGATCGAAAATGCGAGCGGGGATCTCTCACCACGAGCTCGGACGTGAGGGGATCGAAGCCGCAGCCGCCGGAGGCGAAGCTGACGCCTGTCAGGAGATCCCAGTCGCTGAGCTCCGTGCCGAGGTAAGCCGGCACGTACTGCTTCAGGCCCATCCGAGTAGCTGGAATGTTCCAACGGTCAAACTCCAGACGGTGTCAGTGTCACAGCCATGCGGGAACCAGTAGCGTACCGAGGATGTCGCCGACGATCTTGCCGTTGCTGAACCTGCCGGTGGCGTTGTGGCCGGGGAAGTCCTGGCCGTAGGGCGCGAAGTTGGCCCGCACCGCCGAGGTGAGGCCGTTGTTGTTGCCCGAGTCCACGATGGAGTCACCGAACAGGATCAGCGCCGGCGGCCGCGTCGACCGAGGAATAGTGGCAGTCGGCTGCGGCGCCGGGGGAGCAATGCAGCTGGACTGACGTACAAGCGTCAGTAGCATGAGAGCTAGTACGAGACGCCGAGATGCTCCACTAGCCGTGCATTTGCTCGCCATTGTTGTCCTAACCTGACGTTGATCAAGTTGACTAGTCACTCGTACTGCTTCTTTCCGATCGGCGCTGTCTTCCTCTGCTCTTGTATAGTGGATTGGACGACGGAGAATTTATTTTATCTATATCATGACTTGCATATTTCGCTCTCCGTTTCTTGCAAGACGGAAATTTAGGCTAGCGTATCACTTCAATTTTCCGGATAACGAATTCACAAGTTTTGGCCACCTCCATTATTTTCCTTATTTTTGATAAAGGGAATATATTAATAATATCAACAAGATACCAATTACACCCAGCCTCTGCAACAACGTACCACCCTAATGGCACAACGGACGCACACAGTAAAAAAAAAAAAAAACTAAGAAACAAAAGTCCCGTTACGGTATTTCGGGCCTAACAACAACAATACATCCACCGCCAAGACAACACCTGAATTACAGACTCTCCAAAAAATGACACCTCCAAGAAGGGAACAGTGCTCAAACACCGTCGTCGATCAAAGATCTTAGGTTTTCACCCTGAAGATAGTCCCCGCTCTTAAAACAATGCCTCCACCAATGCCATTGCCAGGCACAACCAGTTAAGGCCAGATCTTGGGTTTTCACCCTGAAAGGTAGGACTCTACACTTCACCTGTGTTGTCGCCCCCACTTTCATACCGTTGTTGTGAAGCACGGAACACCAAGCAAGTCTCTCAACAGCGCGGAGACTTGAACCTCCCTTAGCTAGTCCTCCCCTCCGGCCTTCATGAAATTCTCTTCTTCCGACTTTCATTATGGATCCATTGTCACTTGATGTCAACACAGAAAAAGAGCTTCGCGCCGCTCCATCCAGAACCAATCGGTCAGAATAAAAGCATGGGTGCGCACGACCGAATACCTCCGATCTAGGAAACTCCAGGCAAAGCACTGTTACATTCGCCGGTGGAGCCTTCCGGAACTCAACCCACCGGCCAGATCACGAGTCCAGGTCTCCGGTAGGTCCTCCTCTTCATGCAAGAGAGGCCCTAGGACCGCCGCCTTTATACAGGCCGGACCCTCACGTCGGCGACCATCCCGGGCTGGCCAATCCAACCCTCCACCGGCGACACCATCGCCGGCTTCCATGCTCCTCCATCTCGCCGCCAGATCGCGGTGATAGATCAAAAGATCCACCACCACCAACCGCAGGCTAACCCTCTCCGGCGTAGCAGAGTGCCACCTCCTCCGTCGAACCCAAGGCTGCTGCCCCGGGAGCCCTCGTGACGCGGAAGAAGCCCGAGATCGCCTCCACGCACCGACGAGAGGTGGGGGTAGGGCATGGCGCAGACCGAGGGCCTGGCCGCCGCCCACCAGCAGCCCCTGCCGGTGTGCTGCGGATGGAAGCCTACGGGAGGGGAGGGGGGGACCGCAGCGCAAGAGCTGCCGTCGCCGATCACCATCCGCGCCGGCCGCCGCCGCGTGCGTCGAGGAGGGAAGAGCCCGTCCGCCATCCCCCACGTCGGCGAGGAAAGGCCCCCGCCGCCGCCATGCCCCGTGGGTCTTTGCCCCGGCGGCTCTACCGGCGGTGGCGGTTAGGGCTGGGGAGGGGTTCAGGAGAGGAGGGGGCTCGGGAGAGGAGGATTTGAGTTCATTATTTTCCTTATTACAAGTTTGCTTTAAGCTTACGTGCATACATTGTTTCTCACTGTTTTTTTAGTCTTCTTACTGTTCTTTTAGTCTATGGGCATCTCCAACTGGCGTCAGGAATCAGGTCCAGGGGTCGATGTATAATAACCAAACAGTCCGCAGATACGTAAACGTGACGCATATTTGCGCCTTGGAAGCATCGCGACGGACGCGCCAAGTGACTGTTCGTTTTTCTTTTTCTTTTTGAGTCTAAGGGCATCTCCAGCGGGACGACGCAAACGGATTCTGAGCGACCGTTTGCGTCCGCGTGGGCCTAAAATCCTTCAGGAACCAGGTCTAGCGGCACGACGCATAGTGACCGGGCCATCCGTGGAGACGCAAACGCAACGCATATTTGCGCCTTGGATGCATCGCGGCGGATGACCGCTCGCTTTTTTTACTGGGCCCGCCTAGCACCGAGCCATAAGACTGTATCGAGCGCTTCGCTTCCGCGGCCGCCGCTTCCATGGTCATCGTTTTCGTGTCTGTGTTGGAGCCTTCGCCATCAATGTCGTGCCAGCCTCTTCCGCACACGCACTGGCGGGCGGTGGCTTGGCTTCTGCGCCGCCATCAATGACATCGTGTCCCACAAGCGCCCGACCTTAAAAGTCGATCGACATCGTCCCTGCCATTGTCCACACCACCGACACCTCCACTCCCACGCCTCACAGCCGCGCGCCACCGCATAACCTTGTGGAAGAAGAAGCACGGCTCCGAGGCATCCGATAGCGGCACCAAGAAGGCGCAGCGGGCGCACAGGGTGCTGCTACCCGTCGAGGTGGCGCGGATCATGCACAAGAACTGGACGCCGTGCGACGGCTTTTGTGACATGCACCAGCCTGGCAGCGGTTGGCGGCTCAGCCACCTCCGGGTGCATGTCCCGCCCGTGCCTCTACGCAAGCCAGCCAGGAGCGCCGAGATCCGGCGCAGGCGGCGGTACCTGCCGACGGACCTCCGCACCGATTCAGCCTTCGCCGTCGACTCCAACAACTGGCACACCTGGCGCAAGACCGAGGAGGATCCGAGGAGGCAGGCGGGCTTCCCCGGCGACAGTGACTTCCCGTTTGACCAGTCACCGCCGCCTCGTCGTCGGACACAGCAGTCGCTGGCGCCTCCACAGGACGACAGCGACGAACACATCGATCCGCTAGCCTACCACAACGAGGAGGCCAATGACGACAGCAACGACTTCGTCGCCTACATTTTCCACGAAAGGCAGTCGGCCATGGCGGAGGGCCAAAAGTTCAAGTTCCCGGCGACGATGATGGACGACGAGATCGTGAGGCTCGACGTCCTCGTCTCGGAGGTGGACCAACCGGTGCAGCCACCGCAGCCCCGGAACGCCACCGGCATCATGCCGCAAGAGTAAGAGCCTTGTCCACCTCTCTGATCAAAAACTTACCAACAAAATGCAACAAAAAGCATTAGTCGAGCTTATGGGTTTGCAGTACAAGGCAAGGGGATGGACAACACAACAGCTAATGCTTTGTTTAGATTGCCAGTTGACAATGAATTGTATGCCGTTTCTGTATGCCGCACCCGTTGGCTTGAATCTATTGTTGAAGGCTATAATGAAAATGAGCAAGCAAAAACCGTTCTTCAGGAACTTAGCCTGGTGAGATCTAATAATCAAGGGTACTCTCTAAACAAAGCAAATATGCGCTTCAAGGATCGAATATGGTTGGGCAATAATAATGCTCTGTGGAAGCCATTCCCACTGATTAACCTTAATTTTTTTCTCAATCAACATTGTTCCGGACTTCTGGTGTTATTTACGTGCAATTTTGACTTAATTTTTCTGAATGTGTAACCGAATTCTGTGCTGAAACTTTACGGCACGCTGATGCCAAAATAATTCGAACTTTCTCACAATTTCTTTTCGTAGTGAACTAGGAGTAGGTAGGATGTAGTGCACGATAGTGCATACTGGAGAAGTTCCCGGCCTGGTGACAGTGGCTGTCACAATGTCAAACCAAACCTTTCCGAACGTGCACAACATGTCGGTAACAAAGTTGCATCTGGCACCGTACACGGCACACTTTTCTTAGTGGAATCACATGTGAGTGGATTTTGGGATGCACATTTTCCTGCACTAGATGATGTCCCGCGCGTTGCTGCGGCACATATTCTGAAAATTAAATATCCTCTAATGAGAAGCCCATGAATAGGAAAAATGAATGAAAAACGAAATATAAGTGAGAATCATTGTATTGCATATTTAAGGCTACGAAACAAAGACTTCCTAGAATCCTCTGGATAAGTATGTACTAACCAACGGGGTAACCCATCTCATATATTTGTTTGACACAAACATTAAAGTAAAAAATGCCACGAAGTAAAAAGTATGACACAATATCAATTCTAAAATTTGCATTACTATATCGTCAAGAGTATTGAGCATCTTTGCAGTTACTATTGTTTGCTTTTCCTAACACCAGAGGGCAACATATCAGAAAACAATCATATGGTACTTATAGTCATTTCTGTGATTTCTTGCACTATAAAATAGAAGAAACAGGTAAATAGTTAACAGACCGTATATGGTAGTGGTGTTATTTGTATAAATGATTAATCAAGATGCTTCATCATTATCTATCAAGAACAATTTTTTTAATTATACATGAACTTTATTTGTAGTCGCCTTGCGCTGCTCCATGTCTAATTTTTATGACAAATTGTTGAAAGGGTCAGAAGTAAGAGAAGCTTGTACTAAAATAAGAGTAGAAAAGATGGAAGGTCAAACCGTTAGCATTTGCGGAGGAGACAAATGGCAAGACAGTGGAGTTCTTAAGTTTTACAGGGAAAGGGTGTTAATCCAAACAGAATTAGCATATGCCCATATAGCCCTGTAGTATAAACAAAAGAAGCAACGGAAGATAGCATTTAGACCAGTGAGGTTACATCTCATCAGCCTAGAAAAGTTGTAGACCAAAATTTGAGAAAAATATCAGATAATTCATAGAAAGCGATGTTGGAGGTACTCACCGGGCTACTTATATTTTTTGGCAATAATGAATAAAAGGTGCAATTCTTAACAATGTTGACAACTTCAGTTATTAGACCTTCATCAGCACAAGCACATTTCAGATCAGAAAGAGCTGCTATCCAACCAGAAATATATTCCCTGTGTAAGTGATGCATGAAGAAATGTTTGCAATAAACTCCATCAATATAGTCTAGTATATCTCCTGAACCCGACCGAGGCAATGAATAATCCTGAGATAAAGCGGTCTTCGTGGATTTTTAAGGTTGGAATGTGTGGTCCGTTGAATGCATTGTTGGATGCCCCATTTGTGTAGCTAGTGCAGGAGAGATTTGTTCGACATAGTAGTTCTATCAGTTATGCCAATTCTTAGTCTGATTTCTCTGAAATCTGGAAAGCGAAGTAAACAATTGCATGATGGGAGTTCAGACGTTCAGTGCAATATTTTATACTGAACAACAGCGCATATATAGAGAATCCAATCCTTAGTCTAGTTTCCCTAATATCTCGAAACAGAACTCAAGAATTGCACGAGAGGTGATTGATTGGAGATTAAAAGATCAAGCAAAGCAATAATTAATACCTCAATTTTCCGGGCAGATTTTCTTGACTCCCTGGGATGATGAAGATTAGGCAAAGCAGGAATACCTCAGTCGCCTACAGGTCATGCGGGAGGGGTGTTGATTTTGCGTATATCTCATTGCCATCAGCGTACACATATTAGACCAATTGCTTTGGCCAAGACATCACGAGCTGCTGGTGGTTTCTGGTAGTACAGTCTGCACGCGTCCACATTCTGCTGCCCGCCGCCGCCGGTCTACAGTTTCAGCACGGGAGAACGGAGCAGATCAGTGTATGCCTCTTTGACGTGGGAGTCAACGCATCAGAAGTTGGGACTGATTGGCGGCGGCCCTAGATCTTCTTGGCCTTGGAGGAACAGGTGATGGCGAGGCAATTTGTGAGGGCTGGAGGCACATCGTGGATTGGGAGGACGGGAGGGGAAGCGTTGAGAAAGGGAAGGCGAGCACATGGGTGTATTAGAGCTGCCTTCATCGGGCAGTTTCAGGAGAATTAATGGTGAGGAGGCCTTGCGTCGCATTGGGAGCATTTGTATCCATGAATCATAGCAGCGACAGCGGTTAGCCGAGGAAGAGGAACATAGAAGAATGAACGTGCAGGGTTAGGAAGCGGGCCAACCCTGCGGGGGTTAGCATCTCTCGTTCGGAAGTGGGGCTGGGAACAACGCGCGGAGGTGAAATTTGTTAATAAGGTGACGTGGCTCGCTGTGAGGCTAGGAAAATGGGGCCATCTATTAAGAGCATCTCCAGCCGTCTCCCCGACGAGGCCCCCAGGACGGCGTTTTGTCATCCGGATGGACGAAAATGGCCCAGTCGCGCCCCCGGTTCCTCGTTTTCGTCCGGATTACGCCTTTCATCCGTCCGGAGAGCCCAGGCCATCCCCGGCCCCCCGGGGAGCGCTCGGGGACTCCGGATGAGAGAAAATCGCGGGAACCGTTCGGTGGCCCCGACTTGTCGGCGACAATGGCATGGGTTTCTACGGCAATACCCTCGTCTTCCCGATCTACGGCACTACCCTCGTCTTCCCGATCTACGGCAATACCATCGTCGAACGAAAGCTTTGAACTCTCAAGTGGTGCAACATAGACAAATTATATATAATTCGAATAAACATAAAAATTACATATAAAAACTTTAAAACAAACTTTAACTATTTCTTCTTCCTAGATGGCCCCGCCTCATCGTCGTGGCGGCGACGCTTCCGGCTCGTCACCTCCTCGTCGGAGGAAGTTGAGTCCTCCTCGTCGTCGTCCTCATCAGCCTCTTCGTCCTCCTCCTCATCCTCCCGCTTCTCCTCCTCTTCCTCGGCCTCTTCCTCGGCCTGCTCCTCGGCCTGCTTCTCGGCCTCTTCGTCCTCCTCCTCGTCGTCATACCATTCGTCCTCGCTGGCCGGCGGGGGGGAATCATCGCTGCTGGACGGTGCAGCTGGATCCCACCAATGGCGCCATCCAGGCGCCTTCCCCTCGCTGTCGGTGTCCGATGGCCAAGAGCGATCGCTCATGGTTGACAGAAGATGGTGAGGAGAGAATAGATGAATGGCGTCGGCCGTTGGAAACCGTATATGTAGGTCTCTCGACGAAGAGAGCGGCGGTTGCTCTTCCGCGGAGTTCATGCTCCATTACGGCGGTTCTCGCGTCGAGGCTACTTCGACCGTTCCCGACGAGGCGTTTGGGCTCTCCAGACCACTTCGCGGACAATTATTACGGCGGTTTAAAGCGACGAGGGCACTCCGACGGTTGCCCTTCCCGGCGACACCGACGCTATGCACGCGGTGGGTGAAGACGACCATGGGCTCGCCACTGGGAAAATGGGCCTCCCCAGGCCAAAAAATACATCCATCCGGCGCTAAATAGCGCCGGATTTCGGCCTGGGGAGCCCAACGGCTGGGGATGCTCTAAGAAAGAGAAGATGGCCCGAGTTGCGAGAGCGGTTAGGCTTGTTGGGCCTCTACAATCTTGATCGGCCCCATCCATCCGAAATTCCGACAGGACGATGAGGCGGACCACGGCGTTGCTGCTGCGCCACGGCGGCGGCGGGATCCCGCAGCCGCTCGCCGACGTGCTCGTTTGCCCCCTGTCCAAGAAGCCTCTCAGGTAGGCAAGAGAAGTCCGTCCAAGACAAATTTGTCTCTACTTCTACCCGCAGCCCGCTTACCTCTGCATCTGCACGCTTTCTTTTGCCCATCAGGTACTGCGAGGCCAGCGGTTCTCTGATCAGCGACGCCGTCGGCATCTCCTTCCCGGTGAGAACCTATGTCTTCTCCCGCTATACATCAGCGCTCTGGTCGTCATACCCTACATTGAATACCTAGGTTGTTCACGGTTCTAGTCGCCCATCCATGCTTGCCGTTTACCTGTTTGTTGTTTTGCCGCAGCTGAGAAATCCTGAAGTAAAAAAAGACGAGGGTGATTTCTTGGCATGATCGTGCAATATAACGTGGTAAAACTCATAGCAGAGATTCAATAGAGGAATTAGCTAGTGATCATAGTGAGATTGTTTTAAGAGGCATTTCTTGCGGTTTTTGACGATTTGCTTAATGAAGATGAGGTGATTTCATTTGGGAGCTGACTTGTGCACATGGTATCATCATGTCGAACATGGTGTAAATTTGAGGGTTCTATAGTGCATTTTACCAGCACCCAAGGGCCTGCGTAGTTTGTTGGGGACGGGATAAAACTAGCACACACTGATACAAGGGCATCATGCTACCAGAAACTAGTGGTACTGCATGCGGCAATCAAGGCGTACCGTGTCTTTACTGGAATAAACTAGAGATGGAGGGTGAGAGTAGCAAATGGTGGTAGTAAACATAAGTGGCCCATTGCCAACTGATTTGATGTTCTAAGTTCTAACTAGGGGATTTTTTTTATGTTACTAGCTTTGATTTTTAGGATAAATATGTTATTGGTGAATCAGGATTTCTGGACTATCAGTTGAAAAAATGAACCTATGGAGTTTCAGGATCTCAATTTATTATTTCGTGTAGCATTTCACCAATTTCTTTTTGTCAGGATTGGTGTAGGTGCCATACTTACACCACTCCTTGTAAATAGCATCTCTGGCATTTCCATTCCTCATTTTTGCTTGGCAGTTAGCCCTGATTCCATTCTGTCGTTGACTCCAGATTGTAGATGGAATTCCTTTTCTCCTTCCGAAAGATGGGAAATTGCTTGAGGACCACCAGGAGAAATCAGGACATGACACCAGCCCTAGGCAATCCTCTAATTGAATCCAAGTTGTGGTAGCAGCCGACAAAATTGTTCCGTATAAAAAAAAACCAAGATCAAAATAAGAGCCTGTGCTCTATTCAAACTGTTTCTTATTGCAGTAAAGCATTGCCATATTGATGTGTACGGCTGTTACACCATTGCTGTTGGCAATAATTTGCTTTTGCTTCGTTTTCTTTTTGTGGGTGTACATGTACAGAGAACCTATCATACTAATCACTAGGACTCTAGGATCCGGATCTCAATATGCTCTAACTCTGCCTTAGAAAGGACTTCTACAGAAAAAATTCTCAATCGGTCCTTCAAAATTAGTCTGCTCCTGGAACTACAAGAAACGTTTTGGGGCAGCAAATCAATGATTCACTCGAGGAACCACTTGGACTACCTAGCTGATCAATTATGTTGGAGGATTTCCTTGAACCAGCCATGTAAAAAGATGACAATAAAAGACTTGGCGCCGACTGATGGAATGAACAGATCTGTTAGCACAAGCAAAATTTTGGGGCATATCTGAAACTGGAATAATCTGGAGGGAGAAAACAAGAGTTCTCTTAAGGAATTACCTTTTGAGATGATCAATTATTTGCACCTTTGTGGTGTTTCTTTTCTCAACTGAAAAGAAGATTTTGGAGGACTTTCTTGAACCTGACATGAATATTCTATGAAGAGAAGATGAACAGGAAAAGCCCACCTTGTAAAGCCATAAAAATAGGAAAGCTGGAGACTACCTGCCGAAGGAAAGTTTGTGGCAGATGCAAGTTTTACGCCTGTCCGACTGTTGGTCTGGTGAGGAACATAGTACGTACACATACACATGCAGAGATGCATATTTCTGCGTAGCATCCAACAACCATTACATGCCTGTCATCTGCAGTTGACTGGAACTGAACATCATCTCAGCCTTGCTTCCAGTATCGGTTACTACATAATTGATCAGATGGCATGAAACATAGAACGATCCATGGAGACAGGAGTGATGCGTGACACGTGTTACGGGCAGAGTTGTGATCAGTGACAGCTCACCTTGGCCCACATTCTGCAGGCAGAACAAAATAGCAACAGTCAGTGTACCTAACCTGTGATCACTCACTCAACTCTCACTCATTTCCTCCGGTTAAACCCTTGCAGGTTACCGAGGTTGCTTAGCCATGGGAGAAGAAGCTCCCCGGCTTTTGTGCTCATGAAGCAACATGCAACATAGCTCAGCCGACACATATGCTTGGCCATGCAACCCCTAACTAAACATTGTTTTTAGAAAAGGAACTATACATTGTTAAGATTCTACATTTATGCTTTCGTAGTACTCAGTTGATAAGTCGAACCGGTACGGCAGAAGAGACGCACATGAGGCGATGAAGGCGCTCACAACCTATCTAGGGTTTTATCCCTCTCGTCGGCGATGCTGCCGGTCCGCTCCGCCTATGGTGGCCGTAGGGCCTTGGAGGTGTGGCGGATGACGGCCTCTCGCCGACGGGAAGGTTTTTGTTTTTTGTTTTTCTAGCTTATTCTCAATGTCTTCTTCAGGATGGTGAGGTGACGGCTACGTCCTGAAGTTAGAATAAGGTCCTCTCCACCCTACCCTCGCTCCGATGGTTTGTCTAGCATCGGCGGAGGGCGCGTGGAGTCATGTATCCGGCGAATCTTTTGGGACCCGGTTGGTTTCTATGTTACTTGGTGTGATTTTGGATCAATCTCTTCCAATCTACAATTATCATCATCGGCGATGGTTGCTCCTCTGATGCGTTGGTCCTTTGGGAACTTAGCACGGCAGCTTCCCATATGTCTACTACAACAAGCTCTATTACGATAAGCTTTGCCTGGTCCGATGATGAAAGGGCGAGGATGGCGGCGCGCCTTCAGCTCGCGCTAGTGTTTGTAGTCTTTGCAAGGTGGTCCAATAACCTTTTATTATTATTTTTAGGCCTCTTTGTTAATGATTATTAATAGATCCGTGGAATTTTCGCAATTTTTTATAAGACTTAAATGCGATAAGTGCTCACGTCTTGGATTTGTTGGAGGTGAGTAATACTGCTTCATTTTGCTTGACGAGTCGACTGTCGAGCTATTGGTTGATTTTTGATTCGGCTCTGTCCTTGCACAGGTTGACTGCACCTATGTATACCTGAAACCTTCTGGTGGTCAGACATATACGAATGATCGATCCTACCGCTTACTTAGAGCACTCCAACTGATACGCTAAATAACGCACGCGCTGAAAACCAATTTTGCTTTTATAGCGCATGAACAAGCAAAACCGCGCTCCAGCAGTCGCTGCATTTCCGCGCGCGGTAAACTTTTTTGCGTGCATGGCGTATTTCGTCCCCGCATGTGCTTTCTATCCCGTGTCTGGTCCAGCGCACGGCAAAGAACAACATCGCGCAAATTCCCAACTGCCCCTGAAAAATCAGCGCACGCTCTCAGCCGACAGCGATTCTACTGTTCTGCCGCTCCCCAAGCAACCTTGCCACGCCGTTCCGCCGAAGCTTCAAATCGAAGTGCCTTCACGAAGCGGTAGCCTTTGCGCGTCGACCTGAGGGATCTGCGGTGCCGGAGTGGAAATCAACAGCGTTGGCGCTGTTTCCCTTCGCTCCGCAGGCGCGCAGTCGCCGGAGAGATGGCTTGATTGGTGTGGAACCGCCCCCGATTTGATGTGGATGTACCTCTCCGACTACTATTTGTTGTATTTGATGTATTGTCCGGGGACTATTTTGTTGTATTGAGATAGACCAATTTGTTATATTTGTTTAGGCCAATTTATTGTATTGATAGGGAACTATTTGTTTGGGTTGTGAGCAATAAAAGACCAATTTTTTTGTTGATTTTAAGTATCCGTTTGATCTTCGTAGCGTAACAGTTTGTATCAACTGTTGTTTGTGCAGGGCCAGCGTGCGGTTAAATCCAGCGTCCGGAGAAGCGCCCCTTCATCGCGCCAAAATTTAGCGTTTCCGCTGAAGCAAAACGTCTCTGCACACGTAAAAACATTAAAACATGTGTTGTATCCATATTTTAGCGCATGGCGCGACAGCGCTTCTGTTAGAGTTGCTCTTAGCTTTCGCGTCCAAGAAGCTTTGTATCCACGGAAAGGGAGACAGTGGAGGTTTTAGGTGCACCTTCTCCATCATCAACCCCTTTTGCTATTGATTCACACACTCGCCTTATATAAACCATGGCAATCCAGCCAGCCTTACATCGATGTTGGTCACTCCAGCTCGCTGCAAATCATCGCACTCGCGCGCACATATACCTAGCTGCGTCGCAATTAAGAACCGTTCAGATGGTGACGACGATGGGGCACGTGGTGGCGCTGCTCTCCGCAGCTCTCTCCGGCGGCGCGGTCGGTAAGGTGGCGGAGGAGCAATGCCGCCGCTGCAGTCGGCACGACGACCACCACCACTTGACGTCCGCGGGCTGCTGCGTGTGCATATCGAGGTTCCTCGACGGGGAGGAGATACGGTGGCTGCCGTGCGGCCACGCGTTCCACCGGGTCTGCGTCGACCGGTGGCTGGCGCTGTGCCGGCGGACGTGCCCGCTCTGCCGCCTGCACGTTGGCGGCGTGGCGGCGGACGAGCACCAGCTCAGCGACGATCTTGCCGTCTGGTTCTCTTCTCTATTTGTCGCCGGAATGTAGGAATGTTGATTACTCCCCCGTGTAGCATATCATCCACTGCTACCTGCTGCTGCCACTGCCACTGCCGGCTGTGTGCATTGCAGGGCACCTCATAATTAATGGCCTTCTTCGCTTTGATGTTCTCTCAGTCTCAGTTCCTTTACTTTTGTTAGCACCTTTTGTTTTCTTTTAAATGGAGGCAAAAAGTTTACCTCAATCTATTAATTACCTAGTTAATTAACGGAAAACTGGATGAAAAACCGTATTACAACAAAACCGCAAGTGAACAATATCCAAGGACTTCCTGACCAACTACACAAAACAACGTATTCATGCAACCTACTTCAACGAACTGCAACAACCCAAAATAGGTCAATCATGGAGAGGCTTTCCTTATCATGCCCCTTCTCCTTATTTTGCTCCTCTTGAGAGATTTCTCCACCTTCCTAATTATGTCATCTGAAGTTTTTCCTGCCAAGACGCAAGCGATTTTCATGCCATATCTCGGGCTAGCTACCTCCAAATTGATAATTAAGTCGCAGAGTTCTTTTCCAAATAGAGCCGAATCAGATGCCAACACACCTTCTCTATCCACAAAGGCGGGTGAATCACATGGCTCAAATAGCGGTTGTGAGGGCAACATGGCCACCCCCAAGGCATCTACTAAGACCACCTCCATCAGAAGCACTGCAAAACTGGAGCAACGACATCAGTGATGACTACACTTTCATCACGAGGATCCATGCTCATGCCAGGCATGACATCCACCACTTCTTATGATGAAGCACTTGCTACAACGGCACCCTCAGCACCATCAACATGTAAAGCAACGTGCTGGAACATCTCGGAGCGCACTCGGACAGACAAGCCTCCCTCATCTTCATAAGCCGCACGACAGGTTGTGATCGACGCCGCCATCAAATACGATGACGAGGTGCGAAGCACAGGAGAGCAAGGACCGAAAAAGCCACCTAGCCCCACATCAATTGAGGCCTCACGCAAAGGCCGGATCTCCGCTGCTACCATGTTCTGGATCTGCGAGTGAAACAACCCCAATTGAGTTGCGAAAGTTAGCTGCAAAAACTCATCCAATGCACCCTTATCGATAACTTGACACTGGACATAATCCCGACTAGCGTCATTAGTGCCATGGCCCTCATCAACACGATGAAGGACACCATCAACCTCCGGATGCCGCAACGAAGTAGAGCGATCATCTCCCACAAGTGGCAATGCTACAACCTCGACCCAAGAGATGGACCGCGGAGATCAAACAATGGAGCATTTGGCTTGAGCGAACAACGCCAACAGTCCCTCTCCCGATGGCCTAGACGCAGGCATCCAAGACACCTGAAAGGCTCGCGGCAATCACACACAAGATGATCTCTTCTAGCAAGGAACTCAAAACATTGTTTGAAGGCCAAGCTGCTCTTGAAACGGGTGGCCGGCGAGCATGGCTACCATGACGCTCCTCCGGACTACCTGCGCTCCTCCATGCTTCTGCTACCGGCAAGGGACGAGCCAACATTGCTGGATACATGAACTGCACCGGAATTAGGGCCAGGGGCGGCAGCGGGAGGTACAACCGCCATCGAGGGTCTATGGGGGTGGGGAGGATGATCCAGACGACTTCTAATGTGGGCATTACCCTTCAGGTACCCGACATTAGTCTACCGCCCTTGGCCCAACTAGGGGCCCACGAAGCTAACTCAAGATCAAGGTGGGCCATACGTCGGTTGAAATAAAGGAGACCAATTAGAAGATGATTCTTGACGAACAAGGTATGAAGGCATCGATAAAGGAAAAGGATAGATTGGATCTCAATGTAATCTAGTCAAGTTCGGATAGGACTCTTGAGACCTGACCTTCTATATAAAGACCATGAGAGGGCCTGCCAAACTCAGAAAAAGAACAATACACGAAACCACCGCAACTTAGCACACAAAACCTAGAACCCTTGCCTCCCGACGAGTTGACCATAGTAGTCTATCGCCTACCCCATTGTAACCTGCTTTATTCTATAAACCAAGATCAGACAAGCGGTAAGTGAGAGTTTTACCTCATCGAGGGCCCTGAACCTGGGTAAATCTCTCTCCCCGTTTGTTTGGTATCCGGTGTCGCGTGTTAGCCTACAGGATTCCGTCAACCCTAAGCCCCTCATTGTGGGTATTGTCGAGGAGCTCCCTCAACAACCTCTAACAGCCGGGTCTGCCTTCCAAGCGGCCAGCATAGTCATGTCCCAATGTTCACTTCATTAAGGGGAAGCTAGTATATGGTTATCCCAATGTTCACTTCATTAAGAAGCTAGTATATGGTTATCCACATAGTAATAGAAATATTCTAATCTTTTTTTAAAACAATTTAAATAATTTTCTTTGATTCTCTCATATTGATTCTGTCATATTAAATTTCTCTTGGCCTCACTGTTTGGTTCTAGTAGAATGACATAAGGTCTTTTTGTTGTTGTTTCTTTTATGTTTTTTTTGTTATTCACAATTTTAATGTATATTTTAAAACACACAAGTTAATTTTTCTCCCTCTCATATTCAGTAAAATAAATAAAACCGTGCGCTTCAAATTTTAAATATTTCTGAGTTACAACCACACTTTCAACTGGAGAAAATTTTGGTTGTAATTACACATTTAACTGAAAAAATCGTACTTACAACCACACTTGTAAGTAGAAAAAATATCAGTTACAACCATACTTATAAGTAGAAAAAACTCAGTTACAACTACAAAAAATTCTAGCTGCAACTAAATAAAAGACTCTGTTACAATCCCACTTACAACTTAAGAAGTCACAGTCTGGAAAAAAATAGTTGCAACCATTCTAGAAAAAAACCGCATCGGACGATAAAAAACAAAAATAACATCCCAAGAAACTAAAAAGTCCCAAATAGAACGCTAACAGGCCAGCAACACGCCAGCCATGTAGGATCGATTGGCTCGAGTACAAAACCGAAAAGAGAGCTTGTTTGGCAGGCATATCGCGGGCCGCCAAGGAGTTGTACCTCACTTGTTGTTCATGGTTGTCAAACTTTTTTTTTTTGAAACACAGTACAATTAAATACGCTCACACATACGTGTATACACTCACCTCTATGAACGCACACACGCACACCCTATTCCTATGAGCACCTTTGAGAGACTGTTGACGTCAGAAACCCACCGGCGGGTAGAGACGGGCAACACCGTAGAGCCGGGAACAACTAGGGCTGCGGCTGGCCCTAGTCCCTCTGAGCGACGGCCCGCAAAGCCTCCTGGTCGCACGCACCGATGTTTATCACAAGAGCGTGTCACCTGACCTATACCTGGTCAGGAAGGTGTGGATGATGTCTCGCTTAGTTTCCTGCAGGGCACACACGTAAACGTTAAATACGAGCCTCGATCGGCTCTCAGGTTATCCTGTGAATCGGCTCAAAGAGCCGATCCACCCATGATTCGGACGAGGTGTCCGAATATATGGTGGTCCTGCTTGATCAAGGTAAAGCTAATGAGATCTACGACGATGTGGGGTTCTCACCGCATAATCGGATCATCCTACTCCAGAGTTGGGCCTCGCGGCCACGCACGGTGATCGTAAGCCGATCCTAAACAAGGCCTAAAAACCAACACGAGGTTGATCCTCGGAACATCCTGCTTAGGGCCAACGAACGACACCCTACGTGCCGCTGGATCCTCCCCCTTCGTAAGGCCTAACTATTGCAGATATTAAACTAATCCTTGTAGAACAAGGAGCAATCGTAACGGATCAGATCTACCAAACTATGATCAAGCGGGGTGCCGCCCCTACGCCTAAGATAGGCGTAAGGGCGGCTAGACATGCAAGGGTTGCACTACGAAAGCATGCAGCATGAAGAACAATGCTAACCCTAACATGTCTAAGATAACTACGTTGCTCGCCATCAAAAAGGCTTCGATACGAGCAACGCGTGAACAACGTAGGCAGGCTTGTGCTGCCTAGATCGCAAGATGCGATCTAGGCAGCATGATGCTTACCGGTAGAAACCCTCGAGACGAAGGGGTTGGCGATGCGCCGAGATTTGTTTGTGGTTGAACGTTGGTTGTTGTTTATTCCATAAACCCTAGGTACATATTTATAGTCCAGCGGACTTTCTAATGTGGGCGTGCACTAAACCGTGCACGAGTAAGATTCTATCTCTAAACTAAGATGCGATCTAATATGTTACAGATACACGGGCAATTAAGCCCAACTTGGTATAAAAGGCCGATTCTCATATCTCTTCTATATATATTCTTCAAGCCCATCCTGATCGCGGCCCACCTCTGACTCGGTCAAATTCTGGTGATAACACATGCCCCCCTGGTTTTGGAAATGACATTTCCAAAATCATCACGCTTTCTTTCGTCGGGTCATGTCGTGGCAGAGCAGAGCTGCCGTAGAATCTTCCATCATTACGCCTCGCCTCCCGGGCTTCTCTGTATGAATCGTCAATTTCGGCCTCACGCCCTCGAGAACCGTATGGCATTAAATCTCCACTCCACTCTCTTTATTTATCTGTGCCAAACGGTTCACCACTCCATCGCCTTGCTCTGCTCTGTTCACCAAACCGAAAAACCCTTCTCTCCTGCAGCCATGTCTTCCTCTTCCTCCTCCGCTTCAGGCACCTCTCTCCAACCGTTGCCGAAGAGCAAAGGAGAGGACGATCTCCGCTCCGGGGAGCACCCCGTCTCCTCGGACAAGGAGAAGAAGGGAGGAGAAGCGGAGAAGACCAAGGCCTCCCTCTCTGCCAGGCTCCCGCCGAAGAAACGCCCCCGCATGTGGGCGGACAGCGAGGACGACGATGACGACGAGGAAGAAGATGAGGAGGAGGAAGATGATTCTTCCGCCTCCATCGGGTATCCTCCAACGAAGCGCTTCCGCGGCTGGGCGGATAGCGAGGACGATGATGATGACGAGGAGGAGGAGGAGGCTCCAGCGGACGGCTGGGGCAGCAACGGCGAGGAGCTTCCTGGGAGCAGCGCCGACGACCTCGACGACGGCGACGATGAGGACAGCGACGACTAGTAGAATAGGACTAGCGGTAGCGAGTGCACTAGGCACTAGATCCCTCTTTTGAGAGCCATCGGCTCTTCTTGTAAAGCTGCTCCTTTGAATTAATGAGAACTGTTCTTCCAATTTCTCCTTTCATTAATCCAATTTCCATCCCTCCGCTTGCCACACCAAGACCGATAGTGACGAATCGGGTTATCATTGATTTTCTCAATCGTGGCGTTTTGCAGCCCCGCAGCCGATGACTATTCATCGGCTAGGTTGAGGAGCCAATCTCCTCTTTTCTTGCAGCACCAGCACGGTCCAAACCTCGTACCAGACGACGGCTTTTCCTTCCCAATTCCTCCCTGAGACGATCATGATGCAATAACCACCGAGGTAACTCCAATCGGCTCTTAAGAACAAGGCATCCATCGGCCTGTTGCCCCCCGAGTCTCAGCCAAAACAGAGACGAGGATATGCGAATTAGCTGTATGGACCTGGGCTTGATCGTGTGTGGGGAAGTTCCCTATGCAGAGCCGACCGATTTGAACATAAATCGGCTTCTCAAAGCAGAAAGCCTTCAAGGTGAGCTGCCCCCCGAGCTTTCTTCAGTTCTTGCCGGCCAGATCGGCTCCTTCCCTTTGGTGGACCTGATGCGCTCCATCCTTGACCTGAGCTGTACGTCCAGGCTGCTCTTGGCCTTTGCCTCTGAAGAGAGGATCCGAGCTTTTACGCTACTCCATCGAGGAGCTCTTCCATTAGTGCTCCATTGACCCTCTGATCGTAACAGTTATTCCTCTTGAGTCGATGGCCACGCATTGGCTTCCATATCCTTAAGTCGATGTCTGCTGCATCGGCTGTGCTCGAAAATTTTCGAATTTTCAGATGTTTATTTATTTTTTACGGCCGACTAGTGCATCGGCCCCCATATTCCAATACTCATCACCAAAGGATGAGACGCTTCTAGTTGCATATCCTCGTATTTTATCCACCTGGGTGCCCCCCCCGAGCCGATTCTGTCAAGAGGATTGATGGTATCGGCTCTGTGGGATAACATGCTGAACCCAAGCGGAACGGTGGGTGAGGATAATTTTGGCCGATTGCTGGAATCGGCCTCCACGTTGTTTGCTCGGCGAAGGTTTTGTGATGTCCCTTCAAAAAAAAATTTTTTTTTTTTGGCCGACTGCAGGAGCTAGGCTTTGGAGGTTCGTCGGGGCGGCGTACTTAGTCAGCCACGGCTGCTTCTCAGGATCGGCTCCTGACGTTCCTCCTGCCGTTCCAGAGGCCGCTGTTATTGCAGCCTGGTTCGAGAGTGCCAAGGCGTTGCTGTCTGGCACGTATGCGCACGCGTATCCGTGCGGGACCTCCTTAGGTGGCTCAGGCAGGAATTGGTAGTCACTAGGATCACCACCAATCTTGTAGACGACGTATGCCGATGAGTTCGGCAGTTCCGGTGCTGCCCATGCGAACGGCTGGGGCTGGAGCGGCATCTCTCCTTTGAAAGTCCCCGAGCCGGTCCCGACGGGGAGTACCGGTGACTCATGATTTCCTGAACGACGCGCGAGCGACACGCTCCAAGGTGTTCACCGGGCTCTCGAGTGGCGGTGCAGCGAATGAGCCACCATGTAGTTGATCTCCTGCCGCAGCGACCCGGTGCGTTCTTCGACGGGGCGGACAGGTCCACTCCATCGAGCGCGCCTTCAGGTGTGAAACCCTTCCACCCGACGCCATGGGAGCGGGTTCGGTGGAAGGAGCCGATGAGTTCGGCTTCGAGGGTTGCCTTGATCTCGTCATGCTTCTTCTTGAGCTCATCAGGCAGATCCGCGTACGTGACCGGAGTGTCTTCCGCCATCTTGGATGTAGATGGCGATGTCGTGGATGTCGTCGACTGTCCCACCGGGCGTGCCAGAATGTGTTGACGTCAGAAACCCACCGGCGGGTAGAGACGGGCAACACCGTAGAGCCGGGAACAACTAGGGCTGCGGCTGGCCCTAGTCCCTCTGAGCGACGGCCCGCAAAGCCTCCTGGTCGCACGCACCGATGTTTATCACAAGGGCGTGCCACCTGACCTATACCTGGTCGGGAAGGTGTGGATGATGCCTCGCTTAGTTTCCTGCGGGGCACACACGTAAACGTTAAATACGAGCCTCGATCGGCTCTCAGGTTATCCTGTGAATCGGCTCAAAGAGCCGATCCACCCATGATTCGGACGAGGTGTCCGAATATATGGTGGTCCTGCTTGATCAAGGTAAAGCTAATGAGATCTACGACGATGTGGGGTTCTCACCGCATAATCGGATCATCCTACTCCGAGGTTGGGCCTCGCGGCCACGCACGGTGATCGTAAGCCGATCCTAAACAAGGCCTAAAAACCAACACGAGGTTGATCCTCGGAACATCCTGCTTAGGGCCAACGAACGACACCCTACGTGCCGCTGGATCCTCCCCCTTCGTAAGGCCTAACTATTGCAGATATTAAACTAATCCTTGTAGAACAAGGAGCAATCGTAACGGATCAGATCTACCAAACTATGATCAAGCGGGGTGCCGCCCCTACGCCTAAGATAGGCGTAAGGGCGGCTAGACATGCAAGGGTTGCACTACGAAAGCATGCAGCATGAAGAACAATGCTAACCCTAACATGTCTAAGATAACTACGTTGCTCGCCATCAAAAAGGCTTCGATACGAGCAACGCGTGAACAACGTAGGCAGGCTTGTGCTGCCTAGATCGCAAGATGCGATCTAGGCAGCATGATGCTACCGGTAGAAACCCTCGAGACGAAGGGGTTGGCGATGCGCCGAGATTTGTTTGTGGTTGAACGTTGGTTGTTGTTTATTCCATAAACCCTAGGTACATATTTATAGTCCAGCGGACTTTCTAATGTGGGCGTGCACTAAACCGTGCACGAGTAAGATTCTATCTCTAAACTAAGATGCGATCTAATATGTTACAGATACACGGGCAATTAAGCCCAACTTGGTATAAAAGGCCGATTCTCGTATCTCTTCTATATATATTCTTCAAGCCCATCCTGATCGCGGCCCACCTCTGACTCGGTCAAATTCTGGTGATAACAGAGACTACGTTGAAGAACTGATCCGGCGGATCTTGAGATTGCCAAAGTCACCACAGACGCCTCGCTGTCGAACGTTGCCTCCCACTGAAGAAAATTCCATCTTTACGAGACACTAAATTATCAAATCTGGGATTTGAACTTTCGTGGGCTGATGGTGCCACGCCCTCCTAACGATCCAACCACAGATTGGTTCTCCACGATCGTCAAACTAGGTCTTGCTTACAATATCACTTCATGGGTCCTCCTTCCTAGCGGCGCTCGCTAGCTCTCGTTTAGCTCAATGACTGAGATAATATGGGTCAGCCCATCCTAGGCCGGCGTTTGGTATTCTGGATTTTGGCTTGTATGAGTGGCTAAAATACAATGTGTTTGGTTGATTGGGCTCTCCCACATTGTTGTAAAGCACAATTCTTAAAGCAACGGGGTCTGGCCTAGGAGGACGTCTGAATTGACTGTTTCCAATGAGCCACCCACATCTCACGCCTAGGTGATACAAAAACGAATCTTTCGCTACACGAGCGGAGATGAGGCACTACTAGGAAAACAGCTAGCCTCAACATTACTAGCAGCGGCGCATTGTGTTGGTGGTGCTCCACTGATAGCAAATTATCAATGGGGCACTAATTTAGGGATACACCACCACTACTTATAGATCTTATTGACCACAACTATCAGACTTATCGCTGTTGGTATGTAGATATCTCTGGCGCACTGCCACATATGGTGCGCCACTCACCTCGTCCTTCCTTTTCTCTCTCCAATAAGGTAGTACACTTGTCCGAGCAGTCTCGTCTCTCCTCTCTCCAATAATTCAGCCCCTCATTGAGCCGATATGCGCGCATTACCAGAGAGAAAAGTGAGAGAGAAAGAAGCGCAGCGGCATCCCCCATTCCTTCTGCAGTCATAGAGAAAACAAGAAAGGAGCGCAGCGGCATCCTCGATGAGACGCACGGCGGCGGCCTCCCCAGTTCGTGCCACGGCGGTGGAACCCCCTGCTTGGTGCTCGCACGGCAGCGGCACCCTCCCCAGCTCGTGCAACGGCGGTCTTCCCCGCTGCTTTGTGATCGCACGATGGTGGCGCCCTGCCCACCCCGCGCGATGGTGGACCTCCCCTACTTCTCCGTGCTTGCGCGGTGGCAGCGTCCTCCCCAGCTCGCGCGGCGGCCAACTCCAGGCATAAGTTGCAGCAGCAAGCGCAGGCGCAGGGGAGCGCTCGCGAGGCACCGTCGACCGTGTCCATGCGCCTGAGCCGATACTACATATGCAGCATTGAATGACGGACGGAGAGAAGCCGGCATTGACCATCAGCATGTGCAGCGTCGACAGGTGTGCTCCGTTCCTGTAGATGCAATGCATGGGCCTGATTGCTTTTTTCATTTTTCATTTAGGGGTTTAGTTGCAAAGTTCATATATTGGTTGTATTTTTCTGTAATAGCTCTAGTTATATATAGTAATTATTCAATCTTGATAAATATAAAAGTAAGAAAAGTGGGGACAAGATCAGAGAACCACGAGCAAGCTGGCAAGCCAACTTTTTGCTTTTTCGCGTGACGACCGATGGTGCATATTGTAGTCTTTCTCTGACGCATAGAGTAGGGTTTTACTGGCCCACCTCGTACTCAACTACAGGGGCACACGTAAAAGATATAGGGCGCCACTAGTAGGACACATATCACTGCCACACTGCCTGGTGCGCCACAAATATCTTTTACGTGGTGCGCCACTGTAGTTGCTAACAGAGCGCCACGACTAAGCAAAAATGGTGTACCAATAATAGCCTTTTTTCCTTGTAGCGAGGAGGGAGATGGCGCGAGCTGCGGTGCGCAACGGTGAAAAGCAAAAAGGGGGGCGGGAAGGATTCCCTCACCTCCCGGCGAGCCCCCTCCTCCACCCCCCACCCCCCAATTTTGAGCTCCAACTCTAGTCGATAAGAAGGTAAGCGGCGCACACATCTCCGGTCGGCGATGGCAGCGACTACTTCTCGGCTTCATCGTCTTCCTCGTTTACCACTTCTTCACCTCCGCCAATGACCGTAAGGAATCCCTCACCCCGGTTGCTCTGTTAGGGTTATATCTTCGTGAGGAGTTGTCAGATTGGCCTAGGGTTTGATCTTGTTGGTAGGATTAGTCCTAAATAGGGTTATTTATCATGATCTTGCCACATTGAGCATTCCTTGTTTGTCCTAAATGGGCTGAGTTAGCATGATCTTGAAAGGGTGTGTGCTATCCACATTTTCCATGTATTGCTTGTCTGATTTAGCCTGATGTTGTTATTGTTTGTATTCTCCACATTAGCCATGTCTTTGTTCCCAAGTAGATTCACGTTCTCTGTACTACTATCTGTGTAGGACTCCTTATGTGATGACTTTACCTAGGCCTTTGTCTGCGTTGTGGACTCCTAGGTCCCGTCGCAAGTTCCCGATTCACAACCGCTGGACGCGGAGTTGATGAAGGAGAATTTATGCGCAACGTTGAGTGGAACTCCAAGAGGAAGGTATGATGAGCACATCAGGAAGTTTTTTCTCAGTAAGAACCCAAGGTTTATCGACCAGTAGGAGAAAAACATTCTCTCCCGAGGTGTTGCGAACCAACTCATGGGAGGGCGCACTTCCGGCGTCAGCAGCAACGTGGAGACCTGCACACAAACAACCAAGCTAGTACTTTGTCCCCAACTTTCAGCGAGGTTGTCAAACTCAGTGGTTTTGCTGAAAACAAAGGATTAAACGAACCGTGCGGAAAAAGAATTGTTTGCAGAGAACAGAATAGGAAAATGCTGTAGAAAATTGCAATTAAATGAAGGAGGACCGGGGTCCACAGTTCACTAGAGGCACCTCCCCAATAAAATAAATATGCTGGGTAAACAAATTACAGATGGGCAATTGACAAACAGAGATTCTACGCTAATGGTTGGTGCAGAGTACATGCTATAAAAGTATGCGGGCTTTACTTGGAGAAATTGAATGCCCGTGCGTTGCTACGGCTCCAACTTTTGCTTGCTACATGTCAATACAATACATGCAAAAATTTGTACCAAAAAAGCCGCAATATATTCCAAAAAATCCATAAGATTCTATCTCATTTGAAATATATTTTGACAACCAATATAATTGGCATCGTTTGAATATAAAATAAGCACTTGACTAATTAACATATATCTACTCCTCGATTCTCTTTAGATATTGTTGTGCAATGTTAGGGATTTCTTCTGCCTCATTTTCATGGTAGTTGAGCAAGTGTGCCAACAAATTTTGGTGAAAACATCATTGGAACTCACACTATATTGCAAGAAATGCCGCTTGTACACTTATTAATTAAAACCCAGGTAACTCATACAAAAATATCATGTAAACATATTATCCTTGTGAGTCAAATTTTAAATATCTATCCTGGCGCCTTGTCCAAATCTTGTACATCTTGAATGTTGTTGGGTTCATATTACTCTACTTGCATGTCCTTGGTTTGTAGGTCCAAGCCCTCTTGCATTTTTATTGAATATACCACTATTATGGAGAGGTCATACCTCCAATAAACATGCACTCTTATCCTACCACAAGACAAGCAATTTTTTTCTATGCAAGCTTCTCGCTCTAATCCATGCACCAACACTATAGTAACCACAAGGTGAGGCCTCGTTTTGGAAGGTCCGCGTCTCGCTCTAAACCCTACACTACCACTAATGCGTACCCACCCACTTCATATCAACCCGTGTCCAACCTCATTCCGCCTAAGACAAGCAATGACGTAAACTGGAGCAATTCAAAATAGTTATGCAATATATATATATGCATGTCCCAAGTGTCTAGTGAAGCCATGCAAGGAAGACATATAGTACATGATTTACCATCTCACTATAAGTGTAGTTCACGCCCGCACAATGACACTTGTAGTGTGACGAAAAAAGAATAAAGGCCCAGCTCTGACCCCAAGAAAAGTTGAGTGAACTTGCGTCATGCAGCGAACTTGTCAACTAGAGAATATGTGATGTGCATGTTGTACAACTCTTTTTAGTACTTTCAATTGGAAAAATGATAGTTAAAATGTCAATAATTCAAAGTGATAATAAGATCTCTCTTGCAGATTTAGTCACCCAGGCACATCTCCTTCCGGAGCCGCAAGAGCAATAACCACGGAATCATCGCCATCCTTCTCCACCACCTTACATGCATCCTTCCCGCGCTTCGATGCCACTGGAGCTTCACTTTGTCCCTCCACTGGAAATCTAGACACAAAGTGACCCCATCACTCCAAGCAGGCCTTCTAGGTGCAAGATGTGCTGGGTGATAGGTTGAGGTCCATCCACACTCTTCCTCCTTGGCAACTCTGCGTACTGAAGAGCCAAAGCCTAAGGGGAGATCTGTTCCATCGCGAGGTTCCGTTTTGCTCTTGAATTTCATTGAGCATTGGCACAACTGCTGTCCACTTCTTCCATGGCTTCCAGAGTTCAATCACTCCATCACAATCAGTTTCTAACTCGTCAGTTGCTGCATTTAAATGTCAGTAAAAAAACGTAATTTCTTCCCAAGCAAGAGCTTCCTCCGTCAATGCATCCACCATTGAGTTGTGCAACCATTCGTATAGGCAGAGACAGATCTTGGCATGCATATCTGTCATGGATAAATATCATAGAGTGTGTGCTCTAGAAATAAAGAGTGAACCCCAAGATAATGCAATGACAAATATTGACTCCGCACGTAAAATCTCGAACAAAATTCAGACATCTATGCGAAGCTGCGAAACCTTTCCCTAAATTTACACTGCAAAAGGAAGCAATAAACTATTGCCTGCCCACTTTCCTGCTTGCAATTGGAATAGTTTCCATCTTTATATTATTATTATAAACATATAAAAAGGAAACACAATAAATTTCTAATTCATTGGTGAAACATAGACAATACACAATTTGTTTTTGTTTTTTTATTGAGAGTATAGAAAATTTGTTTGGAAGATACATATCTCAAAAAAAAAAGATAGCCATACAAACTAATTACGTGTGTTCCCATATAAGAAAAATAAAAGCAAATCATATTCCTTGTATCTTATAATTCAGTCAACGAAGGGGACCAAAATCAGAGAGCAGCACACCATCCACTATAGCTTAAGTTGGCTAACATATACATCATTATCATGCTATCAATTATAGCAAAATTAGAGAGCAACACACCATCTGTTCGCGATGCTCACCCCAAAAGAAACAGTCCTTCTAAATCATTAGTTGAATGCAACGTGATCCATCTGAGGCCACAACCTATACATGGATCCAAACCAATCTTATGTTGGACAATTATTACATGGATCCAAACAAACCTAAGGCAATATATTATTGCTCGTAGCATTTTCGTGCTTTATACTGAGAACATGACACAACATGACCTCCTCAAAAATTTCCTATCAGTGAACACTATGTATGCCAACCCATGAATACACTTGTCAATATACAATCAGTAAAGATGAAGCTCTGCATCTGGAAAGTACCAAAACAGTAATATCATTTTTTTTCATGCATTCCTTCAAACACTGCTCCTTCTTCCAGAATCACAAATTCATGCAATTTGGCATACTCGTGCTATCAATTCTTTCCAATATAAGTTTCATGTGTGTTAAGCTTTTGGGAACTAAACGTATATATAGTACTTCATGAAGCACATGCCTTGATGGGATCCCTATTTCTGCAGTTGTTTTGACACTTAATCACACATCCCCTTGTATATAGTATCAAACAACTTTCAAAAGTAGAAAGTAGATAGAACAAGAAACATGCTTGCTTACCGTACTACTTGGAGAAACATCTCCTTAACTGCAGGAAAAGTCAATCGTGTTTGGAACTCTCTAGTTTGTAGTGCTGAGCAGTGAAGCTGAAATTCTGAACAAAGCACAACACATACATATGATTAGATAATCATGCGAGACCAAATTCTGAACAAGGGACAGGTCCAGATACACCTACAGGTAGTCCAAGACCGGGTGGTAGTACTCGTCGTCCAACTTGGGCATGAAGATGATTGCCGAGGTATCCCTCCGTGAGCGTCGGTTGCAGCCGCTGCTACATGTGGCACAGATGGGAACTCGGCCGTGGGAGGGCCTAGAGCTCGGGGGCGGGGTTTGGGACCTCCCTGTCCCTTTCCGCCAGCCGTAGGAGATGGATGTTGCCGGCGGCCGGAGATCAACAGACTGGACCAGATGTGGGTGCCTGTTCGTCAAGATTCGCAGTGGTTTGGTCGGGACTCGGAAGTCACATCTGGGCAGACCGGCAGAGGTGGGGAGGTGGCAAGGCAGGCCGCGTCGAGCTCGAGATGCTCGTCGATAGGTGAACTGCAGCTTACCGCCGGATCCGTGGGATGCAATGGAGAGCGGGGCGACGCCGACGCGGCATGCAGGGAAGCCGGCAGCGGCGCTGGACCATGGGGAAGCTAGCGGCAGTGCAGGGGGTAGTCTTTGTCGGGGCTGTCGGGATCCAGTGGTGCGGGGTCTGGGATGCTGCGGGCGTTCACGCTGGGTGGTAGGACGAAGCAGGGAGCGAGGGCGCCACGATGGGTGGGCTTCCGGAGCGGCACACTGGGGTGGTAGGACGATGGAGGGAGCGGCGGCGGCGTATGGTTGGGCTGCCGGGGCGGCGGCGCTCTAAGAAAAGATACATACGCAGAAGGAAACTAAACATCCTTATTTAATTTATATTGATTGAGATTTGTTTTGATTGATACTATCAATCATACGCGGAATGGCGTGGGGAGTGGAAAAGGGATTGGTTGAGGGAGACCATTAGATTAAATTGAACGGTCCGGATTATTTTAATGACGACCATCAAAGTGAGTTGAGTGTCAAACGACCAACTCTCATTTAATAGTAAAGACTTGCACTAGTTTTACTTCCTACATTTATTTTCAGCACTTTACATTTTTCTAGTTAGTACCAAAAACAACCACACACACGCGCGCGCACACACACACACACACTAGTCCCTAGCTTTGTATAGAAGGTCATATAACTGGGTTATATGGCTTTAGAGAATAGATAGTTTACCTTCGGCTGCTCGTGGGTTTGACACTCACATACTTATCGAATTGTACTACTGTGATCCTCTGCATTTGGGGGTTATCACCTGGGCATGCCTCCAGCTGCACCTTCAGCTGAGGATGGTGACACTCACGAGTCTGACACGGTCATCCTCAGTGGGCCACTTGAGAAGCCTTTTGAAGCGCCTGAAAAGGAAGAGAGGTGCATTCATTGACGACGAGCTGGTGGCCTTCACGAACATGATTGTTGCTAGAAGGACATCACACAGGTTATCCGGGACAACAAGCGGTGGTTGTCACAATTAGTGAAGCCTGACTATACCAGGCGGTCATGGACATGATTGGCTTCACCGAGGAGGATTTCTTGGTGGCACTGAGCCAACTCGTCGATCACAAGGCCCAGGGTTCTAGCTTTGTGGGCATGAACGAGCCACACTCCATCCTCTAACTAAGGAACTACCTTGGCAAGTACCACTACAACATGTAGTGGTGCCCTTGAGGGTGTGGGTGAGGGTATGCATGCATGGAGGTGATGGAGTTGGCTTATGACTTGATGATGATGTTGCACATTTTGGTTGTAGTTAGGGCTGGAAGACTTCCGATGGCCTCTTTTTGTAAGTATATATGATGAGGTGGTATATACTAACCCCTGATGTGTGATGAACTTGCGGTGTGAGGATGAAACCCACTTTTTGTGGTGGTAGGATGACACATAGAGTGTAGGCTCTTGTGATCCACTTTTGGAATAATCATGCATGCCCCTATTAGTTTATTATTTGCCGTCAACATTTGTGTTGCTCTCTTATAACTTTTTTTGTAGTTGTGTTGTTTTGTTACGACTTATTTCATGCTTGTGATCGATCAACAACCTTACTTGTTGTTCTTTTGTCATGCTAGTGGTATGTGGTGTTCAGAGGAAGGGTTCCATGTATGTACAACTCATGGAGGATCGGCCAAGATTAAGTAAGTGGCTACTCAAACTACAACTGCTGAGGGTATGAAACATTGGAGGAGGCACAACAAGAGTACCAGAGCTTCTTGGATTATGAGGCCATGGCAATTGAGGCAATCGATCAACCAGTGCCGTTAGCACAGCTACCGTCAGAGTTGCATGTGAGAAGAGTGAACAATTTCATCATTGTCTTCCTGATCTCCATGATCGTGAGAATATTGTGCTTATGAATAGTGTGTGATTGGATATAACAAGATATGTCATGGTATTCTCAATCACTTTGAACTGCGGTAAGACTATGAAATTGTCATCTGTGCAACCAAACAATGTTTCGGTGCTTCCAAATTGAGTTGCAAGCAGCAACTAAACACTGGGTCTTGTCTTTCCTCTCTGATGTAGAAAATGGCTTCACGGACAACCAAACAGCATGGCCTTTATGGCCCGTGGTCCATTTGCAACGTGCAGACACTCACTTCTCGCTGGCGTAATCATCCCCAAATCAGATCAATGCAACCAAACGTGCCCTAGCTTCGGCTGCCTTACGCAAGTCATGATCGCATCTTAGCGGACTTGTACGATTGATTTGGAGGCGAGTAGGAATTTAAGGCGGTTCTTTTATTTCTAACGGAGTGAGGTGGGCCAAAATCAGTAGGAAACGTCAAACCTGCCCGCGTTGGCTGCTCCTCACGTGGTGTGTCTACTGCGCCTGCCACTTTTGCTAGTGCTTGGAGCATTGTGCTACTAATCTTGCCGCTTCACTTTTCTGTTAATTAGATCATCTTCACGGGGAGCCCTAAATCGTAGCCGGCGGCTATTTAAAAATTATAGTGAGAGGTTCTTCCTGGACGCGAAAGACAGCCGCCGCCTCTTGATGCGTGTAGTTGACACGTCCGTTGGGAACCCCAAGAGGAAGGTGTGATGCGCACAGCGGCAAGTTTCCCTCAGTAAGAAACCAAGGTTTAATCGAACCAGTAGGAGTCAAGAAGCACGTTGAAGGTTGATAGCGGCGGAATGTAGTGCGGCGCAACACCAGAGATTCCGGCGCCAACGTGGAACCTGCACAACACAACCAAAGTACTTTGCCCCAACGAAACGAGTGAGGTTGTCAATCTCACCGGCTTGCTGTAACAAAGGATTAACCGTATTGTGTGGAAGATGATTGTTTGCAGAGAAAACAGTAAAACAAGTAATGCAGCAGATTTGTATTTCAGTATTAAAAGAATGGACCGGGGTCCACTGTTCACTAGAGGTGTCTCTCCCATAAGATAAAAGCATGTTGGGTGAACAAATTACAGTCGGGCAATTGACAAATAGAGAGGGCATAACAATGCACATACATGGCATGATAATTATAGTGAGATTTAATTGGGCATTACGACAAAGTACATAGACCGCCATCCAATTGCATCTATGCCTAAAAAGTCCACCTTCGAGTTATCGTCCGAACCCCTTCCAGTATTAAGTTGCAAAGCAACAGTACAATTGCATTAAGTATGGTGCGTAATGTAATCAACAACTACATCCTCGGACATAGCGCCAATGTTTTATCCCTAGTGGCAACGAGCACAACATAACCTTAGAACTTTCTGTCACTCGTCCCGGTGTCAATGCGGGCATGAACCCACTATCGAGCATAAATACTCCCTCTTGGAGTTAAAAGCAAAAACTTGGCCAGAGCCTCTACTAGTAACGGAGAGCATGCAAGATCATAAACAACACATATGTAATAACTTGATAATTAACATAACATGGTATTCTCTATCCATCGGATCCCGACAAACACAACATAGAGTATTACGGATAGATGATCTTGATCATGTTAGGCAGCTCACAAGATCCAACAATGAAGCACAATGAGGAGAAGACAACCATCTAGCTACTGCTATGGACCCATAGTCCAGGGGTGAACTACTCACTCATCACTCCGAGAGCGACCATGGCGGTGTAGAGTCCTCCGGGAGATGAATCCCCTCTCCGGCGAGGGTGCCGGAGGAGATCTCCGAGAATCCCCGAGATGGGATCGGCGGCGGCGGCGTCTCGGTAAGGTTTTCCGTATCGTGGTTTTTTTGCATCGGGGGTTTCGCGACGGAGGCTTTAAGTAGGCGGAAGGGCGAGTCGGGGGCCCGACGAGGGGCCCACACCATAGGGCGGCGCGGGCCCCTCCTTGGCCGCGCCGCCATGTGGTGTCGCCACCTCGTGGCCCCACTTCGTATGCTCTTCGGTCTTCCGGAAGGTTCGTGGCAAAATAGGCCCCCGGGTCTTCGTTTCGTCCAATTCCGAGAATATTTCGTTACTAGGATTTACTGAAACCAAAAACAGAGAAAACGAGAAGCCGGCACTTCGGCATCTTGTTAATAGGTTAGTTCCGGAAAATGCACGAATATGACATAAAGTGTGCATAAAACATGTAGGTATCATCAATAATATGGCATAGAACATAAGAAATTATCGATACGTCGGAGACGTATCAAGCATCCCCAAGCTTAGTTCGCTCGTCCCGAGCGGAGTAAAACGAGAACAAAGATAATTTCTGAAGTGATATGCCATCATAACCTTGATCATACTATTTGTAAACATATGTAGTGAATGCAGCGATCAAAACAATGCTAATGACATGAGTAAACAAGTGAATCATAAAGCAAAGACTTTTCATGAATAGTACTTCAAGACAAGTATTAATAAGTCTTGCATAAGGGTTAACTCATAAAGCAATAAATCAAAGTAAAGGCATTGAAGCAACACAAAGGAAGATTAAGTTTCAGCGATTGCTTTCAACTTGTAACATGTATATCTCATGGATAATTGTCAACATAGAGTAATATAACAAGTACAATATGCAAGTATGTAGGAATCAATGCACAGTTCACACAAGTGTTTGCTTCTTGAGGTGGAGAGAAATAGGTGAACTGACTTAACATAAAAGTAAAAAGAATGGTCCTTCAAAGAGGAAAGCATCGATTGCTATATTTGTGCTAGAGCTTTTATTTTGAAAACATGAAACAATTTTGTCAACGGTAGTAATGAAGCATATGAGTTATGTACATTATATCTTACAAGTTGCAAGCCTCATGCATAGTATACTAATAGTGCCCGCACCTTGTCCTAATTAGCTTGGACTACCGGATCTTTGCAATGCACATGTTTTAACCAAGTGTCACAATGGGGTACCTCCATGCCGCTTGTACAAAGGTCTAAGGAGAAAGCTCGCATTTTGGATTTATCGCTTTTGATTATTCTCAACTTGGACATCCATACCGGGACAACATGGACAACAGATAATGGACTCCTCTTTAATGCATAAGCATGTGGCAACAATTATTATTCTCATATGAGATTGAGGATATATGTCCAAGACTGAAACTTCCACCATGAATCATGGCTTTAGTTAGCGGCCCAATGCTCTTCTCTAACAATATGCATGCTCCAACCATAAAGGTGGTAGATCTCTCTTACTTCGGACAAGACGGACATGCATAGCAACTCACATGATATTCAACAAAGAATAGTTGATGGCGTCCCCGAAGCATGGTTATCGCACAACAAGCAACTTAATAAGAGATAAAGTGCATAAGTACATATTCAATACCACAATAGTTTTTAAGCTATTTGTCCCATGAGCTATATATTGCAAAGGTGAATGATGGAATTTTAAAGGTAGCACTCAAGCAATTTACTTTGGAATGGCGGATAAATACCATGTAGTAGGTAGGTATGGTGGACACAAATGGCATAGTGGTTGGCTCAAGGATTTTGGATGCATGAGAAGTATTCCCTCTCGATACAAGGTTTAGGCTAGCAAGGTTATTTGAAACAAACACAAGGATGAACGGTACAGCAAAACTCACATAAAAGACATATTGTAAACATTATAAGACTCCATACCGTCTTCCTTGTTGTTCAAAACTCAATACTAGATGTTATCTAGACTCTAGAGAAACTAAATATGCAAACCAAATTAGCAAGCTCTAAGTATTTCTTCATTAATGGGTGCAAAGTATATGATGCAAGAGCTTAAACATGAGCACAAAAATTGCCAAGTATCAAATTATTCAAGACATTTTAGAGTTACTACATGTAGCATTTTCCAATTCCAACCATATAACAATTTAACGAAGAAGAAACTTCGCCATGAATACTATGAGTAGAGCCTAAGGACATATTTGTCCATATGCTACAGCGGAGCGTGTCTCTCTCCCATAAAGTGAATGCTAGGATCCATTTTATTCAAACAAAACAAAAAAAAAACAAATCGACGCTCCAAGCAAAGTGCATAAGATGTGACGGAATAAAAATATAGTTTCAGGGGAGGAACCCGATAATGTTGTCGATGAAGAAGGGGATGCCTTGGGAATCCCCAAGCTTAGACGCTTGATTCTTCTTATAATATGCAGGGGTGAACCACCGGGGCATCCCCAAGCTTAGAGCTTTCACTCTCCTTGATCATATTGCATCATACTCCTCTCTTGATCCTTGAAAACTTCCTCCACACCAAACTCGAAACAACTCATTAGAGGGTTAGTGCACAATAAAAATTCACATGTTCAGAGGTGACACAATCATTCTTAACACTTCTGGACATTGCATAAAGCTACTGGACATTAATGGATCAAAGAAATTCATCCAACATAGCAAAAGAGGCAATGCGAAATAAAAGGCAGAATCTGTCAAAACAGAACAGTCCGTAAAGATGGATTTTATTAGGACACCAGACTTGCTCAAATGAAAATGCTCAAATTGAATGAAAGTTGCGTACATATCTGAGGATCATGCACGTAAATTGGCTTAATTTTCTGAGCTTCCTACAGGGAGGTAGACCCAGATTCGTGACAGCAAAGAAATCTGAAACTGCGCAGTAATCCAAATCTAGTACTTACTTTACTATCAAAGACTTTACTTGGCACAACAAAACTCAAAACTAAGATAAGGAGAGGTTGCTACAGTAGTAAAAAACTTCCAAGACACAAATATAAAACAAAAATACTGGAGTAAAAACATGGGTTGTCTCCCATAAGCGCTTTTCTTTAACGCCTTTCAGCTAGGCGCAGAAAGTGTAACTCAAGTGTTATCGCGAGATGGAGTATTGACATTACCTTGGGCTTTACCCTTACCTTTCTTGTCCTTACTCTTTGGCTTAGGGAATATATGACTACCCCCGGGTGTAGAGGTGAATTTTATGGTGCCTTCTCTCACGTCTATGACTGCTCCCAATAATTTCAGCAGGGATCTTCCGAGTGTGATTTGTCCTGTTCCTGCGCATTCAATGACAAGGTAATCAACGGATATTGTTATCCCAAGAATGGTTGTATGCACACCCGCAGCTATCCCTTTAGGAATTATAATCGGGTTATCAATAAGAGTTATTCCTTCTCCCCCTTCAGTGAATTCCCAAAGTTTCAAAGATTTATGAATCCCCTTAGGCATTAGGCAAAATTCAGTCATAATATCACAATTAGCACGAAGAGTTTGGTTACCTATGACAATTTTAATAGTTGGTTTCCACAATGAAGGTTCAGAGTTCACTAAAACTTGATCAAGACGGTTACGAATGTATCCATAATTTTCATTTAAGCGAGATGCACTTGTCTCAAGAGTATTTAATCTATTATGAATGCTAATAAGGGCTGAATCAAAATTATTAGATGAATCATGTGATGCAACCAACTTCTTTATGGCATTAAAATCTTGATCCCCATTACAATGGAGGAAATCTCCTCCCACTAGAGCATCCAAGGCATATCTATAGCGAATCATAAGACCAAAATAAAAATTACTAAGGAGCAAACTTAGAGTCATTTGAGGTTCGGTTTTACGATAAGAAGTAAAAATTCTAGACCAAGCATCCTTAAAACTTTCCTCATCCCCTTGTTTAAAAGTAAAAACTAATTCCTCAGGTGAAGAAGTAGCTGGTACAGAGCTAGACATGGTAACAAAAGTAACTAAAAAAAAAATTTGTATTTTTAATATAGAGTGCAAGACAGTAAATAAAGCAAACTAGATAAAGTAAATGCAAGTAAACTAATTTTTTTGTGTTTTTGATATGGCAAACAAGACAGTAAATAAAGTAAAACTAGCAACTAATTTTTTTGTGTTTTGATATAATGCAGCAAACAAAGTAGTAAGTAAAATAAAGCAAGACAAAAACAAAGTAAAGAGATTGAGAAGTGGAGACTCCCCTTGCAGCGTGTCTTGATCTCCCCGGCAACGGCGCCAGAAATTTGCTTGATGCGTGTAGTTGACACGTCCGTTGGGAACCCCAAGAGGAAGGTGTGATGCGCACAGCGGCAAGTTTCCCTCGGTAAGAAACCAAGGTTTAATCGAACCAGTAGGAGTCAAGAAGCACGTTGAAGGTTGATGGCGGCGGAATGTAGTGCGGCGCAACACCGGAGATTCCGGCGCCAACGTGGAACCTGCACAACACAACCAAAGTACTTTGCCCCAACGAAACGAGTGAGGTTGTCAATCTCACCGGCTTGCTGTAACAAAGGATTAACCGTATTGTGTGGAAGATGATTGTTTGCGAGAGAAAACGAGTAAAACAAGTATTGCGGCAGATTTGTATTTCAGTATTAAAAGAATGGACCGGGGTCCACAGTTCACTAGAGGTGTCTCTCCCATAATATAAAAGCATGTTGGGTGAACAAATTACAGTCGGGCAATTGACAAATAGAGAGGGCATAACAATGCACATACATGGCATGATAAGTATAGTGAGATTTAATTGGGCATTACGACAAAGTACATAGACCGCCATCCAACTGCATCTATGCCTAAAAAGTCCACCTTCGAGGTTATCGTCCGAACCCCTTCCAGTATTAAGTTGCAAAGCAACAGACAATTGCATTAAGTATGGTGCGTAATGTAATCAACAACTACATCCTCGGACATAGCGCCAATGTTTTATCCCTAGTGGCAACAGCAGAACACAACCTTAGAACTTTCTGTCACTGTCCCAGGTGTCAATGCAGGCATGAACCCACTATCGAGCATAAATACTCCCTCTTGGAGTTAAAAGCAAAAACTTGGCCAGAGCCTTGATACGTCTCCGACGTATCGATAATTTCTTATGTTCTATGCCATATTATTGATGATACCTACATGTTTTATGCACATTTTATGTCATATTCGTGCATTTTCTGGAACTAACCTATTAACAAGATGCCGAAGTGCCGGTTCTCGTTTCTACGCTGTTTTTGGTTTCAGAAATCCTAGTAACGAAATATTCTCGGAATTGGACGAAACAAAGACCCAGGGGCCTATTTTTCCACGGAGCTTCCAGAAGACCGAAGAACATACGAAGTGGGGCCACGAGGTGGCCAAACCACATGGCGGCGCGGCCAAGGGGGGGCCCGCGCCGCCCTGTGGTGTGGGCCCCTCGTCTGGCCCCCGACTCTGCCCTTCCGCCTACTTAAAGCCTCCGTCGCGAAACCCCTGAGGCGAAAAACCACGATACGGAAAACCTTACTGAGACGCCGCCGCCGCCGATCCCATCTCGGGGGATTCTGGAGATCTCCTCCGGCACCCTGCCGGAGAGGGGATTCATCTCCCGGAGGACTCTACACAGCCATGGTCTCCTCCGGAGTGATGAGTGAGTAGTTCACCCCTGGACTATGGGTCCATAGCAGTAGCTAGATGGTTGTCTTCTCCTCATTGTGCTTCATTGTTAGATCTTGTGAGCTGCCTAACATGATCAAGATCATCTATATGTAATTCTATATGTTGTGTTTGTCGGGATCCGATGGATAGAGAATACCATGTCATGTTAATTATCAAGTTATTATACATGTGTTGTTTATGATCTTGCATGCTCTCCGTTTCTAGTAGAGGCTCTGGCCAAGTTTTTACTTTTAACTCCAAGAGGGAGTACTTATGCTCGATAGTGGGTTCATGCCTACATTGACACCTGGGACGATGTGACGAAAGTTCTAAGGTTGTGTTGTGTTGTTGCCACTAGGGATAAAACATTGGCGCTATGTCCAGAGGATGTAGTTGTTGATTACATTACGCACCATACTTAATGCAATTGTCTGTTGCTTTGCAACTTAATACTTGGAGGGGGTTCGGATGATAACTCTGAAGGTGGACTTTTTAGGCATAGATGCGGTTGGATGGCGGTCTATGTACTTTGTCGTAATGCCCAATTAAATCTCACTATACTTATCATGTCATGTATGTGCATTGTTATGCCCTCTCTATTTGTCAATTGCCCGACTGTAATTTGTTCACCCAACATGCTTTTATCTTATGGGAGAGACACCTCTAGTGAGCTGTGGACCCCGGTCCATTCTTTTAATACTGAAATACAAATCTGCTTGCAATACTTGTTTTACTTGTTTTCTCTGCAAACAATCATCTTCCACACAATACGGTTAATCCTTTGTTACGGCAAGCCGGTGAGATTGACAACCTCACTTGTTTCGTTGGGGCAAAGTACTTTGTTTGTGTTGTGCAGGTTCCACGTTGGCGCCGGAATCTCCGGTGTTGCGCCGCACTACATCCCGCCGCCATCAACCTTCAACGTGCTTCTTGACTCCCTACTGGTTCGATTAAACCTTGGTTTCTAACTGAGGGAAACTTGCCGCTGTGCGCATCACACCTTCCTCTTGGGGTTCCCAACGGACGTGTCAACTACACGCATCAAGCAAATTTCCGGCGCCGTTGCCGGGGAGATCAAGACACGCTGCAAGGGGAGTCTCCACTTCTCAATCTCTTTACTTTGTTTTTGTCTTGCTTTATTTTATTTACTACTTTGTTTGCTGCACTTATATCAAAACACAAAAAAATTAGTTGCTAGCTTTACTTTATTTGCTATCTTGTTTGCTATATCAAAAAAACACAAAAAAAAATTAGTTTACTTGCATTTACTTTATCTAGTTTGCTTTATTTACTATTGCTAAAATGGCCAACCCTAAAAATACTAAGTTGTGTTACTTCACTAGCACAAATAATAATGATTTCTTATGCACACCTATTGCTCCACCTGCTACTACAGCAGAATTCTTTGAAATTAAACCTTCTTTACTTAATCTTGTCATGAGAGAGCAATTTTCTGGTGTTAGTTACGATGATGCTGCTGCCCATCTCAATAATTTTGTTGAACTATGTGAAATGCAAAAGTATAAAGATGTAGATGGTGACATTATAAAATTAAAATTGTTTCCTTTCTCATTAAGAGGAAGAGCTAAAGATTGGTTGCTATCTCTGCCTAAGAATAGTATTGATTCCTGGACTAAATGCAAGGATGCTTTTATTGGTAGATATTATCCCCCTGCTAAAATTATATCTTTGAGGAGTAGCATAATGAATTTTAAACAATTGGATAATGAACATGTTGCTCAAGCTTGGGAAAGAATGAAATCTCTGGTTAAAAATTGCCCAACCCATGGAGTGACTACTTGGATGATCATCCAAACCTTCTATGCGGGACTAAATTTTTCTTCGCGGAATTTATTGGATTCAGCTGCTGGAGGTACCTTTATGTCCATCACTCTTGGTGAAGCAACAAAGATTCTTGATAATATGATGGTTAATTACTCCGAATGGCACACGGAAAGAGCTCCACAAGGTAAGAAGGTAAATTCTGTTGAAGAATCCTCTTCCTTGAATGATAAAGTTGATGCTATTATGTCTATGCTTGCGAATGATAGGACTAATGTTGATCCTAATAATGTTCCATTAGCTTCATTGGTTACCCAAGAAGAACATGTTGATGTAAACTTCATTAAAAATAATAATTTCAACAACAATGCTTATCGGAACAATTCTAGTAATAACTATAGGCCATATCCTTATAATAATGGTAACGGTTATGCTAATTCTTATGGGAATTCTTACAATAATAATAGGAACACACCCCCTGGACTTGAAGCCATGCTTAAAGAATTTATTAGTACACAAACTGCCTTTAACAAATGCTGTTGAGGAAAAGCTCAATAAAATTGATATTCTTGTTTCTAGAGTTGATAGTCTTGCCTCCGATGTTGATCTTTTGAAATCGAAAGTTATGCCTAATAGGGATATTGAAAATAAAATTGTTACTACAGCAAATGCCATCCAAGTTAGAATTAATGAGAATATAAGATTAATAGCTGAAGCTAGCGTGCTAGGTGGGATAGAGAAGAAAATGAAAAACTAGCTAAAAAGGAAAATGTAGCTAAAGTTTGGACTATTACCACCACTAGCAATGCTAATGATTCATATGTTGCTGCACCTCCTACTATCAATGATAAAATAATTGGTGTTAGCAATGCTTCTACTCCTAGTGCAAAGCGCGCAAAATTACTTGAAACTGCTAAAACTGCTTGTGATAAAACTGCTGAAATTTTTTCCAACCTTGGGGATGATAATCCCATTGCTTTAGATTGTGATGATTTGGATTTTGATGATTGCCACATCTCTGAAGTTATAAAGTTCTTGCAAAAACTTGCTAAAAGTCCCAATGCTAGTGCTATAAATTTGGCTTTCACAAAACATATTACAAATGCTCTCATAAAAGCTAGAGAAGAGAAACTAAAACTTGAAACTTCTATTCCTAGAAAGCTAGATGATGGTTGGGAGCCCATCATTAAAATGAGAATCAAAGACTTTGATTGTAATGCCTTATGTGATCTTGGTGCAAGTATTTCTGTTATGCCTAAAAAAGTCTATGATATGCTTGACTTGCCACCATTGAAAAATTGTTATTTGGATATTAATCTCGCTGATAATGCTAAAAAGAAACCTTTGGGGAAAGTTGATAATGTTCATATTATGGTTAACAATAACCTTGTCCCCGTTGATTTTGTTGTCTTGGATATTGAATGCAATGCATCTTGCCCCATTATATTGGGAAGACCTTTTCTTCGAACCGTTGGTGCTACTATTGATATGAAGGAAGGTAATATTAAATATCAATTTCCTCTCAAGAAAGGTATGGAACACTTCCCTAGAAAGAGAATGAAGGTACCTTATGATTCTATTATTAGAACAAATTATGATGTTGATGCTTCATCTCTCGATGTCACTTGAGTTACACTTTACGCGCCTAGCTGAAAGGCGTTAAAGAAAAGCGCTTATGGGAGACAACCCATGTTTTTACTCCAGTATTTTTGTTTTATATTTGTGTCTTGGAAGTTGTTTACTACTGTAGCAACCTATCCTTATCTTAGTTTTAAGTTTTGTTGTGCCAAGTAAAGTCTTTGATAGAAAAGTAAGTACTAGATTTGGATTACTGCGCAGTTCCAGATTTCTTTGCTGTCACGAATCTGGGTCTATCTCCCTGTAGGTAGCTCAGAAAATTACGCCAATTTACGAGCATGATCCTCAGATATGTACGCAACTTTCATTCAATTTGAGCATTTTCGTTTGAGCAAGTCTGGTGGCCTAATAAAATCCATCTTTACGGACTGTTCTGTTTTGACAGATTCTGTCTTTTATTTCGCATTGCCTCTTTTGCTATGTTGGATGAATTTCTTCGATCCACTAATGTCCAGTAGCTTTATGCAATGTCCAGAAGTGTTAAGAATGATTGTGTCACCTCTGAACATGTGAATTTTTATTATGCACTAACCCTCTAATGAGTTGTTTCGAGTTTTGTGTGGAGGAAGTTTTCAAGGGTCAAGAGAGGAGTATGATGCAATATGATCAAGGAGAGTGAAAGCTCTAAGCTTGGGGATGCCCCGGTGGTTCACCCCTGCATATTTTAAGAAGACTCAAGCGTCTAAGCTTGGGGATACCCAAGGCATCCCCTTCTTCATCGACAACACTATCAGGTTCCTCCCCTGAAACTATATTTTTATTCGGCCACATCTTATGTACTTTGCTTGGAGCGTCGGTTTGTTTTTTGTTTTTTTGTTTTGTATGAATAAAATGGATCCTAGCATTCACTTTATGGGAGAGAGACACGCTCCGCTGTTGCATATGGACAAATATGTCCTTAGGCTCTACTCATAGTATTCATGGCGAAGTTCTTCTTCGTTAAATTGTTATATGGTTGGAATTGGAAAATGATACATGTAGTAACTCTAAAATGTCTTGGATAATTTGATACTTGGCAATTGTTGTGCTCATGTTTAAGCTCTTGCATCATATACTTTGCACCAATTAATGAAGAAATACTTAGAGCTTGCTAATTTGGTTTGCATATTTGGTTTCTCTAGAGTCTAGATAACATCTAGTATTGAGTTTTGAACAACAAGGAAGACGGTATGGAGTCTTATAATGTTTACCATATGTCTTTTATGTGAGTTTTGCTGTACCGTTCATCCTTGTGTTTGTTTCAAATAACCTTGCTAGCCTAAACCTTGTATCGAGAGGGAATACTTCTCATGCATCGAAAATACTTGAGCCAACCACTATGCCATTTGTGTCCACCATACCTACCTACTACATGGTATTTATCCGCCATTCCAAAGTAAATTGCTTGAGTGCTACCTTTAAAATTCCATCATTCACCTTTGCAATATATAGCTCATGGGACAAATAGCTTAAAAACTATTGTGGTATTGAATATGTACTTATGCACTTTATCTCTTATTAAGTTGCTTGTTGAGCGATAACCATGTTTACGGGGACGCCATCAACTATTCTTTGTTGGATATCATGTGAGTTGATATGCATGTCCGTCTTGTCCGAAGCAAGAGAGATCTACCACCTTCATGGTTGGAGCATGCATATTGTTAGAGAAGAACTTTGGGCCGCTAACTAAAGCCATGATTCATGGTGGAAGTTTCAGTTTGGACATATATCCTCAATCTCATATGAGAATAATAATTGTTGCCACATGCTTATGCATTAAAGAGGAGTCCATTATCTCGTTGTCCATGTTGTCCCGGTATGGATGTCTAAGTTGAGAATAATCAAAAGCGAGAAATCCAAAATGCGAGCTTTCTCCTTAGATCTTTGTACAGGCGGCATGGAGGTACCCCATTGTGACACTTGGTCAAAACATGTGCATTGCAAAGATCCGGTAGTCCAAGTTAATTAGGACAAGGTGCGGGCACTATTAGTATACTATGCATGAGACTTGCAACTTGTAAGATATAACTTTCATAACTCATATGCTTTATCACTACCGTTGACAAAATTGTTTCATGTTTTCAAAATAAAAGCTCTAGCACAAATATAGCAATCGATGCTTTCCTCTTTGAAGGACCATTCTCTTTACTTTTATGTTGAGTCAGTTCACCTATTTCTCTCCTCCTCAAGAAGCAAACACTTGTGTGAACTGTGCATTGATTCCTACATACTTGCATATTGTACTTGTTATATTACTCTATGTTGACTATTATCCATGAGATATACATGTTACAAGTTGAAAGCAACCGCTGAAACTTAATCTTCCTTTGTGTTGCTTCAATGCCTTTACTATGATTTATTGCTTTATGAGTTAACTCTTATGCAAGACTTATTAATACTTGTCTTGAAGTACTATTCATGAAAAGTCTTTGCTATATGATTCACTTGTTTACTCATGTCATCACCATTGTTTTGATCGCTGCATCCACTACATATGTTTACAAATAGTATGATCAAGGTTATAATGGCATATCACTTCGAAATTATCTTTGTTATCGTTTTACCTGCTCGGGACGAGCGGAACTAAGCTTGGGGATGCTTGATACGTCTCCGACGTATCGATAATTTCTTATGTTCTATGCCATATTATTGATGATACCTACATGTTTTATGCACATTATATGTCATATTCGTGCATTTTCTGGAACTAACCTATTAACAAGATGCCGAAGTGCCAGTTCCTGTTTTCTGCTGTTTTTGGTTTCAGAAATCCTAGTAACGAAATATTCTCGGAAATGGACGAAACAAAGACCCAGGGGCCTATTTTTCCACGGAGCTTCCAGAAGACCGAAGAACATACGAAGTGGGGCCACGAGGTGGCCAAACCACATGGCGGCGCGGCCAAGGGGGCCCGCGCCGCCTGTGGTGTGGGCCCCTCGTCGGCCCCCGACTCGCCCTTCCGCCTACTTAAAGCCTCCGTCGCGAAACCCATGAGGCGAAAAACCACGATACGGAAAACCTTACTGAGACGCCACCGCCGCCGATCCCATCTCGGGGGATTCTGGAGATCTCCTCCGGCACCCTGCCGGAGAGGGGATTCATCTCCCGGAGGACTCTACACCGCCATGGTCGCCTCCGGAGTGATGAGTGAGTAGTTCACCCCTGGACTATGGGTCCATAGCAGTAGCTAGATGGTTGTCTTCTCCTCATTGTGCTTCATTGTTAGATCTTGTGAGCTGCCTAACATGATCAAGATCATCTATATGTAATTCTATATGTTGTGTTTGTCGGGATCCGATGGATAGAGAATACCATGTCATGTTAATTATCAAGTTATTATACATGTGTTGTTTATGATCTTGCATGCTCTCCGTTTCTAGTAGAGGCTCGACCAAGTTTTTACTTTTAACTCCAAGAGGGAGTACTTATGCTCGATAGTGGGTTCATGCCTGCATTGACACCGGGACGAGTGACGAAAGTTCTAAGGTTGTGTTGTGCTTGTTGCCACTAGGGATAAAACATTGGCGCTATGTCCGAGGATGTAGTTGTTGATTACATTACGCACCATACTTAATGCAATTGTCTGTTGCTTTGCAACTTAATACTTGGAGGGGTTCGGACGATAACTCTGAAGGTGGACTTTTTAGGCATAGATGCGGTTGGATGGCGGTCTATGTACTTTGTCGTAATGCCCAATTAAATCTCACTATACTTATCATGTCATGTATGTGCATTGTTATGCCCTCTCTATTTGTCAATTGCCCGACTGTAATTTGTTCACCCAACATGCTTTTATCTTATGGGAGAGACACCTCTAGTGAACTGTGGACCCCGGTCCATTCTTTTAATACTGAAATACAAATCTGCTGCAATACTTGTTTTACTTGTTTTCTCTGCAAACAATCATCTTCCACACAATACGGTTAATCCTTTGTTACAGCAAGCCGAGTGAGATTGACAACCTCACCTGTTTCGTTGGGGCAAAGTACTTTGGTTGTGTTGTGCAGGTTCCACGTTGGCGCCGGAATCTCCGGTGTTGCGCCGCACTACATCCCGCCGCCATCAACCTTCAACGTGCTTCTTGACTCCTACTGGTTCGATTAAACCTTGGTTTCTAACTGAGGGAAACTTGCCGCTGTGCGCATCACACCTTCCTCTTGGGGTTCCCAACGGACGTGTCAACTACACGCATCAAGCCTCTACTAGTAACGGAGAGCATGCAAGATCATAAACAACACATATGTAATAACTTGATAATTAACATAACATGGTATTCTCTATCCATCGGATCCCGACAAACACAACATAGAGTATTACAGATAGATGATCTTGATCATGTTAGGCAGCTCACAAGATCCAACAATGAAGCACAATGAGGAGAAGACAACCATCTAGCTACTGCTATGGACCCATAGTCCAGGGGTGAACTACTCACTCATCACTCCGGAGGCGACCATGGCGGTGTAGAGTCCTCCGGGAGATGAATCCCCTCTCCGGCCAGGGTGCCGGAGGAGATCTCCAGAATCCCCCGAGATGGGATCGGCGGCGGCGGCGTCTCAGTAAGGTTTTCCGTATCGTGGTTTTTTGCATCAGGGGTTTCGCGACGGAGGCTTTAAGTAGGCGGAAGGGCAGAGTCGGGGGCCTGACGAGGGGCCCACACCATAGGGCGGCGCGGGCCCCTCCTTGGCCGCGCCGCCATGTGGTGTCGCCACCTCGTGGCCCCACTTCGTATGCTCTTCGGTCTTCTGGAAGGTTCGTGGCAAAATAGGCCCCTGGGTCTTCGTTTCGTCCAATTCCGAGAATATTTCGTTACTAGGATTTCTGAAACCAAAAACAGCGAGAAAAAGGAACTGGCACTTCGGCATCTTGTTAATAGGTTAGTTCCAGAAAATGCATGAATATGACATAAAGTGTGCATAAAACATGTAGGTATCATCAATAATATGGCATAGAACATAAGAAATTATCGATACGTCGGAGACGTATCACCTCTCCAAAACCCTAGCCGCCTCCACTTCAGCCTCCTCCATATATCGGTTCCCTCTCCTCCAGTCGGCTTCGCCGGCATCGCGAGGAGTGGGGAACCCGATCTATGCATGGAGTTTTCAATAAAAGTAGTGTTTTCAGTTGATTATGTTAGGATTTTGGTAGTCGTCTTCTTGTTGGTTTCCCTCAATGGAGATGGCATCGTCTGCAATAAGTGATCTTCGGGCTTTTGTTCGATGACGAGGTCTTCTTCCCGACGTCAATGATGGTGTTGAAAGATTACAATGCTCTAGGTATGGGCCTTCAGATCTTGCTTCACCAGATCGATTTTGGATCTTCTGTCGTTGTTGCCGCGAGGAGGATTATCCTCGCAGTTTTTGTCCCGACTGCTACGTCCTCGACAATGGTGATTCGTATTCTTGGCTCTCCATCGATATGAACAAGGCTAGTCGGTTATTATTCCCTGACATACTGGTGTTGGTACTCTTGCCGATGTTGAATGACTGTTTTAATGGTTGCGTGCGTGCACGCAGCCTTGGCATTGCGGCTCAAATTAAAATTATGGGAGAACCTTCGTCGGTATTTACAGGTCTATGGTTCGTTATCTATCTTTGGCTGTCCTCAGAAGAGTACAAGATTATGTTCTGGAAGAAGGAAAAATTTGAAGACCTCAAAGATTTGTTAGTACCTTTTAGACTTTATTTTGTAATTGATGGAGTCAGCTCGTGTATCTCCACCATGTACTATTTATTACTATGAATATATGTGGTATTGATTGTCAAAAAAAATTATAGTGAGAGAAAGTGTTCACACTGGCACTCTCAATAAACCATAAAAAAGCATATCCCGTTTTATGGTCATATGTTCTGTGGCATCGCTTTTTGCAGACAAAAACCCGATGTGGTTAACCTCATCCGTGTTATGCGGTACCGCCGGATGGGGGGTTTGCTAGAGTTGCTCTTAGAAGGTAGATTTCCAAATGATGGATCGGAGATGGGAATCAACTTTAGGTCTGACGTCATTTTGGTGGAATCCGCAAATGAAATGAGGCTAGAATTCTGTGACAGTAAAACAACATACATGTGGAATTGCCAAATGAGTTCCGTTATTTCGAGATGAATTGTTGGATACCAAAGGATCTCTTAAAGATTTTGAAGTGATTAAAAGTTTCATCTTTAGATTTCTGAAGGTACACATAACAATATCGAGTGGAGTCATCAATTAAAGTCAGAAAACATGTCTTTCCACCATTTATCAACTCGTCATTCATTTCACAAAGATCTAAATGCATGAGTTTTAGTGGTGCCGAATCTCTTACCTCCGCAGTCTTGTGAAACTTGCGAGGTTGCCTAGCTTGCACACATACTTCCTCCGTTTTCTTTTAGCAAAAAATCAAACAAATTAGTACTACATTTATTAGTACTACTTAAATAGATAAACAACCAATCCAAGCTACATTAGAAATAGTAACATCTAATAGATAAACGAGGACCGCTTCATTTTCTGTGATCTTGTTAACTAAAAACTAAAATATAGAGTATTTCAGAACAAATTTTCAGCCCATAATGTAGAGTTTTTCAGAATGGATGGAGTACTTAACACTTGAAATTCTTGACAATAGTAAATTTTGGAATTAAATTTATATTGAATAGCCGCGTGATGCACTTAAATGTTATATGACAAAGTTGTGAATGTCAAATATTAGACTCACTAGCATTGCAATCATAATTAATAATTTTAGTACATAAATCTGACAAAGATAAGCCAAACAAAATATACAGCTTATTTGCATCGTTTGATGCAGAAACCGGGTGTTACCCTTCTCAAAAGAAACTAAGATTGTATTTACATGTTGCTCACTATCTAATTAATGAATTTTTACTGTAAGTGAGGTAAACTATGATAGTCGAGAACTGACAATTAGTAAAATACCAATGCAAGCCACCGGTGACAATCACCGCAGTGTGCAAAATAGTAAGAAAGTATAGAGATTTACTCCACACTTCACCCCGAAAACATTGTAGGGGACAATTCGTCAATTCCTACCAATAAATTGAAGTGATCGCCAGGCAACAACAGTTGGACAAGCTCGACCGGTCGACACATGCTGTTTACGTCAGATCAGTTGTAGTAGAGCTCAAGAGATCGGTCCTAAGCCCACGAGACGAATTTGAATCCACGGCTTCTCTGCTATCCACCTGCCTTCTGGGCCAGTCAATATGGGACGTCGTGCTCGTTAACATGGACACAACTGCCGACATGGCTGGCCTGTCGCCGGGCGTCTCTTGGACGCAGAGGAGCCCTATTTGTATGCACCGTTTTAGCTCGGACAATAGCTCTGTCTCAGATTCAGGAAGTGGCACCATTGTCGTGTCAAGAAGCTCCACGATCCGGTTCTGCTCCCACAATCCCCAGGCCTGCCAAAATGAATCGCCGAGCTTCATCTGATCAGTACATAGCACCTTTTATAATGTTTCTTACGTCCTCTCCAGAAGAAGAATATTCAATTTAGAGATTATGTGTCCAAACGACAATATCAATGTGCACGAATTGTACGAGGATGGTCATGCATATATTAGGTGTCGAAGAAATAGGATTTTCTGATGTATTTCAAACTTACATGCGAAAGGAGCCTGTGCAAGGCACCGTTTCTTTCCCCGCTGAGTGTCTCCAGGAGGATAATTCCGAAACTATAGACATCGCACTTCAGGGTCATCTCCCCTCCCCGTGCATACTCCGGAGCTGCATACCCCCTTCACGGAATTCAACAATGTTAGGTACATATCGAACCCATGCAATTTCTTGTGGGGAGGATGCATATTTAGAACTTACGGTGAAATCACAATTGTTTGATCAGGACCCGCCTGATCGATCGCGGCGAATAGCTTGGCAGTGCCAAAGTCGGCGATCTTAGGATTCCACTCGCCATCTAGAAGAATGTTTCCAGGCTTGAGGTCACGGTGGATCACACTCTCGCCTGATCCTCCGTGTAGGTACGCAATTCCATGCGCTATACCGTGTAATAATTTTAGTCTTTTTTCCCAGTTCAGTGACGCACGAAGTTTGGCCGCACCTGTTAGTACCAAATAAGTGTTTTAGATGCCTACAACTATTACGGTAACATAACGAAATATTTTCTTTTTTCATAAGGGCTAGCACACCATACACGGTATCCTTTGGATCACATTTTAGTTTTTATAAGAATTAGAATATTCTTTTAATTGAGGAACTAGGGAGTACCGAATATGTAGGCGTTCAGGCTCTTGTTCTGCATGTATTCGTAGATCAGTATCCGCTCCTTGCCTTCGTTGCAGTAAGCAAGGAGACGAACAAGACTGCCATGCCGGAGCCCAGCCATGACTTCAACTTCTCTCACGAAATCTGTCTTGCCTTTTGTGGTCAACGCAGACTGTTTAAGCCTCTTGACAGCAACCGTTCTTCCTTCCGGCAGCTTCCCCTGGTGATTTTGGAATTTGGCATGTTAGAAACTGAGCTTGCCGATGGTTGTTTTTCTCTATGTCAATGTCTTAACAGATGAAACTTTTACATTAAGGATATGGTCATTAATGCATTTTTTTATCGAAGAGTACAAAATAGGCACATACACACGCACGAACCTTGTAAACGACACTAAATCCACCCTGGCCGATCATATTGCCATCAGAGAAATTTATAGTGATATCCTTTATAATAGCTAGACTAACTGAAGGAACCGCCATGGCAGGATTATGAGGAATAACACCTGCAAAAGGAGCCCGTGGATTTAATTAAGACATTGCATATACCATGTATTACCATTTTTCTCCTTCATGAAAATAACAACGAAATTGAGTCACCGGGGCAGAATTTACCAACGACTCGACGCTTCCTTCTCCACCAAACCACAAAGAGTACCAGAAGAATCGTAAAAGCAGAAGCTATAGGGGTGGCAACAAGTAGTGTAGGGAACCCCTTAGAGTCATCTGTTATGGAATAAAAAATGTTAGACTGCAATTTAGCATTATACATACTGAGAGTCATACAAAAAAAAATTGAGAGTGATACAAATTATATTTGAGTAAATTCCATTCCTTACTTCTGTCAAATTGTCAAAATTCAGATATTTAAGGAAATTTATTCTCCATGGTATCCATTAGCTGTGTCTTATCACTTTCTTACAAAAATTATTTTCCCCCACCAAAGACACATCATGCCCGCATCTCTAGTCCATGTGGTTATTTGGTACATTTATACTAGAAAAAATAATTATCCAATTTCTCTTCAAATTTGAAAAAAAATCACACCTAGTTCATTTACAAAATGAGTGAAATTTGCAACAAATGTTTGTGAACTGAATCTGTTGAATTATGTATCTATGTTTTTATCCCTTGAATTCAAATTTTAAATTTAACTTAAATTAATAGTATAATTTAGTTGTTAGAAAAATAAAGTTAACTTGAACCCTAGTCATTTATTGTAAATAGTCTTAAGAATTTAATAGTACAAGTTACACTGAATTTCATGGCATGCATATTATGGAGGTGAAATTGTTGATGTTAATTTAATTTATTAATATTTTCAAATGTCAAAAAAATAATTTGGTATGGTTTTTTTGTTGAAAAATGAAGGTTCATGGCAACTACTTCAGGGATTTCATGCAAAAGATTGAATTAAACACTTTTTTAGTTTTACAAAAAATACTAGAATAATTTTGAATTTTATAAAAATCAAAATATGTATTTGTTTGTAAATTAGAACATAAACTTTGAGATTCTATGGAGGAAAAATATTAATAATCTTTTTAGCAATCGTCTTCAGTTCTAGATGAATTTTTTTAGCAAGTGTTCTAGATGAATTTCAACTATTATTCGAACAATTTAGATTATGGCTATGCAAATTTTTGGAATAAGCAACGCCATATTTAAACTTTACATGACTGAGATATGTTTCAGTTCAATGGAACTACTTTATTTATGGTTTTTTATATTTAGCGGTGTTTCTTCCAAGACTTTTGCCACATGCCTTTTAGTTGTGGGCATGGGGTGGATTGAGGAAACTGGTTAAATAGAGTACATATGGAATAATAAGCTACCGATGTAAACGTAGAGACTTGATTTTTAAAGCAGGCAATATTTTTTACTTTAGCATCAAGAATAAATGGTAAAAATTGAAAATTCTGTAGGAAAGTTACTGATAGGAAATACTCACTCCCGTTCCGAAATTTAAGAGTCAAACCTTTTCAAGTTTGACTAGTATTTTGCTAGGTACGTGTCAGAACCATGATTATAGATTTTTGTAACTTGTATATACTTTCATTATTTAGTTGAAGGGAGATTAAAGTCTAGTCATATTGCAAGACAAAGACAATGAAAAACATTAAGGCGAGAGACCGCAAGAGTATGTGGCGCAGGGATAATCTGTATAGTACATACCAAATTCCGATTTTGACAGCCGCAGGTAGAGATTTTGCCCGCCGTCGACGAAACGAAGATCAAGGATGGCATCCTTCCAAATGACGCAGCCGGTACCGTCGCCGCCTCCTCGGATATCCGCGGCGGCGTAGGCTAAGCACGAGCAGTCAGCGAAGCACCTCTCCCTGCACTCCTCCAGCTCGACGCCCATGTCCACCGACGCATTCTGCGTGTCCGGTAGCTTCACCCCAGGCACCACCTTGAAGTCGTCGGTCGTCTTCCCGCCGTCACAGTCCAGTGCCGCGTTTCGCCGGCACCCGTCCGCGCTATCTCTCACCTCTTGCGCAGATGGCGACGCGGAGACGACAGTGCTGAACCCCTCGACGCAGCCGCAGAACCCCGACGACGCCGCCCCGGCGTCGCAGAGGCCGAACGGCCCGCAGCTCGCGTAGGCATCGCAGGGGTCCCTCGGCCCCTTGAAGTAGGAGACCCACTCCCCGGTGCCCGCGTCCCACACCAGCCGCTCCACCCCGCCGGCGGTGTAGTTCAACACGACGCGGGTAAGGGACGTGCCGGGCGCGGCGGTATACCCGTAGGTCATCTCCGAGGGGCTCTTCGTCACCCACAGCGTGTACTTGTTCGCGTACCACGACACCTCCGGGACGCCGCTGAAGTATCGCCCGTTCCACGGGCCCGTGCGGTACTTCTTGACGCCGCGCTGCCACACCACGAGCTCTGGCAGCCCGGCCGTTTCCAGCGTGCGGCGGTAGTCCCCCGGAGACGGGTCGTCGGGGGAGCTCCACGCCGTGAGCTGCCACTCGCCTCCGGTCCAGAGGTTCTTGCCCAGCTTCATGCCGGGCAGCAAGGTGTCCGAGGGCTCGTCGAACGACTGCCACAGGGAGATGTCGCTGCTGCCGTTGCGCACGACCAGGTTGCCGGACTCGAGAAGCCAGACCGCCGCGGCGGAGGCGGCCGGGAAGTTTGAAGACCACGCCGTCCGGCCAGAGCCGTCGAGCAGGACGAGGCTGTCGACTTCGTTGAAAACCAGCATGCCGAACTTGTCAGGCAGAGGCTGATCGCGGTTGGCGACCCAGTAGACGGTGGTGTTGGATACGGAGAACCATATGCCGAGATACCTCTTGGTGGACGCCCCGGGAGAGAAGAACCCGAGAGTGTAGGAGCCACCGGGCGAGACGAGCGTCTGGCCGTCGGTGAGGTTCTGGCCCCACTCGAGCTTGTCAGTGAAACCACCGGCGGCGGAGGTTTGGATCGAGAGGAGGAGGAAGCAGATCAAGAGCAGCGGCAGGAGCAGGTGTACAAGCAGTTGGTTGGTTGCCGCCATGGCGATACTTGTTAGCACTGCTTGAACAGCAGAGAGCTCATGGAGACTGACTAGGTATGCTATGTAGTGAACTGAGAGCGAGGGGACAGCCTTTTCAAAGGTTGGTCGATGCAGCTGGGTCGATGTACTGGAGTTTTTCTTTGTTTGACGGTATCAGTGTACTGAAAATTTTACGCTGGTTGGACCAGGAACATAACATTCTACTTCGACATCCGTTTAATTTGGTTGCTAATAGTAGTAGTAGCATGATACTTGGAATAGTTTATCCTCTTTTATTTCTCACGCAACTCGTCAAGATGACAGCAGAGCACTGAACTTCTGTTAGCTAGACCAAGAGAAAATCCTCATTGTTGAACAAAATGAAACTGGAACGGGAACCAGTAAAATAGGAACAGTTCCACTTCGCCGGTCAAGAGAGTATGCCAAATTTCCTGGAAGTTGCAATCTCAGTTGATTTATTTGAATTGCAGATGTCTGCGAGTGTGACAGAGGAGTGATAGAGCAATCATGCAGTTAAGAAATAGGCTGAAAGGAGGGTGGTTCCTTGAAGAACAATACAAGTGGTTCTAGGCAGTAGACTGGATCAAAGCTGACTACCATGGCCGGGGCATGTGGTGTACTGATGTGGCAATTATCCCAGAGTTATGCAGAGCATGTCATCAGTCGCTACCCCCGCCGGGATGCCAATCATGCGGCGACGAAGTTTTCTAAGTGACACGTATGCAACTGAAGATACTCTCCGATCAGATCCTATAAGATGCCGGTTTGTCAATGTTAGAGATATATTAGGTAGTATTAGATGTCACGGGATTTGTATAGGATTTGTCATTCATCTCCTGCCTTATCTCTAGGAGAGCTTCTTAGCCTCCAAGTCTTGTACCCTATATATACTCGCCCATGAAGCGCAATACAACATCCAACACACTACGCCAAACCCCTCTCTATCCTTCTACATGGTATCAGAGTGGCGCCGATCCTAACCTAGCCGCCGCCCAAGCTTCCGCGCCGCGCCTCCCCCGGGGAGGTCGATCGCCATGATCTACTCCGGGGGCCGCGCAACCCGTATGAGGGTTCGTCCGCCGATCTGTTGATCCGCTGCCCTCGAGTCTTTTTTTTTCCAATCCGTAGATTGGTTTTCTTTTTGCTCCGCCGGTCGCTCGACCGGCGTTTTCTTTTTTTGGTTTTGCCGATCATCGATCGGATTGAGTCGCCCACCGACGTCGTCATCACGCGCCTCTACTCCAACCTCTGCGTCGACTGCACCGGCCATCTTCATCAACCGCGCGGCACGGCCGCACACGTCACACACGGGACGCCTACGTGCGACGCAGCAGGCTGTCTCGCCCGCGCGGTCTCCATCGCTGGTCCGTCTTCGTCGTCATCGCCCGGGACATCACTGACAACGTCGCCAACGACTCCAATCTGCGGCACGTCGTCCACGCCATGGCGCATACAACGCCGCCGTCGGTCTGATCAACCGACCGCGCGCACGTCTTCGCCAAGCACGTCCCCGAGCACGCGCCTACCACCGATCGAGCTACGGGCTGCCGCTGCGTCGCCCCTTCGGGCCGCAGCGCCGCCGCCTTTGGTCCATGCTACCGGCCTCCGACGCGCCTTCGAAGGCGTGTACGTTGCTGGTGGCCTCCCGCCGCTGCATCGACTCGCGCCCTGCAGCTACGCCGGCCCCCGGGCCGAGACGTTGCCGCACGCAGTCTACTTCGCCGTCCCCCGCGCATCGACGTCCGAGGCCACCACAGCGCCGCCCCTTCGGCGCGGGTCGCCTCCGTCTGCGCATGGTCTTCGTCACGCCGCTGGGTCTTCCTCGCCTACTTCGTGTACCACCGCCGCGCCCCCATCCCAGGTCGCCACTGGGCTCGCCAACCGCTCCAGGTCGCGCTGAGCTTGCCGACCACCGCAACGCCCGTCTAGGCGTCCAGCATGACCACCCCTGGTCACCGCTGGGTTAGCCGCCTTCTACGTCTTCGTACACTACAGCTTCGCCGCCAGCGTCCTCGCCTCTTCCCCGACTACGTCACCTGCTACTCTACTCCGACACCCGTCGTCGAGACTCGCCTCTTCCCCCACTACACCACCTGCTCCTCTTCTCCGACACCCGTCGTCGAGACCTCTTCTACTAGTCTACTCCGACATGGCGCGCACTTTGTAATGTTCCCTACCCTCGCATGCCCGGTACTGGCAACACCGGAAGTGCCTTCGTCCCCGACACGTTCCCGAGTCTGGCAAACTCGCGCCGGACGTCTCGTCTTCATCGGCTTCGACAACGTCTTCTTCGGCATCGCCTCTACGACTGCCTCGACCGCGTCACCGACTTCTTCTATGTGTACTCGGTTCTGGCAAAACCGAAGTATGCCTTCGTCCCCGACGTGTGCCTGGTTCTGGCAAAACTATGGTTGCACTTCGTCCTCGACGGTTCCGACTGCATCGACTTCGGCATCGACAACCTCCACGACTGCCTCGACGCGTCTCCGTCACTCTCCTCGCGCACTACACGCTTGCGGCTACATCGACACCGGCACCCGCCCACGACATCGACCACGGCAATCCCTCGCGCGGCTCCCTCGACCAAGGTTGCAGCACCCACGCTCTCGGCTACCTCGACATCGGCACAAAGGGCTACCACCTCGCCTGCGCCTCACCAGCTTCTTCTCCAGTCTGACCGTCCGCGACGCTACTCTTGTTCACGTCGCTACCGCTACGACTGCGGGGGGGTGTTAGAGATATATTAGGTAGTATTAGATGTCACGGGATTTGTATAGGATTTGTCATTCATCTCCTGCTTTATCTCTAGGAGAGCTTCTTAGCCTCCAAGTCTTGTACCCTATATATACTCGCTCATGAAGCGCAATACAACATCCAACACATTACGCCAAACCCCTCTCTATCCTTCTACAGTCAAGACCTGTTCAGGGGGGGTCCCTGTCAATCTACACAGAATTATTGCAGAAAAAAAAGTTAACCAAGGTTTTGTTCTGTTTTTGGCGTGACATCGCTTGAATCTCCTCCTTCATATTACTAAAGAATTTCTGTCTTGTTAGATTTGTTGCAACCTATAGCATTGGATCGCAATGAAAAAGAAAGGTTCATAGAGACTTGACGCAAGTTTTGATAGACAGAAATTTGAGCATCTGTTGGTCACGGTTATCCGTTGGTCAAGGACAAGCTCACTTCAACTATAAGTTGGTTGCTCGTTTACGTCTGTTTGAGGCTCTCGTGACAGAAGCGGTCTAGGTCTTCCTCGTCTCCTGCCGGCGCCGCCGTCGATCTGCCCCGCCTCTGTGGCCTTCGGGCCATGGGGATGCGGTGGATCGCGGTCTTCGTCGACGGGAGGGCTCCACCCCCTATTTTGTGGCTCCGTTCTCCGTTTTTAAGTCAAAGTTTGTAGGGGCGGCGTTCAGTTGGCGCCGCCCCGTGCAATAAGGTCTCCTCGGCTTCAACCCCATCTCGGCGGCAACATCGAGAGGCTTGTGGGAGTGGTGTCGTCTTCGAGGTTTTCGTCTGTGGGGATCTTAGGATTGTCAAGGAGCGCTTCAGCGAGAGTTCATCCTTCTTCTTCGTCTTCGGAATGTATGTGGTATTCTTGACTTGTTCGGCGACTTCCCGTCCGCAACCAACAACGTTAAGCCGACTCAGGGAGGATGGTAGATCTGGAGGTTGAAGATGAAGGGCTTCTCAAGGATCTCGTTGTAATTTTCGTTTTTTTGAAGTGCTTTGTATTGTTCGTTGTTTCTTTTAATGCCAATGTCATATTCGCAAAAAAAAGGACAAGCTCACTTCTATTAAAAGAACTAGCATACTGATCCGGTTAGATTTAGATTCGTTACCGGTTATATCGGTGTAATCATGTATTCCTCATAGGTTTGTGTGCATAGGCCAGGGTTTTCCCCTTTTTGAAAGAATATGTATTTCTCATATAGTTGCTTTGAGATGTGGTAGGCCGTTAGGCACATGTTGAATTTTCAATAACAACAATATCAAAGCCTGTTTCCCAATTAAGTTGGAGTATGCTAGATATGAAACCCAACAGAAATAAAAGGAAGCCAAAAATAAGAACAAGATGAAAAAGAGATAGTAAATAGTTTATATAAGACGGTGCAATGCATAGAGCAAATCATAAAATTATCACCAGTTATACATGTTGAATTTTCCTCAATAGTAAATAATTTATTTTTTGTAAGATTCATGTGTTGCATGTGGGGTTGAAAATCGATAGTTACATTTAGAGATAATGAGAAAGTCTCCCAGGAAGTTCACAGAGGAAGTCCTAGGAAGTTCACACAAAATAGGGAAGTCTTTCAGTGAGTTGAAGCATCTGTTGGACATGGTTATTGGGGTGCAGGCAGGGCAAGCAGGGGTCCCCCCCCCCCCCCAATGGATCGCCCCCCTCAAGGTTTCACCGTAGCTTTTCGTAATACTACCTCTGTTCCAAGGAATAAGGCGCACGCGTATTTTAAGACGAACTTTGACCATAAAAATTGAGCAACAAACTCTTGATTATATTATATGTAATTAGTATAGTTGGATCCGTATTGAAAAACACTTTCTAATGAAGCCTTTTTTTTGCGGAAGAAGACAGTGATATTAGTACTCCGTTCTTACAGAAAGATCCAAAAACAAAGGCAAAATTACAAAGAAGTCCTTTTGGATCCCGTCGATGCCGACGACCAGAAGCTATCAGTGGCGCGCCGCTGCTGCTGCTCCCAACCCGCCTTGGATCGAAGCCAGCCCGATGGCAGCCGGGAAGTCGCCGATCACCGGATCTGTGGATCCTACGCCTGGAACCGTCGCCGACGACACCAACCATCTTGAAATCATCATCGCCTTCATCTTCAACCACCGGATCCTCCACCTACACGAATCTGGATGGGGCACGAGGAGCTCGCTGAATCCACAGACCGCCGAGCTCGGGGAAGTCGAGCGCTTGACGAAGAGGCTCTGAAGAACACCGTCGCCGGAGAGGAAGAGCCTCGACACCAAACATCATGCCGAAAACTTCACCGCCTCGGAGCCGCCGCGACCGGGACCCAACCTAACCCTACACTATATGCAAGCAATGATCCATGGTTTCCCCACCCTCCCGCCGCTGGAGCGGCCGTCGGAGGAGGAGGAGACCACGAATCTCCGGCGAGCAAGGTGGGAAGACTGGTTTCGCTCACAAAATTTCCTCTCTCTACTGTAGATGGGAGAGGGGAACAATCAAGGTCTAATTTCATACAAACAATTTTTATATATTTGATTTCATTCTTGGTCAAACAAAAAAACATGTAAAACGAGGGCACCTTATTCCTTGAATCGGAGGGAGTAGTATATAGGTATATATGCGCTAATGGCCCGGGAAGATAGGTAATTGATTAGGATATGGTGTTTCTGCACCGGGTGCATATGCACCCTTTATTTGAAATGTATTTTGAACATATTTAAAAATGTCAAAAAATTACAAAAAGAATGTCTCGTGTATGTCTTAACATGTTACGTGCTCACAAAGTTGTTTCAACGAAAATCGACATGATTTATGTGATGTGTAAAAAAGATAAAAAATGACTCTAGAAATAGATTACTTTAGGCACCAAAATTTGGCTTTTTTTATGTAAGACACAAAAACTGTCGGTTTTATCTAAAACTTTACCTGCCTTCATATAACATTTCTCTCTACATGAGAAACTTTTTTTAAAAAATTTACATACCGGGTGCATATGCACCCGGGATCAGTTTTGGTTTTTTGATTGATTAGCCCATACTTAGTTGATTCAATGTTCTGCAAAGTAAAGCCCATTAGCCCATCTCCCTGTATTGCCTTGTTTTACTGGATGAAGTTGCTCACTACATGTCCATTAGGATTCAGTCCATTGAAATTAGCAGATGATCGATCATCTAAGAAAGTACGTGATACATCCCCTTCTGCCTCTTGCTGGTATTCCTGCTAGGGCGCCACCACGCCTCCGCCCCGCTCCTCGCCGTCTACATATCTATAATATCTAAATAGGAGCAACCCACTAAAGGTATTTCTCTTGACATGCAAGATATCCACCTCATCAAGCATGTCTAAGCAATCCTAGGCTGCCACATGTCCTCAACTCTGCCACCTCAACCCCCAAAATCCGCAAAACATTATTAGTAATGTTTTTTTTTCATGTGCCATCCTCTGCAGTATTGCCTTTCGTCTCCTCGGATTAACGCCATTGCCTTTATCTCTTCAGGTACCACTGACATACCACTCACACGAGAAATGGAGGCATTGATTGATATTTTTGTGCCTATTCAAGTTATCCAAGAAGAGTAACCGGTGGTGGATTGCACTAGCAGTCCAGCACTATATAACATCTGATTCTGATCGTACTTGTCAAGCAGTGGAAAGCTCCAACTCCAGTCCCCATATTTTGTCTCCACGGCAGCTCGGTTCATATTTCTCTCCACGGCAGCTCGGTGTCCTGGCCGTCCCCTTCTTCAAGCATCGGAATGAATATTTACGCCGTCGTAGTAATTGTCCTCTCCTTTTCGTGTCTTCTCGTGGTTCACATGCTCTGGTCTGATTCACCAACGAGGAGGAAGCTCTGGCCTGATTCACCAAAAAGGTATCCGCTTCAAGGGTTCCACATTTCACGACCCACTCCACCGTGCAGCTCCTAAATTTGAGTGCCTTCAAACGCATGTTTCTCTTTTTGTGACTCAAGCATGTCCTATGAATACTCATTCTGTTTGATGGTTGGCAATTGTTGATTAGTAATCGACAAAATATCTTTTCAGTATAATGTATTGGTCATCTGCAGATTAAAATTGTCTTTAACTTCTGATATAGCGGCAAGAGCTTCATTGTCTTTTTGTCTCTCATAATCATTTGATAGACTGCTTAAAGATGCATGTGTTAACTTTTTGACTTTGTAGGTTCCTTATTTTCCATGAGACCTCCAAATTTGCATAAAGTATTTCTTGCACATAGCTACGTGTTAATGGTAGACACTCCCAAACTTCAACCCAGTTTGCATAGAAAGTTATTGCACTACTAGATATATCAATATGTGCTCCTCTTTTTTTGGTATTAGATAGTCCTCTTCACTCACAGGCTCGCCGAAGAAACACTCAACCATTATATTTCATACAGGACTTTAGACGTATATTTGATTAAGGTGCATGTATTATACCATACACTGTCACTTCCATGCTTACTTCTTAGTATTAATTCTGAAAATTATACTAAATTAACTTACATATTTTTTTAAACTTATAAATAACTTACATTGTCACGATCGTGTACTAATGAGATATAGCTTGAAACCAATTTGGTAAGCTGGAGCTTAAAGCAAGCACCATTTTGTTTTTTTTAACCTCTTGCTATATTGCTTGGATGATACAAATGTGAGATTAACTGTTGATTTTGCCATTGCCTAATTACTATGGTGTGCTTATACCATCATTTATTTATATTTTATTTTGTGCATTCGTGCTTTCTTGGCTAAAATATGATATACTATGATGAAGTATGATTCAGAGTACTTGCACCAATCATAATTTTGCAGGTGACGCCGGGAGCCGATGAAGCTACTAAAGCGGATTAAGAGGCTTTGTATCCCTTACTCTTTATGTAAATGAAAAATGTAGCTTAGTGGATCAAAATAATACATGTATATGGAAAGTATACTATAGTCACTCCTTATTTCATCTGCAAACGTGTAATGTATATTAGCCCTGATTTTTTTACTTTCCTACAACCAAATTTCATACTTACAAATCTCGCAGCAACGCGCGGGGAATCATCTAGTACGACCTGTGATCAGACCGGGATGTGGCCTGGCAGCCTAGGTGCTAACTTGCTCCATCGCTTCGCGCAGCACGCGTATTAAGGTAAGCTGTACTCTGGCGCTGGTCTGCAATCTATACTATACCTCACCTGAAAGGTATGCCGTGTTTTAGAATTACAATTCAATCTCGCCTGACTACGTTATGCTGTGTATTTACTATTCAATCTCGCTGACTAAGGAATGCCGTGTGTTAGAATTACAGTTCAATCCATGCATACCACTGGTTGGTTAGGATTTTATTTGATCGAGCAGAAAATAGCATGAGAAGAATTGAATGTACAATTTATTTTTTCAAAAAAATCTTCATGATGAGGAAAAAGATAAATGATTTGTCACATTTTGACAGTGGTGCTATAGTTGAGATATCTTATATTGTATTATATGTGTCGTTTGTTTTTGTTAAAAAAATTCTTCTATACTATTCGGTGATAGTTTTCTTCCTCCCCCCCCCCCCTCCTATGGTCAAATCCTGGCTCCGCCCCTGCTGTTAGGTCCCACCTCTTCAACTCTTCCGCGCAAACCCTGGCTACCTCTAGATGCCAACAAACCTTAGCTCGAGCGACGACATCAGCAGACCGCATGGTGTTATCAACAAGCTTGACTCATATGTGCTCCCTCCTTGCTATATACTTAGAGGGCATCAACTACCTTTAGAAACCCTCTCCAAAGCCAAGCCTTGCTTACCAACCGATGGTTCCATGTTGGTTTGCTGCGGATGCTATGTCTAATTGAGATAGGGTTAGACCACATAGTTTGATCGAGCAAGTACTTGCAGATGTTGCCTGGTCCAAGTGAGCCATGGTGAGAGAGGATGCACAACGCAAGTGCCCCTGGCAATGCAGTGGATGATTAGGTGGCCACTAAGGTAGGCCTCATGACATTTCAGCAAGAAACACATGTCATGCTTTGGTACGATGTAGCCATTCAAGTACGTAACTGGATTTGGGTTGGAATACCTGTGTGGTATTGGAAATGGCATCCAATGTCGAAGTTGTTGTTTGGATATTGGAATCAAGGGTAGCATCCAATTCCAAACCATGTGTGGATGTGCAAACTATGGAATTTACAGTGGTATTGAGTTTGGACAGTATAGATTTTCCTACATTTCACGTATAAAAATATAAAAATAATTCCAAAAAAGGTCATAACAACGGTCCAATAATGAAAAGTCATCCAAAACATGACATCAACAGTTTCCAGAGGAACAGCTGATTGCAGCAATGCATAATTATCATGTCTCTAACAAATAGCACAAGTGGATAATTCATAAACAGCAAAGTACATAGTAGATATGGTAATTTCAAGGTGAAAAGTTTACACCCAACAAAATGATGCGGAGCGAAGTCTAACTTAAACAATAGTTGAGTGATGAAAATACACTTATCTCTTGTAACTATGTAACTCTTTCTTCCCCAGGAACTCAATTTTAACAAAAAAAAAATTACATGTACATCTCCACAATATATGTGTATTCGTCAAGTTTCACGAAAAAATGATATTTTTTGTAGTTTACGTGAAAAAAAAGAATTTATCTTGTGACAAGTCTTTGTTTTAGAACCAAATTTTGTCCTTTTTATACACGCCACACCACAAAACGATTTTTCATTAAACGACTATCTGAGCACGTAGCACATGAAGATGTACGTGCGAAATTTTTGTTTCAAATTTTTTAACATTTCAAAATGTGTCTAACATGCATTTCAAAATTTCAAAATAAAGGGAGCATATGCTCCCATGTGCCAAAACATCACTCCCTTTCTTCTCATATTTTTCTTTATACTACACACACAATTATAATGCTGCAAGTGAACATGGAGAAATGTATCTATACTTTTTTTTCCGGGGGATCTATACTAGGATTACAGTTATAACTTCTGAGATGTAGAAGTGAAATTGCACCCTGGCTCGAGGAAGTACAGCATCTTTAACATGGTCTAAGAAGCTGCCTCTGATAACTGGGAACCACCAGGGCCCATAAGTCACAGTTGACAACTAGCATCGAAATAGCGCGCTTGGTCAAAAACCACAGGTAAATTCATGTGTTCAAAATAATGTGTTCCAATAATCTTTGAAATAAAACGATAAGAAACGTTTTCCAATAACATACAGATGTATATGCAATCAGCTTCCAAATAGCGTGCAGGTCACAAACTACAGGTAAATTCGTATCGAAAATAGCAGCTCCAAGCAAAGTTTCGAATTGCACTAAGGGGAATCAAACAGTGACATTCACACACGAAGTTGATAATCCATAGACCATAGGTACAAATTTCTGCAAGCTGAGCCAATGGCACTCTACCTGCCTTCCAATTCAGTGTAAGTTAGGTGGTTCCCTGATTCTGTATCCTTGTCATCCGCAGGGGCTCTTCCAACGAAGAATGCACCTCGCTTCGGAGCGGGAAGTGCAACATCACCACTCAGCATCCTGAGCACCAGAGACATGTTTGGCCTCTCAGCTGGTAACTCTTGCACGCACAGGAGACCCACCTGAATGCATCTGGAGACTTCGTCATAAGAGTATGTGGTACCCATCAGTGCATCGATCAGCTCCGAGACGCTGCCTTTCGTCCACAGCGTCCATGCCTGAAATTGGAGCCAAGCATGGATGTTTGAATGCATGAGAGCTGTTAATATGTTGTTTTAAGTTTTAAGTTGGAGAAGACTGTCTTCTTACGTGGCCCACGAGATTCATTGACCATTCGTTATCACTGAAGGAGCTGTTCCTGCGGCCACACACAATCTCTAGGATCAACACACCAAAACTGAAAACATCCGATTTCTCAGAGAATTTACCCTCCATTGCGTACTCCGGGGAGATATAGCCACTACATCCACAGATTTCAAAACATAAGCATCCAGCCAGGAACGTATTTAATGCTGAATTGCTAACTAGCGAGGCTATTAAACTCTATGATCTGAATGAGAAACAACATGTGTTCCCTGTTTATTTACACTGACCAAACAAGACAGAAAAGGAGACTTACTAGGTTCCAACAATTCGATGGGTAAGGGCTTGCAGTTGGTATTCACCGAAAATTCTAGCCATGCCAAAGTCAGATATCTTGGGGTTGAAACCATCATCAAGCAGAACATTGCTCGCTTTGAGATCTCTATGGATGATTTTTAGCCTAGAATCTTGATGAAGGTACAGTATTCCTTTCCCAATTCCCTGAATAATATTGTACCTCAGTTTCCAACTCAACAATGGTCTTTTAGTTTCATCTAATAAAGTTTCCATGAAAGGATCAAGATGTCAGCCAAAAATTTCAGTTACTGGTTTACTGCTAAAAGATTCACACTGTTGCAATCGCAAGAACCAAATCTGAACTTACCAAAAATAAATGAGTCAAGGCTGTTGTTAGGCATGTACTCATACACCAGCATCTTCTCTTCTCCATGAACACAGCAACCAAAAAGCCTAACCAAGTTTCGGTGCTGCAATTTGGATAGAACAGTGACCTCATTCTTGAACTCTTCCAAACCCTGACTAGAGCTGTTTGACAGCCTCTTGATAGCAATCTCTTGGCCATCTGGTAATCTCCCCTAGAAGTATTATCAACTATGCTGGTCAAGTGGCAATCTAGATGCATAACAAAAATCAATTCAGAGCTTAATAATATTCCTAGAACAGGATAAAAAGTTTAAATTCCTTTAAAAATCAAAATATGGCTTTGGCTGATCTGGCATAATGCTATAGCCACTAAAGATAATTTGCTTAAACGCAATTGGCCTGGGGACCCCTTCTGCCAGTTCTGTAATGAACAGGAATCCATCACTCACCTCTTTTTTGGCTGTTCTGCTGCCAAGTTTGTGTGGAGTGCTGTAGCCACTGCTATTAAAGCTCCTACTCGACCTGGGAGTTTCTCCCAATTTTTCTGGTGGTTCCCTCAATTCTCTCGAGTTAGCCGCAATACTCAGATTGCTGGTTTGGCTGCTATTTGCTGGGCCATTTGGAAACTAAGAAATAAAGCTTGTTTTGAAAAAAAGCTAATTAGTTCTCCGTTTGACATCATCAGTTACGCTGCTGTTTTCATGCAATATTGGTCAGGTCTTCATGGGGAGCAAGATGCTTTGGAGCTTCGTGCTGGAGCTGATGGGCTTCTGCGCCTTGCTGCTGCGGCAGGTGAGGGGAATCCATCTGCGAGGAATGCTGGACGTAGTACTCAGCTGCGCCTGGAGGACAAGGATTCTGGTGATAAGCGTGATGATCCAACAACATCCTGAAGGAGCCGTTTCTGTTATGTGTGCTAGGATGATCTCCAAGTTACCCCAGTTGTCGTTTCTCTGTATAAAGTTACTCCTTGGTTGTAATATTCGCTCTGAACGTTAGCATTAGGCGACGATCTCCCTTTTCTTTCTTTTGGTACCTGACTCCTGTATTTTCGTTATCGCCATGGTAATGAAAATTTGATCCCATGTGGGTCGTTTGGAAAAAAAAAAGGATAAAAAGTTTAAATGACCCCACCTTGTAAACTGGACCGAATCCACCAGCCCCAAGCTTGTCGTTGAAATTATTTGTCGCCAAAAGAACCATGCTGAACTCAATTAAAGGTGAGCTCAGAAATTCCCCTTTCAATGCATCAGTTTCAAATATGTTCTCATCTGCATATGGTCTAGCTTCTTCAATGACCCTTGCTGGTCCTTGAATTCTCCTTGTGACTGCAGTTTGGTGAAAAAATTAAGGAGAAAAATAACTAGTCATTTATCCAAATTAAACTGTCAATTATTGATCAGAAACTACTACCACGGAAACGAAGCTGATATACGACGGGGTTTTGTGGAATCTCAACCTAGGATTGTCATACCGCGAACAACAGCATACTTTGGAAACTTATAAAACAGTTTGATATGGGGAACTGATAGTTTTGGTTGTTCATTTCAAAATTGAGAATGGACAAAGATAACATATCAAAAAAAAGATCAGGTAAAGAAAAATGATTCAGATGCAGCCAAGAAAGAAGTTAGAACCCATTGAATCACCTATTTGCTTTATGATGTACTTCTTCAGGTGTCGAACTATGCAGAAAATCATGATGTGAATTGGAAAGTCAGCACCCTACACTGAATCAATTTGGTTCTTATACTTCGCACAATACAAATCAGAGATGAGATAGCGCGTTTTTCGCAAGCCGGTGCATTGACATTTTGACAGTGCACCAGTTTTCAACGGAAGCATTCAGCCAACAAGATGGAGATAAGGTGACAATTAGAAAAGTCCCTTATGATTCTGCACGAATTGTGATATCATAATAGCCAATTGCTTCTTTGACATGTTCCAATCTTCCATCTGGTCAAAGTTCTTGGGGAGCTCAGCACTTGTTTATGATAATAAGGTTTGACTATTGCAAGGTGCTACTGCCTGTCCATGACACCTGCAAATGAACGGTTTCTGAAGACGTACATAAAAAGAGAGGGTTCGATGCCAATGGTTGCTTAAGAGGAATACTAGACAGTGACATACATACGCAACCAACTAACATCAAACAACTTGGATCGCTTTAGTCAAACTTATACTGCGTATATATTTTGGAGCGTTACGGCACATCCGTATGAAGGTAGTAACTTATAATAGTAACATAGCATATGTTACTAGTCTAAGTTACTTCCCACTATGACTAGCCTCAGTCGGTTGCCACCGCCCAACCCTCGAGCATGCCGAGCTGCGTCGCTGGGTTGGAGAACACAGCCCCAGAACGTTGACTAGTCTAGCTGGCCAAGTCTTTGTACGGCCCAGAGAGACTTGGGGCGCGTTTGGTTGCCTGGGCCAATTCCTTGCATGACTGCGCTAGCGAGATGGGCCGCATTGCGCGTTGCGAACGGGTCATGGGCCACTTTTGGCCGGTCGTTTGGTAGTCTGTGAGCCCTTTTGCGCGCCGGAGAAGGAACCCAAGCCCCATCGTTTGGTTGCCCGTTTCCAGCCCATCTTGCACGCGGGAAAACAGGAATCTGTAGTTTGGTTGCTCAAATCACAAGTCCATATCCTTACCACAATTCAAATATGGTGAGATTACCATGCCATGGCATCTTACATACGATCAGAGACCACTCAGAAGAAGAAGATCCTGACGATCACCACGATGAGGAAGGCGATGATGTAATCTTTCACCCGGCTGGGACGTACCTCCGGCGGTGCTCCTTGTAGAGCATGTACTTCCTCCGGCGGTGCTCCTTGTAGAGCATGTACTTCCTCCGGCGGCAGCTGTGCTAATGGCACTGCCTCATCGATGGCATGATCTTCCTGCAGCTCCTCTTGCAGGAAGCTGAGGTACTCTTGCTGTGCCTCCGCCCAATGTTGCATATCCTCGGTAGCTATTGTTGGAGTAGCCATTGACCTGATCTTGACAGACTCTCCATGAGCTGTAGATTCCTCGAACCCGGCCGCGAAACACCACATACCACTAGCATGGCAAAAGAAGAAGTTAGCAATCACAACAATGAAGCAATTCAGACATGAGCAATAGAACAAGACAAGTGTTGCCAACAAATCTAAAACTAACAGGGACATGCATATCATTCCAAAAGTCAATCAAAAGTTTATCCTACACTACTGTGGTGTCATCCTACCACCACGACAAAAGTGGGTGTCTCATCCTAACACCGCAAAGTTCACCATCACCTGAGGGGTTAGTATATACCACCTCATCTTGTCGTGTTACTTGCCAAGGTAGTTCCTCAGCCAGAGGATGCGGTGTGGCTCGATCATGCCGACGAAGCCTGGGCCTTATAGTCGACGAGGTGGCTGAGGGCGACCATCAGATCATCCTCGGTGAAGCCAAGCATTTCCATGACCGCATTGTATAGGCCAGGGTGCATGTCCGTGGGCTTGTTCGCGCTGATGGCCTATGCGACCTCCTTCACAGCAACAGTCATGTTGGTGAAGGCCACCAGCTCGTCGTCGGCGAAGGCACCTCTCTTCCTCTTGCCGGCGATCGGCTTCTCAGGCGCGTCGGTGGGCCTGTCAGCATCGAGGTTCACCGTGTCGGACTCCTGGTTGTCAGCATCCTCAGGTGCAGGAGGTGGTGCATGCGAGCCCAGGGGCTCACTGGATCCCATGGCGTACTTCCTGGTGGCGAGGCCGAAGGAGAAGATGGTGTGCATCTCGTCGTAGTTGGCGATGGGCACATTCAGGAACTCCGTGTACTTTGGGTGATCCTACGATACGAAGGGACAAACATGTTAGTTCTGCTCGTGGTTGATCAAGAAAGTTAGTGAGGACGACTGAGTTAGTGAGGTACTCACCGCGACGTGCCCGCAGTAGTGCTCACCCTCAAGGACGATGCATTTGGTATCCTCGCACCACTGAGCACCGCTTAGATCGCGGAGCCTGCTAATGGTGAGCCACCTCTGCCTCCATTTCCTCAGGTGGTTGTACACTTGAGTGGAGCAGACGGTCACACCACAGTGGTCAGCTAGTCCCTTCGCCACAGCATTGAGATGGACTTCCTTGAAGCCTTTGTCGGCTCTCACTCCGCTCCGGATCAAGCCGCACATCTTCTCCAACACGAAGCTGGACATGAAAGGAAGCCATTTCATGGTGGCATTCCTTTCCTGCCCGGTCTTCAACAAGGCCCTCTCTACTTCCATGCGGTTCTTGTTTTTCTCAGAGGTGGCCAGCCTAGCCGCCACCTCTGCCGCTACCTGAGCCACCAGGTCAGACACCGGCAGAGGGGTGACCTTCGACTCAAACGTGGGCTGCGAATCCGGAACTTGGGAAGGGATCTGAGAGTCCCCAACGCAAACAAGTGCCTGGCTAAACTCATGGCAGGTGAGCACATTTTTTACTAACCCCTGCTACAAGAACAAACCCTAGGCAAGATAATGGCAGGTGAGCACATTTTGGACTAACCCCTGGTTCAAAAACAAACCCTAGGCAAGATCATGGCAGTAGCATACGGAAATGTCGAATCCTAGCAAGATCATGGCAGGTGAGCACATTTTGGACTAACCCCTACTACAAGACCAAACCCTAGGCAACATCTGACAAGTCCTAACCTAGATCTAAACATCACCGCGGTACGGGGATAAGGGATGGCTTACAGTCATGGCCGAAGGTGAAGATGCGCTGGACCAGGAGGTAGCCCAGATGTACTCACCGCCGCCGCCGCTGCAACCGTCGCCGACCGGAGATGCGTGCGCCTCTTACCTGCTTGCCGACGGGAGGAAGAGCTCGAAATTTGGGGGGGGGGGACAGTGGAGGAGGGGGTAGAAATAGGCCATGGCGAGTGGCGGGAGGTGACGGAATCCTTCCCGCCCCCCTTTTCGCTTTTCACCGATGCGCGCCGCAGCTCCCGCCATCTCCATTCTCGTCTCCGCCCGTGCGCCGAAGATCCCACTTTGCATCAGCGGGCGTGGAGATTTGCCTGCACCGCTGGAAACTGCCGAACCAGGCTCGGCCCAGGCAACCAAACGAGCCGAAAATTGCTAGCCCGATGCGAGCCAAGGGGGATGTGAGCAACCAAACGCGCTCTTGTTCATTTGGTTAGTTGCTTCCTGTGCTTATAGCCCAGAGACTCGAAAAGGCCGGAACATACGTCAACAATCTTTACAAAAAATGCTAGATTGATATTTATTAACTGAAATAAGATATTCTCAAAAACAATTAACTGAAATAAGACTGTTATTACTACCCCTCCTATCCAAAATAAATATCGGTGACTTAACATAAACTTTTTACTAGATTAGTACAAATTCTTCGACACTTTTTATGGAGGAGGGAGTATCAAAAATCACTTCAATGAAACATTCTACTCCACTGCGTTCAAACTAACTAAAAAAATTCTACCCATGATAACTAAAACTTTTCATCATCATTTCCCACATAAATAGTAACCTTTAGATACTAAAATATAGTAGGAGTACATATAATACACAATTGTTCAACTTGAATCTTAAAATCGCAAACAAAGTGTATCATCAAAATAACGAAAGTACATAGAACATAAACATGATCAATGCATAAGAGCTCTCAAATGCTGCCACGCCTCCATTTGGCATCACCATCATCGACTTCCATGTCTCCAATGCCACCATTGCCTCCATGGGCATCCATTTACCCTCTTGGCTCTTGTCATTAATATTTGATAGCGGAAAAGTTTAAAATATGCCTGGCCCTTCTCATCTAGATCATTTGGGTCCATGAACATGATTTGATGCTCATTCTCTAATCTCTTGACTAATTCCTCGATGCCACCCTCTTCTCTTAAATCTTTGCGGTGGCAGCCTGCCCCTCCTTGGCAGCGGCCCTTCTCATCAGTGGTAGCCATTCTCTCCTTGCCTCATTCCTCTCCTCCATTTTTTTGGTCTTCAACTCCTTCCTTTGCGAAGTGATGTTATTCCTTATCGCCATCATTTAAGTGGGTCCACCTAGGCCCAAACATCACTAGGGAGAGTGAACACCACATTGTACACATATTTTGTGTCCAGAGATCTGAATAATAACGAGATAGGCCTAACCTACAGCTGTCTATTTCTTGTGTCTACTTTTCACATGTGTTTCACCAAAGTCTATAAAAAAAATCTTGACAACAAGTTCACCCTTTTTGTGACACGGTTGGGCTAAGGAAGGATTCCCATGGTATGTCGCACTTCCAGTCATCTGAAGATTCTGCATCTAACTCGAACAGGAAGTTGAGTCTCCCTGGTGCATCCCACTCATTGTTCAAGCTGAAGGTATTCCCAGTCTTTATCGTCGATGACTCTTGGTTCCCGCAGCTCATGCCCGCGTTTAGATCCGCAGAAGAATCAATCACAATATGCTCAGGCTTCCCAAACTGTGGGTCGCTAGCGTGCATTGTCTTCTGCGATGGCTGTGTCTGGAATGGCAAGATGGGACCTTTCTGGACTTCCATAGATGGACTGCAGTTGAAGCTTATGACCTTGCATGAAGAGCCATCATGTGTGTCGCTGGGTTTCTGAAAATGCTGCTGTCCCTGGAAGCCGCATTTGCTGGTGATGAACTGACTTGCTGGTGCTGCTGCAACTTGCACTGAGCGGGAGGAGCTCTCAAAAACAAAATCTGAAGCTTGCACCGATTGCATCCCAGAGAAGAGATCTTGCCCAGTTGCCCCAGGCATTGGAGTCCCCCAAATGTGAGACAGTGCCCGCTGAGCCATCGAGCTGGTCTTCTTAAAGATCCTGCATATGGTCCAAGAATCCTGTTTGCGGGGACAGAGAAGTGCCCTTTAGAATTTGATATAGCAATTTCAATTTTGCCCTATAACAAAGGTAATATGAATTGAAATGCATACATTGAGCGGGATGTTCTTGTCGACCGGTCTCTTTGGAAATGATGGATCGGCAAGGGAAGGAAGCCTAAACTCGTGCATCATCCAGTCGGTTTTCATCCCTCGTGCGGCTCTGCCTTTGTAGAAGACAAGGGACTTCTTCAGGCCTATGCACCTAGTGCCCTCGGAGGAGTAAATCGGCCTATCTGTTCCTGTGGCTTTCCAGAATCCGGCTGATGTGACTCGGTTCGGCCTTGTGCTGTTACGATACTTCCGGTCCCTTGGGCAGTAGAAGTACCACTCCGTCTCTCCGGTGCTTGCAAGCTCTGCCGTTCAGAAGAGACGTGAAGTTAGACTTTGCAACAAGCTGACCCACCTAGGTTAGATTTACAAAAAAAAAGAAAATATATACTGGTAGTACTGATTTCTTTCAGCTGAACTTCTAGTGGACTGCTGAATGTCCTTGTTCCTACCTAACTAGATCAATGAGATCAACATATGTTGAATTGGCATCCTGATTCTAATTCATAGCCTCTCCTTGAAAACAGGGAGATGTTGGCTTCGAGCTTACTTGGCAGATCCCATGGATCAAACTTGTAGATGTCCAGTTGCCTGATGAGCTCAATGGAGATAGGCTTTTGCTGGATCTTCTTCTTCAGGTAGAAACTAACCAGCTCTTCATCGGTAGGATGGAACCGAAACCCAGGCATGATGATCTCATCTGATTTGTCCGTGTTGACACCATTTCCTCCCTCCATATCTAACAAAGGTATGAACCCTCTGCAGCCTTGCAACTGGTCACAAACTTATTACACACCTGTTCGGTAAGCTAGTGAACGGCTTCTAGGGATGAAGCTGCTGAGGTGAAGACAACCACTTGCGATGTAACTCTATTAAACACCAGGTGTACTTATATACGAGGCTCACAGGCAGAAAGTTCTGAAGGATTTTGTTCTGCATTTAATAATTCGTTTATTCCTTCTCTCTTTGAAAGCTGTCATGATTTGTTTAATGCTGGATCAGTATCTCAACTAAGACAAGCTGAGCAGCATGAAGGGAGTGCCAGTCACTTTCAGCACACACTTAGAATATATACGATAGAGCGGTCAAAACTATTAGATTGTACAACACTTGCATTCTAGATTTAGTTTTAGTTCCACTCCATCTTTAGCCTTCACGGATAAATGAAAAACTTAAAATGTACTGCTGCCATACATTATGACACTCTACTTGAGCATTTTCGGCTTCATAAACACCCATGCATATTGGTAAGTTATTCCTTTCTTTGCAAAAGAAATAAAATAAAATAAAATAATGTTGATATGTGATTAGATTAAGTTAGTCTAAACCTAAACGTGTGCGCGCGTGCGTCTGAAAAGAGAGTCCTAGAACTGATTACTGACCGCGACATATTGATGGCCTTACCAATGTAAATATTCTGCACTTCTTTATGAATTGGCATGGGTGACTGTGCTAGTGAGTGTCCGATAAGAAGGTTCTTTGCAGATTAAATTTTTAATCGCTTGAGTTGCCATGGCGGAAAGCCAGTCCAATTTGCTCCAAGGTGAGTCAAATTGATTAACCGCGAGCATGCTAGTCACTCTACATGGAAAAATTTAAAATTGCTTCTGTGACCCGTTCCACACTCCATAAGGTTATGTGTCCTTAATAAATATTACTACAACCGTTTGAACATCACAAGTTGAATAGATATCCTGAAGCCCATAAGGGCTTTCTTTTCTCATTCTGACATATAGATGAAAATTTACATGTGCACGTAGAACATGGACATGAACATGTGTACAAAAAGTCAAATTCTTATACCCTAATACATAGTTTTTTTTTTATCAGACAGTATGCAGCCAAATCATGTCTATCTACAGATATGTATCAACGGTGGAGGAGATGGGTCCTGTCTCGTCTTCTCCCGCGACGGCGGTGGCGACTCCCGCGCCGCCGTTCCCGTTGACGATCGACGAGCTCTTCCCTCCGGCGAACGTGCGCCTTGCTCCTCGGGTTCAGACTCGATGCTCGCCGCCACCGACCTCGCGTCCTCCTGATGGAGATCGCCCGCGTGGCGGGCATTACATCGATCCGGGGAGGTGGGCGAGATGGGCCGCGCCGCCACGAACGGTGGAGCCTGGGATCCTCGCAACGCCTACCTCGGTGCTGGGCATTCAGGAGTCATCGCAGCTTCTGGGCCTCAGCCCACGAGCTACAGTCGCCATGGCGCAGGATCTCCACACGTGTCCGAGCTCCATTTCTGTGCCGACGGATTCTAATGGTGGCCGCTGGCAGGTAGGGTCAGGTAACCCTAATCCCCTCCCTATATCTTCCAGGTCCGCCGCCCCCTGGTCAGATCTCGAGTCTCTCCTGGATCATTTCTGGTCCGCATCTAGGGTTCCGCCTCCTAAATCCACTCCCTCCTCTGATTCGTTTGGCTGGTGGCACGGTAAAGTGGCCGGTGATTCTCGTTCCTTTGCTGAGGTTGCCGCTTCTCCTCCTCAGGCTCTGATGGGTGACGGTGGCGGACGTTTCTCGGGGAGAGGGAATCGTGCTCCTACAGGCAACAGAGGGCGGGGGAGAAATGTCTGGCAGCGTGACGAGGTGGTGGCTCAAACCTCGTCCAACAACATGGGGCGGGGTTCCGGAGGATCTCATCACTCCGGTGATCGCTGGGAGGCGGCGGCGCGTGGCGCTGAGCGCCGCCAGGAGGCAAATTCCCCTGCCAGAGGCATGCTTGCTGCTCCAGGTTCTGGGCCTACTCCTCCGGTAACATCTGATGATCCTCCTTGTCTGAATTGCAATATCAGAGGTCACTACACTGCTCGCTGTCCTACCATTCGCTGTGAGCGTTGCAAGCGTCTTGGCCATATTTCGCAAATTTGTCAGGTGGTGCTTCCTTGGGAATGTATTCCAGCTATGTGTGGTTTCCAAGCTCCTGGTAGAGGTTTCTTTTACATGCCTGATCATAGCACTGCAAAAAACACTAAAGAGAGAGCCAGTAGTGTGGTGATCACTGTGACAGAAGGGAATGCAACCTCCAGAGAGATTGAGCATGAATTTAACATCATCTTTGGTGATTCCTGGAGGTGTACGGCCAGAACCATTGGGCCGAATCAGTACATTATGAGATTTCCTACACCCAGAGAAGTGGAACGTGCGGTGTGCTATGGCTCCTCTATGCACCTCAAAACTGTGGATGCAACTGTCCGCTTGACTGCTTGGAATGCTTCCATTGGAGCCAAGGCTCCCCTGCAGAAAGCCTGGGTTAGAATCAGTAACATTCCGCTGGACAAACGAGTCGAAGAAAATGTTTTCTATGTTGGGTCTCTGGTGGGGGTTTCCTTGGATATGGATGCGTCCACTTTACATAAGCCGGAGTATGTCAGAGTTCTGGTGGGCTGTAGAGAAGTAGATCTCATTCCCAATTCTGCTGAGGGTTGCCTCGGAGATAACTTCTATGATTTCTTCTATGAGATAGACAAAGTCGTTGTGGGAGGGCCTCCTAAGCAAGATGCTACGATTACTGTTGGCGATTCGGGTGCTCCCTCGCCCAAAAGAGCCAGAGTGGAACAGAGATCTGCTACTGTTGAAGAATCCTCTGAAAATCAAGTGTACAGCAGTCAGACTGAAACTGTTGGGCATGGCAGGAATCATGGGGTCTCAGATGTTGTCCAGGAAAGTGATGTGGAGCATGAGTCTGAGGATGATGACTGTCCAGGTGGAGATGAGTTGCTTATCGAGTCGATGGCGAGGGAACATGAAGCCTCTAAGCTTTCTGGTACAGTTGCTCCGGCTAATAGCTGGCTTGTCCCCTGTTCTTTTATTCAGAATCTGCATGCGCCTGTTCATGAGGGTAATGACGCTGTACAATCCATGCTGCTGCCCCACACTTACACCCTCTCACATGATGCTTGGCCTCCGCTGCCTTCCATTGCTGAGGTCACTGATGGATCAAACTCCCCTTTGATTGGGTCACCAGCTTATGTTGTGCAATCGCCTGACGCTTCTCCTGAAGAAATCCATGACTCCGACTACACTGTCCCTGATTCTTCACCGACACGGTGTAGCTCAAGACTCCAGCCGCAGATTAATGTGAATATCATGGACAAGATGGCAAATGTCTCCAAGAAAAGGAATCTTGAAGGTACTCATGATCCTCCCCAAAACCCTGCTTCCAGTAACTCTTTCGCTGCTCTTTCTGATAATGCTTTGATGCTTAAGGCTTATAAAATGGGGGTTAAAATTCCTGATAATGATTTCTCTGCTATTAACATGATTAGAGATCTTGAAATTGCTAGAAATGACCTGTCTAGTAAGAACAATGTGGAAATATCCCCTTCATCTGTTTTGTTTATCGAGAATAATGTTGGTGATGCCACTCCTCTCTCGATGGAGTGGGCTTCTTCTTCTGATGTTGATGATTCCTATACTGTAGTTGAAAGTAGAAAGAGCAAATTTGCTAGAAAGAAACCGGTGGTGGTGGTCTCTAGACCAACAACTAGAAGTCAAAAATGCGCTGATGATCTTCTTGGCAGCAAATCTACCCATGCTCCTGGTAGAGTTGTCAGGAAAAAAACTAAACCCAATCGTTTTAAATGAAAGGTTGTTTCTGGAATTGTAGGAGTGTGGGAAAAAAAGGTGTGGTTTCCTGTATCAAAGATATGATGAATGATTATTCTTTGGATTTCATTGGTATTCAGGAAACTATGAAAAAAGACTATAAAATGAACTTTTTCAGAAATCTGGACCCTGCTAGTCATTATTTCTGGAAATGGACTCCTTCGATTGGTAAATCTGGTGGCATTTTGTGTGGAGTTAAATCTGATTCCCTGGATGTGAGTGCGTTTAAGGCTGGAAAATTCATGTTGAAATTTGTTCTTTGGGATAAAGTAAAGAAATGCAATTGGGCCTTGATTGTTGTTTATGGGGCTGCTCATGAGGAACACAAGACTGATTTCCTCACTGAGCTTGCCTCTTTTTGTCATGATAGTCTTATGCCCTACATTGTAGGAGGTGATTTTAACATCTTGAGGCATGGTGGGGAAAAAAATACCGCTTTTGTTAACTCTCATTCCTCCGATCTTTTTAACTCTATAATTCACACCCTAGGCTTGAGAGAAATTTATATGCATGGGGGGAAGTATACCTGGTCTAATAAGCATGCTTCTCCAACCCTTGAAAAGCTTGATAGAATTCTTATGTCACCGGATTGGGAAGATCTTTTTCCCCTGGTTACTGTTCGAAAGCTGGTTAGAGAATTATCTGATCATAATGCTTTGCTCCTTGACTCTGGCAACATGCCAGCTATAGCAACTAAGTCTAGAGATTTCAGATTTGATGTTTCCTGGTTCAAAAATGAGGAGTTCCTTCCCTCTGTTGAGAATATTTGGAATAAATCTGTTTCTAGTGCTGACCCTATTGATATTTTAAATATCAAGCTGAAAAGGTTTAAAAAATTCTTCAAAGGATGGGGTTCGAATCTATATGGTCATACTAAGAAGCTAAAACTTGAGCTTAAAGAGGAATTAGCCTCGCTTGAATCCCTTGAGGAAGATCAGGAGCTTCCTCCTAGTCTGAGTATTAGGAAAACGAATATCTGTGTCCTGTTGATGGAAATCTATGCAGATGAAGAACGCCTTTGGTATCAAAAGTCGCATGAGAAATGGCTCCTAGAAGGAGACCTAAACACTAGTTACTTTCATCGTGTTGCCAATGGTCGCAAAAGGAAAAACACTATTTTCTCGCTAAAAAATGATGGGATTAACATTGAGGGTACTGAAAAAATCATTGAGCACGCCACCTCCTTCTATAAAAGTCTCTTTGGCCCGGCTCCGGGTAATCTACTCCATTTTGATCATGGCATTTGGGGACCCCATGAAAAATTAGACGCTACGGACAATGAAATCCTAAGTCGACCTTTTTCTGTTGAGGAGGTTAAAGACGCTCTTTTCTCTATGGCAAAGAATAAAGCCCCTGGTCCTGATAATATTCCCATCGAGTTTTACCAACATTGTTGGGATATTGTCAAATTTGACATCATGAATTTGTTTACTGCCTTTCATGCTGGCACGCTTGATGTTCAAAGGCTTAATTATGGCATAATAACCTTACTGCCCAAGATCTCGGATGCGGATAAAATTAGCTAGTATCGTCCCATTTGTCTCCTTCGTTGTATTTACAAGCTCCTTACTAAGGTTTTAACGATCAGGGTGGAACCTTTCCTTAATAAAATCATTAGTGTTCATCAAAACGCTTTTATGAAAAAAAGGAACATTGTTGATGGCATTATGTCACTGCATGAACTAATGCACCATACCCATGTTAAAAAACATACTGGCATTATTCTGAAGTTGGACTTCGAGAAAGCCTTCGACAAAGTAAACTGGGACTTCCTCATTAGTTGTCAGGAAGCTATGGGCTTCGGTGTTTTTTGGTGTGAGAGGGTGAAGCAAATTCTTCATAATGGTACGGTTTCGGTGAAAATCAATAATACTTTGGGCCCCTATTTCTAGAGCGCTAAGGGAGTCCGTCAAGGAGATCCCCTCTCCCCCTTCCTTTTTAATTCCGCTGTGCAATGCTTAACTAAAATGGTTCTTGAGGCTCAGCTGAATGGTTTGATTGTTGGCCTTTGCCCTGATCTTATTGATAAAGGGGTCGCCATTATGCAATATGCCGATGATACGATCTTATGCTTTTCCCACGACCTTGCGAAGGCCTTGAACGTTAAACTCCTCTTATACCTCTTCGAGCTTATGTCGGGTCTAAAGATTAATTTCCAAAAAAGTGAGCTCTTCCTTATTGGTGGTGATAATATCATCGCGGATCAATATTCCTCAATGTTTGGCTGCCAAGTGGGAACTCTGCCTATGAAATATTTGGGAATGCCTGTGTCTTACCGTACCTTAAAAAATTCTGACCTTGATTTCATAGATGGGAAATCCATTAAAAAGTTGGACGCCTGGAAGGGTGGCGCCGCTTCCTCAGGTGGAAGACTAACCTTAGTTGATGCCTGCCTTTCTAACTTACCTACTTACATCATGTCAATGTTTCTCCTCAACAAAACTTTCCTGGAACGCTTGGACAAACATAGAAGAAGGTTCTTTTGGCATGGTAAAAAGCAGAAAAAGGGTTACTATATGGTAAAATGGGGAAGGGTTTGCCGATCCAAAAAGAAAGGTGGATTGGGTGTTAAAGATTTGAGGAAACAAAATATAAGCCTCCTCTGTAAGTGGTGGTGGAAGCTTGAAACCCAAAAGGGCCTTTGGCAGGATATCATCTATGCTAAGTACATGAGAAACAAAACTATTGCCACTGTTAAAACCAGGTTCAATGATTCCCCTTGTTGGAAGGCTCGATCTCTTGAAAATCAAGGACATTTACTTTAGTGGGAGAAAGGTTATTTTAAATAATGGAAATATTGTCAGGCTTTGGAAAGACCCCATTAATGGAAACCTTCCTTTTTGCGAGCAATTCCCTGCGCTTTTTGACATCTGCCAGTTGCAGGATTGTACTATTAAGAATTGCTATGATGGAAATCCTATTATTTCCTTTCGTAGACGGCTACATGGTGAGCTACTTGATCAGTGGAATTCCATTATGGTGATGATTCGCTCTCTATCCCTCTCTACTGAAGGTGACAAAATTTCTTGGTCTTTAAGCAAAAACGCTATCTTCTCCACAGCCTCTATTTACAGATGGCTTGAAAAAGATTTGGCTGGGTCCCATAATAGTTGGATTTGGAAAGCAAAAATGCCTCTTAAGATCAAAATCTTTATGTGGCAACTTTGCCAAGATGCTATCCTTACTAGGGAAAATTTGAGGAAAAGGAAATGGCATGGTTCTCCGCTCTGTTCCTTTTGCAATCAGGTTGAAACAAATGATCACTTGTTTTTTAACTGCAGCACTTCTAAAATTGTTTGGGGCGTCCTGGGAGAGGCTATGGGTGTTTCTTGTGTCCCTAATTCCTTTTGGCAAGCCATGGCTTGGTTACACTCTTATATTCCTAACATGGAAAGGTTCTTTGTGATTCTTATTGCTGCAAACTGTTGGGCCATTTGGAACATTAGGAATAAAGTGACTTTTGAAAAACATAAGCTGAGATCGCCTAACGAAATCATTTTCGCTTCTATTTCTTTGTTGTTATACTGGTCAGGGCTACAGAAGGGTGCTGATAAAGAATGTCTTGCTGGAGGGGCTGCCAAGATGATGCACAAAGCTGCGGCAGTTTTTGCCAACGTCTCCGCCAGGCCGATGTTGATGATTACTGAAGGGTGATGATATATCGACTGCGCTGCTGCTGGAAGATGTTTGCTTTTGGTTCCCTGATCAAGTCTTGTTTGTGGTTCCTAGGTTGCCAGCTCTGTTATCTAGACTTTCCTTCTCCGGTTGTAGTGTGTGAACCTTGGTTTGTGGTATCAGGTTTTCGTCCCATAGCGGATGTTCGACGGCGAGCATCCGCAGTGGGTTTCCTGATACTGCCCCAACTCGCTTCCCTTGTTCCCTACCCCCTCTCCTCTTGTTTGTAAAACTCTGAACTCTGTTATTTCCGTTATTGCAATGGAAAGGGGTGGAAGCCCGGTTGGAAAATAGTTTTTTTTTATCCAAGGTGCCAATTCAAACTACCGCTAATGAGGGTGTTTCTTTTGCTCTGAAGTGAATAAGTTAGGAGATGCTTAGGCCATTAATACTATAAGAAATGATAAATACTGACACAAGTTTGTAGAATTAAGTCTTGACAATTCGTCTTACATTATAGGTTTTTTCTTTTACCATGCCCTGTCAATTATACTGAGTAACTAAAAGAGAAAAAGAAATCTTACATGACTCCATCAATTTGGTGAGTAAATTGTTCACCAAAAATGCATGCCATGACAAGGTTAGATATCTTGGGGTTGAACAGTTGAAGTCGTCATCAAGCAGAACATTGCTTGCTTTGAGGTCCCTACGAATAATTTTAAGCCTGGAATCATGATGAAGGTACATAACCCTTTAGGTATGAAAGCAACAAGAAGTACCATAATTCCCAACCAAGTAGTAGTCATGAAAGCAACAAGAAGTTAGCAAACAATCTCAATTACTGTCTTACTCCAAAATTCACTGTCCAATTTATTGTCTCGAACATGCATGTACATGAGTCTCTTGTGTTAGGAGACACACCGTCCGAATTGCAATAACCAAATGTGAACTTACCCAAAAAGAGAAAGGAGTCAAGGCAGTTGTTAAGCATGTATTCGCACACCAACATCTTCTCTTCGTCATGAACGCAACAACCAAGAACCCTAAACAAATTTCAATGCTGCAGTTTGGATAGAATAGTCACCTCGTTCTTCAACTCTTCCAATTCCCGACTGGAGCTGCTTGACAATCTCTTGAAAGGAATCTGTTCGCCATCTGGTAGTATCCCCTGGAAGTAATATTAACTAATATTGGTCAAGTAATGATCTAAATACATCACCAAGACTGAATACAAAACTCAATAATATTCTTAAAAGAGGATGAAATGTTCGAATGACGCTACCTTGTAAACTGGACCAAATGCACCAACACCAAGCTTGTCACTGAAACTGTTCGTTGCTGACACAACCATGCTGAACTCAGTTCCTTCAATTAATTAGTTTAAAATATGGTCTAGTGTCTTCAATGACCCTCTGTGGTCCTTATATTTTCCCTGTGCCCAGAGTTCGCCGAAAAAATTAAGGGAGAAAACTAAGTATGCATTTACGCAAATGGAACTGTCAATTATTGATCAGAGATTACTGCCACGGATATGAAGCTGATACATGAAAGGCTTTGGTAAAATTTGAACCTGCGATTGTTGTAATATGAAAAATAGCATCCTTGGGAAACTTTCAACAACAGTGTCATACTGGAAACGTATAGTTATGGTTGCTCATTTCGAATTTGAGAATGAACAAAGATAACATACCAAGAAAACCAGGTAAATAAAAATAACTCAGATGCATGCAAGAATGAAGATAGAACCCATTGAATCACATATTTGCTTTATGATGTACCTCTTCAGGTGTCGAAATTTCACCCTACACTACAATGATGACAATTCATCCTACACTCTAATCAATTTGCATTTCGCATAAGTCAGAGAGGAAACTGCGCCTTTTGCATTGACAATTAACAATGCGTCTTTTTCCAACAGAAGCATTTGGTGAACTAGATAAAGGGCAGATTTGGAATAAAAATAGGTTTATGTTGGTCCTTTTACCCCATTTGCCTCCCTCCTCATGTCAAACTGCATGGTCCCTACGAGCATCTCTAGCAGACACCCTAAACCACAAACCCCAAATACGCATATCCAGGCCCCCCCAAACTTGTTTTGCACTCTGGAAAACCGTCGCGCAGCGCAGCCCAAACACGTCAAACGCGGCCGCGTTTGGGCTGCGCGACGGTTTTCTAGCCCCCAAACAAAACCGGAAACACAGGGTTTATGCAAATCATCCAATAATTCTCAATGTACCAACATAATCATGCAAATAGATTGTTCAAAGTACTCAATCATACATGAAACACGGCACCAAAAGAGGATCAAACATCACATCATCAAGGAGGAGAATGATCAAGCATCACCGCCGGTTGCCGGCGCATCGACATGGGCACCACCACTCGCCGTAGCATCATCACCTCGGGAATTCATGGCAGCGCGTGCAGCTTCCCTCCATCGCGCCCAGATCTCCGTCTTCGCAAGATTCCACCATTCAAGACGGGCCTCATCCATCTCAGCCGGGTACATCATCATTGTCGCATTCTCTGCCACGATGAGGTCCGTCATGGCCCGGTTCTCCTCGGCGTGTGCTCTCCTCTCCTCGATGTCGGCCTTGCGCGTTACATCCTCCCGGAGCATGCTCCATTTTGCCTCCTTCTCCTTGTTCTTCGTCTCCATCATCTCCTTCTTTGCCTCCAAAGTTTTCATCACCAACAACTCTTTGGATTTGACCATAACATCGATCTTGAGAGACAATGTTGCGGCCTCTCCTTGTTTCTTGATCTTGTCCTTGGTCATCTTTGCTCCATCTGGCCTCTTCTTGTTCTTCTTGGTCTCAAGCACATCATCCTCTTCCACATCCTCCAACTCGACAATCTTATGCCTCGGTGGTGGCGCTTCTTGCTCCCTCAACTTCCATTTCGGATTGTGGTCAAGAAGGGTATAGCAATGACCGAATGTAAATGGCTTGCCCTTCAACCCGACCATTTCCCTATACCTTGTTTGCGCGATAGCATCCCAATCGCCGGCGTTGGTGCCGCTCGGTGGCGAGTTCCTCACGCCCTCAATGCAACCGGCTCACCGGTTGCACGCCGTCTTGATGCTATCCCATCGGCCTTGGAGTGAACGGTAGGAGCGGATTGGAGTAGAAGAGAAAGGTGGCATCAATTGGAAGAACTTGTCCTCGATGCGTTGCCAATACCTCTTGCCGGTTTGATCGGTGCCGGTCACGGCATCCATCGAAACCGCCTCCCAAGCACTGATCAAGATCACGTCCTCAAATTCGGTGTAGTTGCCAGACCGGATCGCTCTGCCCTTCGCCTTGGCCACCGCCCCATCGAACGCCCCCTCTTCTATCTCTTCCAAGTCATCTTCCTCGTCGCCGCCGGCGTCATCTTCTTCCCCAAACTCATCGCCCTCGAGTCCCTCCTACAAGCCGTCGTTGTAGTCGTAATCCCCAAGCGGCGGAGAATCAATGTCGACGGACGCCTCGTTGAGCATGTCAACGTACGACTCCGGCGCAACATCAACGGCGGGACTTTCGTCGACCACCTTGTGCGCAGTAGCCGACGCCGATGGCGCCTTCGCCATCGCTGCCGTCAAAGCTGTCAACGACGCCATCTTGGCTGTGGCTGGCTTCTTCGCAGCGGGTTTCTTCGGCGCCGGTGGCTTGTTGCCCGGCCGCTTCACCCGCTTGGTCGGAGCGGGAGGGGCAGCTGGTGCAGGAGGGAGGGTGACGACGTGCTGCCCCAGCCGCTTCTACTTGCTGTTGGGGAGGGCAGCTTGCTGCAGGGCGTCGACCACGAGCCCCTCGGTGGCGGCTGCCGTGGCGGTGCTAGATCCGGCTGCGATGGGTGGAGTCCATCTGCGCTGTGTGGCCTGGCCCGCAAGCAGCGGCGGGTTGACGGCTTCCATCTCGGTGTGAATGCGCCGTTGCGGTGGCCGGAGAGGGGCGGAGGCGACAGAATCGAAGTGGTTGGTGGGGCGGAAGCGGGAAAGGGAGGAGCTGAATATTCCTTCGCGGTAACACGGGGGAGAAGATGAGGTTCGCGCTTGCACAGCCTCGCCAGCCCGGGAACTTGGAGTTTCCGCGGCGTGAAACTGGATGGCCCGGAAAAAAAATTGATATGAGATCCGATACAGTGTCTAGACTGGCCATTTTTTCCGCCCAAAACTGGAAAACGAGGATGGGGTCCGATGCTGGGCTCTAATGACCTACGGCATGACTGCTAGGCTTATATTCTTTAAAAGAACTGGGAGTAAAAATTGAGAAGCAATTCCGTTGTACATTGCCTTGGCACTTGTCACAAGGAATTTGGTATCACCGGTCTGTAGAAGAAGAAAATCCGAGCGTAGGGTGTGGTGCTGACTTACCTACGGTGAATCTGCAACTGCTCTTCCCTGCCTCAGGCTGAAGCTGGAACTCGGAGCATCTCAGCAGTGGGGAATGGTCCCATCGAGGCCTCGGGGGTCAAAGTGTCGCTCTTGCAGACGGTAGATTTCTCCCGCCTATCGCCGGCGAGATACTCGGCGCCGAACCGCCTCCCCTCCCCGGGGTGTCAGTGTGTCAGTCGGACGCCGCCGCACACCCGCTCGAGCACGGCGCGCGCACGGCCTGGGAAAAGTTTTTTTTTGTCCAGCCTAACGGATCGGGCCTATGGTTGGACGGCCCAGCTATATGGAATGTAATGGGAGTGGCAACGGGAAAATGGGGAGCTCCTCGACACCGACCTGGTCGGCGCTGAGAGGATGCCGCACACCCTCGCGCTCCCTCGCGCTCCCGGGTAGCTAGCTGGACCGCGGCCCAACATCAGGTAATTCGTTTTTTCTTTTTCGTTTCTTTTTGTTTTATGTTGTTTGTTTTCTTTTTTAAAAGATTTTAAAAAAATCTGAACATTAGTCAAAATTCAAAAAATTCAAATTAAAAAGAAATAACTTTTTAAAAATATAAACATTTTTCAGATTTGAACATTTTTAAATTTGAACAAAAATGTAGTTTACTCTATGAACAATTTCCGAATTTGAACAAAATTTATATTTGAACAATTTTCGAATCTGAACGATTTTCATATTAGAACAATTTTCGAATTTAAACAAATTTCAAATTTGAACGGTTTTCAAATTTGAACGGTTTTCGAATTTGAATGATTTTCGAATTTGAACGGTTTTCAATTTTGAACATTTTTGAATTTAAACATTTTTAAATTTGAAAAAAAATTAAAAATTGAAATTTTCGAATCTGAAAAAATATAAAGAAAACCGAAAAAAGAAAAAAGAAAACAGAAAAAGAAACCAGAAAAAAAAAGAAAAAAGAAAAAGAAAAAACGAACTGCTACAGGCTAAACAGACACTAATGGGCCTGGCCCATACCCGACTAGGGGGTGTGCGGTGGCCGGTAGCCACCGACCTGGTCGGTGTATAGGTTTTCCCGGAAAATGCGTTTGGTAGTGGGCTAGTTTGGTGGGTGTTGTGGGGGAGCGCCTACTCTCCGCCTTAAGTGGGAGGCAGCGTATGCTCCGCCTGAAGAGGTTCTCGGTCGGCCGCTCCAAACCTGGGCCCAACAAAAAGTACTGCTTCTCCCTTTTCTTTCTTTTCAGTTTAGATCTAAGATGTTTAAATTTAAAAAATATTCAAATCTAAAAAAGTTGTAAAATAAAAATGTTCGAATTAAAAAATGTTTGAACCTAAAAAAGTTCGGATCACAAAATTCAAAATTAAAAAATGTTCAAAATTAAAAAATGTTCAAATTTGAAAATTGTTCAAACATAAAAATTGTTTAAAATTGAAAAATGTTCAAAATTTGACAATTGTTTAGTTTAAAAATAAATAATTTTAAATCGAACAAAATTCATATTTGAACAAAATTCATATTTGAACAAATTTCAAATTTAAACAAATTTTGATTTTGAACAAATTTATAATATAAACATTTTAAATCAGAGCAAAAAAAATCTGAACATATTTCGAAAATCAGCAAACCAATGCAGAAAAAATAAAAAAGAAACCATCAAAAACCGAAATAACCTGAGAAAAACCGAAAAAAGGAGAAAACAAAGGGAAAAACCATACCTGCTGGCGCTAATGGGCCGGCCCACACCGTCCGTCGCTTGAGCGGGAGCGAATCACTCCCGCATTGAGCGGCGAATAGGGAACGGCGTGTTGTGGTGGCGTATTGCTACGGGAGGCATACCCATGAAAGTGCATGTGGGCTGTTTTTTTTTTTTTGCACAAATGAGGGGTCTGGAAGACTCCGGTAAAACATCTATTGCAAACAAATGGCAGGTAGTATAACTTTGGAGACAGGCCCTTTTATAACACTTCTAAAGAACCTATAATTTGAGGATAAGGCATGCCAATATACAAAAAACACCCTAGAACTAAAGATAGGAAAGCAATCGAGTCCCTAGGTGCCTCCGCCACCACACGACGGCGTCCTCAAGGCGTCGCCGCCGAGGAACAGGGCGAGAGCGCCCGAACACCCCTTTCAGGCGAAGATCCGTCGCTGCTGGTCACCTTGAAGCCACCGGAGACGCACCACTTGGTGGGTTGTTTAGTTAGCACTTCTATTTGGTCCAGTAATCTAGTTCAGAATTTATAATAAAATATATAAAAAATAAAGAAAAATGGAAGCATAAAACAGAAAAGAATCAGGAAATTTTCTACAAGACACATTTTCTAGAATTTACCGAAACATACCATCGATTATATCTTTGTTATGCTAGGTACAATTACAACTATGTGGGGCATTTGCCAGAATACCCCACGTGGTTAAAAATGGAATTTTTTGTATTTTGTCTTGAAAACTAGTCATAGCTTGGTTATCGTGGCAAAAGTGCAAAATTTTCTGTTTTTAGCCATGTATTGTGTTCTGGCAAATGTGTCATGGAATTGTAGTGGTACCTCGCAAAGACGTAATTGGGTGGTATGTTTCAGCAAACACCAAAAAATAAGCATGTCATGCAGCAAATTTTTCTAAATGAATAATAATGAAAAATAAAGAACAACGACTAAAAAATAAAAAACCTATGATGAGCTAGCTCAACAAGATTGTTATGTTGTGATCCAAATTCATATTGAAGGGAGGCTAATTTCTAACGAGTGGTTTGAGGCCGCTGCCGAAGGCTTGGGAAGAAGAGGTGGATAGGGTTTATCAGATTATAAGATAACCCACAGCGTTTGTAAACACTTCCCGGTATAGTGAAGTATTTGTTAGCTGGTGCCCACGGTTTTTTCTCCTCTGTGTTCGAGAGGTTTTCCACGTTAAATCTTCTATCTCTCCGATTTTCTTTTCGTTCTTCTTTATTTGCTTGTCACGTCTATAACAAAGGCACATCAGAAAAAAAAAGGTGTAAAGGAGAAGATTGAAGGGTGAGTATCAGCTCCTCATGTAATCTATTCGACCATTTTTCATCCCACGAGAAGTATTTAAGGCATTGTGTGACGACCCACCATCTGGGCCAGGCACTCAAGGTGGCGAGACGGACAGCACAACGCCAGGTCATCAGGAAGGCCCATCAAACAAAGCCAAGTCCAGAAGCCCACGGAGCATCGCTGATGCAGCCGCACCAGCTCGCTAAGGTCGAATCGTCTCACGGGAGGAGGCATGCTGGATCAGAACTGTAATCCCTTACCCGAGTGGTATCTCTCTTCCTTCCCCTTTCCGATGAACCCTAGTGTTCATCAGGATTCCATCCTCTCGGCGTGACACTGAGGACTGTAATTCGTTGAACCTTGTATCTTAATATATGGAGTGAGAGATTGTGTAACACATTGTGACACTTTTAGCATTTCAGCTTTCAGTCTTGGCCTAGGTAAAGAGGAAGGCTTCTTTTACAGTACTACCTTTTACCACTCCTTAAAAGAAGAAGAGAGGTATGATTTGAGCAACGGTTAGGATTTACCGACTTAGATTAGACCCAGCAGCCCAGCAAAATATATGTAATTAAAAAAAAACTATCTGGCCCGGCCCAACAATTGGATCAGATGGAACTCAAGGTCGAGGACACGAGCCAGAAACGCAGGCGACCGCCGCCGGCAGCCGAGCTCGCGAGTCAGAAACAGCATCTCCGTCGAGGGCGACCGCCGCCGCCACCCGATAGGCCCGATCCTGCATCGTCGGCCAGCGACGCAGCCACCCGGCCGTGCCCGTCCTACATCACGGGCGACCGCCGCCGCCACCAGGTGGACACGGCCAACCAGGTCGACGCCGCTGCAACATCGATGTCGACGCCGCCGCAACTAGGTCGAAGCCGAGTCTAGGTAGCTTATTGCTCTATTCCTTGTCGATCTGAAGTGAATATGGTTCTACTTTTTTTAATCAATGCAGCACACTACCAAGAGGCAGCCACCTAGTTGGATACAATCATCTATTCATCTATTTTTCTTACTGGTTTAGCTAAGAACCACAACACCTTGGTTTTACGGAGATAAAAACAGTAATATGAATGCATGTAGGAAATATTGATTGCATAGATGTTCAGAAGCTCCTGAAACGAATGAACAAATGATATTCGGAAATTTAGTACTAAAAAACAGAACTAGCTAATGAAATCAAGTCAACTAGAGGATCTCTTACACTAAACAGGTGAACAATCGAGTCGAATCTCCAAATTTCTAATCCCCTTATTTGATCTTAGAAACTTCAAACCACCAATCACCCTCTCTGAATATTGGACTAGAGAACTTCAGATTTGGATTGTGTCAATCAGTGGATGGGTTAGAAATCTAGAGATTTAGATTTTTCGTATCCTTTTCAGTTTGTTCTTCATTATTCTAATTTACTTCCTCAACCAGATAATGGGGTCGGTTCATCTTCAGCTGCTTTCCATTCCCTTGTCTGGCTATTATTTTTTGATATTGGAGACTGCTAAATTTGTCTGTTATTTTCGGTTATGTCCTTAGGTCCTAGACACCCATTTTACCAGCTGAAGAGGTCAAACCTGCTTTTGACTGTCAACATGAAGGTGTTACTTTAAATTGATCATCTCCAGGCCGTGGTAAGCTTAGTCTGATCTATCGTTTTCCTGTGGTTTTGCATGCCCCTACCTAACACGGCTATTGTTCTCTGTGGCTTCACGGGCATGGCTTCATAAGGCAAGAAGAATGGAGCAGAGTGAATACCTTGATGGCTGGTCTTTGGAACGAAATCATGTATCAATTGTTGCCGAATAATTTAGTTGAATGGTTGGTGTTAAGGAGAAAGAGCCTTAGCTAAGCTTGAACAACTTTCCAGCGCACATAGATCACCCGATTTGAATCTTGCATTCGTGCTCACTTTTGTGCTTCTAAACAAAATGATTAGCGGTTCCTCCCACCTTGTTTTGTTTTTGTTTGTACAGTTTATTAATTTGTCCGATGCTAGATTAAGACGGGGCTTGCCAAGTGCAAACCCTGAAGCACCGCTGCACTTAATTATCTGATGCAAGTGTGTGTGGCTCTCTAACGTGAATCCACAAGCCTGTTAAACCTTGCGTCAGCTTCAGCAAGTGTAACCTTGCTAATCTTATTTGTATCAGAACAATGACGTTGTTTTCCAAATCTTCAGCAATCAAACCCAGTTTATAACAAGTAAATTCAGAATAGAGCTGGCAGGAGAAAACTTGGAATACTACAACTCAGTATCTCAAGAGTGAATAGAGTGGTTTCAGTATTTTAACAAACTGAACAGTAGTATTCCCTGTATTCAACCTCCAGGTCGAAGAAATGAAATTATGAAAGTGGCCCAACAAAAATTTACATCACATGCTAGCAACGGGAAAATGCCAACAGAGTTTGAATCAGCCGATCTTGCACATTAACCCAGCAAATGTTTATAGTTCTAAAAAACATGTAGACATATATCCAACTCCTACCAAGCATCATATAAAATAGACAAGCTTGGATCACTAGACTGAGATTTGAGTGAATATATACAGTAGAGGATTCAATTTTTAGGACAGAGGTTTGAGTGACATTGCATTAAATTAGCCCTGAAGAACCTAAGTTGGCCATGGCTGCACAGAAATTCATCTAAACGGCATGTAGACTAATTATTCCGCACATCGACTATGGTTGGCATAATGCTTCATGAAACGTCCGACTTCGGTAGTAAGGCCTCTAGCGGGTTGGCTGACGGACTCTGGGAACTCTCCTGAAAGGGCACAAAGAAGATGAGAGTTACAAGGAACATACAATTGGACATCTACGTTGTACAAATGCTGCAAAACTCACCCACAACCACCGTACGGTGGGAAATACGGTAACCCATATAATCTACTATAAGGCCTTGTTTACTTCTAGGGTATTTATGGGGATGTGAGGGGATTATTTCGTATCCCGGAAAATCCCCACTAGTCCGTTTACTTCTCCGGTTTTGAACGACATAATCCCGAGATATCCCCTCCCATCCCCTCCCATCCCCACATTTTTTTCCTAAATCAAAAACTCTCCATCATAGTAGTGTATTTTTGGGGAAGGGTATTTCAGGGGATTGGGTGAACACCAAATCCCCTCCCATCCCCATACCCATTGGGGAAAAAAATACGAGAGAAGTAAACAAGGCCTAAAGGTATCCAATGTAGATTAAATGCTCCACTAGGTGGACGCTGCTTCACCCCAGGGACATTGGCCCTCTTTGGTGAAACCTGTTGAGCCGAGTGAAGGTTGAGTTTAATTCAAGAGCAAGACATTGTTCAAAAAGGTACTGGAAACTCGAGGCTCAATGCATAATTCTAACCTTGATCTGACGACCATGTAGTTCAGATTCATTCAAATTAAGAGCCTCCTGAACTGCTTCTAGTTCAAGAAATTCCACGGAAGCAAAGCCTTTTGGTTGTCCAAACTTGTCAATCAAGATCGGCACTCTGTTGACAGTTCCGCAAGGTTGAAAATGCTGCTGCACTTCCTCCGGTGTACACGCATAATAAACCTGTAGTACATGATTATGTCAGGAAAAAGGAACTTTCACTGAATATACATGAAAGATAAAATAACAGGTATCAAGCAAAATAATTAACTGACACAAAGTCTACTCGAAATTGCGTTTGACACGCTTGCACTTGTGGAGCTGAAGAATAACTAGATAGTTCTACACGGCTATTTACAGGCCGTTCAGGAGGGCGCCGCCAGCACCAGGTCCGCCATGGACATGGCGCAGCAACAGTGGACCTCGTTTGTAAAGATGCGCAAGCCTAGAGCTATTCTTGTTCTGTTGAATTGCCTAACTTACTTTTGTACCCTGGTCCTTTGTTGTATCTACTTGGTGTTTTACTAGTTTCCCAGAATACAAAAAAATGTCCCGATGTTTCTAGGATCAGATTAGCATTTTCGCTAGCACACGGTTGACTGATTGAACTAGCAATTTTTCTGACGGTTTGCTAGTTAGGCTCATTATCTTATGGATTCATGGATAACTAGCCGATCAATCTTGAGGAGACGCCCAACCACAAGTACCAAGCGTGAATTTTTGTACTTGAGCTAACTGAAAGTAGCTCTCAATATGAAATTCTTAATCCACTCGACTGGCCGGTTTGTCGACCAAATCAAATACAAGAGAAAATATTAGGCAAGGTGAAGTTCATCTGCTACTCCTAGAGGTGGTCCTGTTCATCTCCCTCTAGAAAGACCTTGTTGTTGTAGGTGGAGGTATATGGCTCTTATTATCTAAACATCATCTCTAAACTCCAACCCTTGTTTAATTAGTATAAACATGATGACGCACTTAAAATGTTTGTGGAATATCCAATCTACATCAGGACAGTATTGGGGAAGGGGACGACGGAGGGGGTCAATCTACATCAGGACTTTACGCTTTCTGGATGGGGCGAGCAGCCGGTGGCGCCGGAGTTGGGGGAATAGAGAAAGAGAGAGCGGCGGCGGCGAACCAACCATCTCGACGACTAACTCACGGAAGGAGGAGCTCATGCTGACATCGCTTGGGGCTGGACCTCTGGAAAGTCTATTGAGTTGGGCTTGTCTATTGGACTGGGCCCGTTTACGTTTTTTTTTCTGAAGGGCGAAATTTCTCAGAGGTATTGTAACATACCTCTCCAATTTTGGACTGTGGTATGAATCTTTTTAGACCATTGGATGGACGGAAATTGATGGCTGTAATTCATTTGAGGGTACCACAAAAGAACTCAAAGAGGAAACACCGCTTCATCTTGGGACCACGTGGCATCTGTTGTGTCGTTAGCAATAAGGACCCAACGTCTTTAGATCACTGGTATGAAGGGAGTACACAGCTTCTTCCTAGGAGAGGAGGTTAAGTTTGTAGCCATTTGAGTAGGGATTAAAAGAGAGTGGATACAAACGGAACTGAGTGGTGCCACGTATGTTTTCATATTACCATATTGAAACAAAAACAAATACGGAGTCTCCAAAAACAAATATGAAAAGAGATATTGTCGGCAACAGATACAGATCGAGTACGATGCAAAAACGGAGCAACACATATATTCACCGGAACAACAAAAAAACATTGGATCATGCAAACTAAAAGAATCAAGCACTGAAGTGAATTAACAAACTTGTTCTCTAATACGAGGGAATAATGGAAGGCTGGACCATGGAAGCCTCCAAGGATGTATAAAAGGATTGCTTGACAAGGTCATGTAACTTGATTTGTTAGACTGGATATACACACATCAAACCTGAAACGGAAATTCCATTTTACCCGGAAACGGGAATTCCATTTCCCTCTATGTTCCATCGGAAAACGCTGTTCCATTTCCACCAAATTTTCGTTTATTTGGAGAATTCTGTCACCGTTTCAGTATTTCCATTTCGATTTCGCTTTTCTATGAAAAAAAAAGTGGAAAATCTTTTGCTCCATTTCCATCCCTACATTTGAGCATATTTAGGAGCATGAGAGATTTGACATCAACACGACAATTAGGCATATCAAGTCTATTTTTCACTAATTTGTTTGAAATGAAAAAAAAATATTCTAGAAACGGCCATGTCTCCAATGCTTGAGGCGCGTGCGGATCTTTAACGCGGCTAAGCATCCTCTCCAGGACCCGTCGCTGCCCACCGTATCTCTACGGGCATGCGTCACACGGTTCCACCATTTTTAGTCGACGAACGCTGCACTCGTACGCGTCCCCGTCAGCCCATGGACGGAAATAGACCGGAGCCCGACGTAGACGACAAGGGTGAAGGGAGCTCGGGAATCCGCCGCGGCGGACCCACGGGTCCAAGTGGAGATTCCACGGACGAATCCGTCCCGTTTCTCGCCGCGCGCGCCACCAACCGTCGTCCACTTGCCACCGGCCGGTGGTGCCGCGGTGGCTACCACCGTCGTCAGGACTTACCACATTCAGGAATCAGTGTGATCTGTGATGGTGGTCCTAACTAAAATTGGACTGTTTCCCACCCGAATCAGCTACTAGTAGAAGTATGCGCTGTATTGTATTTCTACCAACTAGCAATTCAATGGCTGCTCTCGTGATCGGTCGCTGCGAGCTTCTGCGCGCACGAGTTTTCGCCGCCCAAGCCATTTGCTTCTAGATTAGATTAGCGTTGATGGGTGGGCATGTTTCTACTCTCACGTTGGACCTGGGTTCTTCTTCTTCCATGGACTGCCTGTTGAGTTGAAGTCTTATGATTCGTTGAACCTTGTGTGACATTGCGCCTGTGTTTGTTTCAATAGTGTCGCGGCTGAGTTGGAGTGGTTGGGATAGGTCAATTATATGAGCAACGCTGCCTTCCCCAGAATAAACACAATGCTCCGTGAGAAAAATCATCACGAGATGATAGGGAAAGGACAGCAAACGCAGGTTAAACAAATGTAGTAGAGCAGAATGCTAAAACTGAGACATCCTTTGCGTTTTCAAGCTTTAGAGTACCTGAAGCAGCGCATTGCGTGTTGCAAACGAGTTCTAAGATAGATTTACCGATCTGCTTGGCGCATTGCGTGTTGCAAACGAGTTCTAAGATAGATTTTTTTTCGGCATAACACAACAAGGTCGGCGCTGCCACTGGCTACACCTACATGGTTAAAACCATGCCGTCGCCAACGACGGTGGCCAAGTGAAGGTTACCGCCATGTCGCCGCTGACGGTGGCCACGACGGTTACCGCCTCTCACATACCACAACCATCACCACGCCACCGTCCACAAAGCCAGATTCAAGGGCTACCACAGCATCGCGTGGAAATACCACCATGCCGCCGCCGATGGCAACGGTCGTACCACCATGTTATTGTTTACTCCGTTGATGGATAAGCGTGTATCGAGGCAACAATGATAATAAGGACTCGATCCAAATTTGCACGAATGTACCATTGTTCGGAGGAGTCTCAACAAGGGTGGTCATGGAAGTGTTGTTGATTTGGATGGACAGCCCAACCGGGAACAAGATAGCGAAGGAAGCAAGGAATGCAGTGGCATCACTGGAGGCGGTGCAAGCATCAATTGCCACATGCCTTGTTGAGGTCTCATTGAACTCGATCTTGTGAGAGCAAAAGTATAATGAGAGGTGAAAGGCCTTCTTGGAGAAACCAGACAAGAATCTCAAAATTGAGAGGGAAAAGAACTGGTGCCACCAAGATTGTAGCCCAAGCCAACATGATCAAAGATGACAAGTCAAAAATCAAGGACATGTATAAAACATCGCAACATAATTCAAACTCGGGGTTTGAACTCTAGCCCAAGCCAACATGATCAAAGATTTTTTTTTTGCATGATTGATATGCATGCGCTCCCAATAGCGTTGTTGCTAGACACGCTATTGGGAGCGCCGTTTGCTAACGTATTACGATTTACAATAGGGTACCACATTTACTTTTACATATGTAATACTAATATAATTTCGTCTGGTTTATACTCAAGCTGAAGTAATAAGAAAGAAAATATATTCCCTTCAAAAAATGATGACTCAAATTTGTTTAAGTTTATACTATCTACACACTAAAATGTGTCAGGTACATGCATATCTTGAGACATCGTTTTAGGGCATCTCCAACGAGAAGACGCATCGGACGCCGAAGGTAATTACGCGCGTTCGGTTGCGTCGATTCGGAAACGAAAATGGTCGGTTTTTACCACGCGTCCGACTGCGCAACGCATAATATTTTTACCTATTTTTTTCCTTTTTCATTTAAACATAGATAAAAATATTACACAAATTAATACATAGTTTGAAACATGGTCGGAACATTGAAAAATGAGAAACCTAACTAGGTTAGATATTGCCTTCTGCGCTGCAAAGAAAGAACACTCTCAGACACCTAAACTGCAAAATCCACAAGATCTGAGAGTGCCATGTTGTTTTTCGATTCGCAGGAAGAACCTACACTAGTGGCTTCAATTGGATGGTGGCCATCTTCACTGCAAAGAAAAAAACACTCGAACAACACTAGCTGTCGGTGTCTTTACCGGACTCGTCGGTGTGGTAGTGCCTGCGGTAGGATGTCATGTCGAACACCTTGAAGATCATCTCGTTGTCTCCTTCGTAGAGGAAGGTGAACAGGTAGCCGGCCTCAAGGTTGTGGGTGCGGGCGAACTTGTCCCACATGGTGTGCAGGTACATCTTGCCCTGCCCGTTGAACAAGACCTCGACATGCCACCGGCATAAACTGCATCTAGCCTCCCGCATCTGCAACTCGACCGACTCAGCACCGTCGACGAACTCGGCGAACTTGTTCGGCAGCCGCTTGATGCCGATGGGGTCCTTGTCGATGTAGAGGATGAACTCGAAGCACTTCGCCTCATGCGAAGACGACGACGGCGCAGGCGACGACGAGCGGCGAGGTGATGCTGCTCCAGCAAGCAGGCCCTGACTACCTCGCGGGCCATCTGGACCAGCCATGGATTCCCTCGCGGGTTTGTGGGGAGTGGCGCTATGGTGGAGATTGTGGGGTGGCTAGGGTTTGTGTGGAGGAGATGAGATGAGGCAGCCAAGCGCACTCCTCTCTTTATATACGCCGAGGGCCACAACACACGTGACATCGCTATTAAGTTCGTTTGTAGATGTGGGCGACGGTCGCTCGGTAGACGAGGCATCGCCATTAACGTGTCTCTGCGAACAGCCCGGTCACTATGTGTCGAACCGCTGAGACTGAATGTAGATCACCAAATTTTAAAGTAATGGAAGGAAATGTCAAAGGAAGAAAAAGAAAGAGAAGTCGGAGATGCAAGCGGTGGGTGAGGCTGCCATCACGGACGCCAATGGGACGGCATTGCGGACCTGGACTGGACGCCAACGCCGGACCTGCAGGGGCAAGCCGGGCAGTTCCCCCCCATTCGAACGCGGCCGGGGTCGCTTTCCCTTTCGCTGCTCTTTCCTCGACGTCCTCGCCTGCTCTGCTCGCCATCTTCCTCCTATTAATTGTTCCCCCAGGCCGCGTCCCCGTCCCGGTCCCAAATCCAAACTCCACCGCTCCAGGGGCAGCCGATCGAATCCACGCCACGCGCACAAGGGAAGGGAGGAACCCACCAAGCCTCGCCACCAGGTAACCATAAGATCCATCCATGGCTGCCGTGCTTCCACCGCCACGCGGGATCTCGCCTCCCTTTATAAACCTCCTGCTGTCCCCGCATTCTTGCTGGTAACTTTATCTCCCTGGTCGGGACCCGCGAGCGGAATTCGATCCGCGTTACCGCGTCTGTGTTCGCTGTTGGGAGTGCTTGTCAGTCCCCACCCTCTTTCACTGGATCCACGCACGGCCGTTGCCTTGCCTGGGTGGGAAACAGGCTTTCGATTGGGGATCTGGTTCTCTTCCATCGCAGTAGGATTCCAGTCTACGGCTGGTAGTACGCCTGGGTGCTTCTTGGTATGGCGCAATCTGCCGATGGCGCTGATCGCCTGTGGACGCTGGGAAGGCGATGGGCGCACGGCATTGTTTTTGGGTACTACCAAGATCAACCGCTAGCACTTTCACCGGGGAATTTCTTTTCCGATGCTTCCTTTTGACAGTATCTAATTTTATTTTATATTTTGGGGGAAAGTGCGCCCCTTGTTTAGTTCTGCCAAAGTTCTCTGCGTGGTCATATTTTATCATGCTTTCTGTTTCTTGCTGCTTGAGGATGTACCAACATACACTAGACTAGAATGCCGATTGCCGAAGCCCGAAGATGCTGAATTTTGTACCCTGTAGGAGAGCAATGGTCATGGGAATTGCTCAGTCATGCGATGCGCTAGGCTATGCATATGTGTTTGTGATATCCTCCAATTTACACTTTTTAGAGATGGTATCGAGCCTTTTTTTTTTGTTTTGCTTCTTATCTCTACATTTTAGATTAACCGCTAGCACTGTCGCTGGGGAATTTCTTTCCGATGCTTCCTTTTGACAGTATCTAATTTTATTTTATTTTGGGGGAAAGTGCGCCCCTTGTTTTGTTCTGCAAAGTTCTCTGTGCGTAGTCATATTTTATTACGCTTTCTGTTTCTTGCTGCTTGAGGATGTACTAACACACACTAGAATGCCGATTGCCGAAGCACAAATATGCTGAACTGTAGCATGTAGGAGGGCAATGGTCATGGGAATTGGGCAATCATACGATGCGCTAGGCTAGGCATATGTGTTTGTGAATTGTGATATTGCCCAGTGCCACTGTATAAGGAAAATCCCATCCAATGTGCCAATTTTCATGCGGCACCAGGCCACCCATGTCGTCCTAGCGTTGAATGCCATTTTCCAGTTTACAATTTTTTGTAACATGGTATTGAGACTTCTTTTTTTGCTTCTTATCTCTACATTTTGTGGTTGATAACGAAATGTTTTTGCTGTTTCACTCATTCTCCATTCTCGCAATGTTTTCTAACATTTCGTAAAGAATTTCAATGAACTGCTGATTTTAGCAATCTTTTCTCTGAGAATGGCTTGGACCCAGCCAGTTAGTTCTAAAAGATACTTCTAAATATTCCACCGCTTTTTAGGTGGAATACTGGAGATAGTGTAAACTTAAATTTTCTATTATACTGTTGCAGGATGGATGGAAGTACTAATGGTTTGGGCTCCAAGTCATGCGGTCCGCTGACCGACTACTACATTCCAGATTACATACTCAAACCAGACTCCGAACCAGTCCTCCTTGATAATGCACCAGCTTGTCCTGTGGTAGTCTTCATCAACTCTAAAAGTGGTGGCCAACTTGGAAGTGGTTTGATCAAAACGTACCGCGAACTTCTCAATGTAGCACAGGTACCTGGCCTAGCTGCTGCCTGTTGGAGAAGTTTTGATGTCGAAACATTGCATTCATGTGATGCATAGTAGCATTTTATACCACGGTCTGATGGCTGGAGCTGCTCACTTTTTCACAGGTCTTTGATCTCTCAGAAGAGTCTCCTGATAAGGTGCTGCACAGATTGTATGCCAACTTCGAAAAGCTCAAGTCTAATGGTGATATTCTTGCTGTTGAAATTCAGAGGAAGCTTAGACTAATTGTGAGTGTCCTGCCTCTGATTCTAATCTACAACGAAGGCCCTTTTACCTGGAGTTTCTTTGTCTTACTACGGAAATTTCAAACAGGTTGCTGGTGGTGATGGAACGGCAAGTTGGCTGCTTGGAGTAGTTAGTGATCTTAAGCTTTCTCACCCACCCCCTGTTGCTACTGTGCCTCTGGGAACCGGAAACAACCTTCCTTTTTCATTTGGATGGGTATGCTAATGGTTATTCTTTATTATGAGCACATTTATATAATGTCTAATTTTGTACTTCATGTTTGCTGGTACTCAAACACTTATATGTTTTTCACAACAAAAGAACATACCACGAGCTACTTTTCTTGTTAGACGACATCCAATTGTAAGAAATGCTTGCCCAATAGATGTAACACTTTTGATAAGTAGTGACCAGCAGATGGTTGGTGTTTACATTATATTTCCTTTGTTTCGTTGTATACTGCTGCCCTTTGAAGGAATGTAACTTTTCATTTTAATGTACTAGATTTTTTAATTCAGAGGTAACTTGGTAGTGGTTAATCGTTATTGTAAATCTGTCAGTTTCTTCCATATGTTCTTTTAGCTGCTCTGCATACAGTACAAGGCCGGATTTTGTATAACCTTTGCTTATCAGTTTACCAGTAAATTAAGTATAAGTATTTTATATTCATGTAACTTGAACTGCAGGGAAAGAAGAACCCAGCTACTGACCAAGAGGCAGTGAAATCATTCCTTGGGCTAGTGAAAGGAGCAGGAGAAATGAGCATTGATAGGTATTGTCTCACATATACATAGTATGGAGTATTACCTTTATTTGTAGTCTATGCTTCTGGAATCAAAATAGGTCCTCCTATTCTCATGTTTGCATCTTGACACAAACAGTTCTTTGCACATCTAGATGCACTTTCCTGTTGTTGTCCTGCTCAGTTTAAAGTATGGGTGAAATGTATCCTCTATTCTGCTTATGACAGAAAACACTCAATCTAGATGCACTTTCCTGTTTCAGTTGGCATATCATCATGAGGATGCGAGTTCCACAGGAAGGTCCATGTGATCCTATTGCTCCCTTAGAGCTTCCCCATTCACTACATGCATTCCACCGTGTATCAGGGTCCGATGAGCTCAATGTGGTATGACAAATTTCTGTTGCTACTATTCATATTTAATCCCTTTGGTTAATAATGTGATAGTAATGATGGACTGTTACTTCTGAATAACACCTATAGACCGAAATGGGCAAATGTTGTCAGTCTAATTAAGCACTTATGTCTTTGTTCAGGAGGGTTACCACACATTCCGTGGAGGATTTTGGAATTACTTTAGTATGGGTAAGAATTGCTTGTGCTCAGTACTTTTATTTCAGACAAGGGCTATGCACCATTTCAGACAATAAACTTAATCATAATATCTAAGATATATTTTGTAGTAAATACATAAAGCTTATTCTAGGGTTTGGAACACTGCAAGAACTTAAGCAAATGAACTTCATGCTTTTATATGCTGCAGGAATGGATGCACAAGTGTCTTATGGATTCCACTCTGAAAGGAAGAAAAATCCGGAGAAGTTCAAAAACCAGCTAACAAATCAGGTATTTTTGTTTGTTTTTGTGGAAAACAATATTTTTTTATATTTTCCTTCGATTATTTAGAAAATAAAAATTGCGCTCACCTGCTTGATGTATGAATATATGACGTCTTGCAATGCATTTTTGTGTGCAGGGTACATATGCTAAGCTTGGACTTAAACAAGGATGGTTTGCTCCTTCTCTAACCCATTCATCTTCAAGGTAGTTTTTGTCACTAATGCAGCCATCGCGCTTCTGATCTTGCTCATATTTAATTATCAACTATTAGCACTTTGAGAAGTTATTAAGCTACAAAGTACCAATCAATTTACATTTGTGGGTGGAACTCATCTTCAAGGTAGTTTTTGTCGCTAATGCAGCCATCGTGCTTCTGATCTTGCTCATGCTATTTTTAATTATCAACTATTAGCACTTTGAGAAGTTATTAAGCTACAAAGTACCAATCAATTTACATTTGTGGGTGGAACTCTTAAAGGAGTGCCATCAGCTTTAAGATAAGATTACTTTGACCTCAGATGTGTATATGACATTTTGAGCGCCCATTTTCAGGAACATCGCTCAGCTTGCAAAGGTGAAGATCATGAAAAGACCTGGTGGCCGATGGGAAGACCTTAAAATCCCCAGCAGGTAGATAAATCCTCATTGCCTTTTCCAATCAGTTTGCCACCTGCCAGTTTCTGCTACTTGAGGTGGCATACACTTGGAATTCTGCTTCTCATTATTGATAAGATTTGGATGTAGGATGACAGTCGATGCCAAAAATTAATCAACAATCATTCTCTCCTTTTTTAGTATTCGATCAATTATCTGTCTGAATTTGCCAAGTTTCTCGGGAGGATTCAACCCCTGGGGAACACCTGGCACGAGGAAAGCACAAGACGTAAGTTTCACTTCTTGGAACACTTTACATAGTCACCTTGTCCCATAATAATGACTCCTTCGGCAGAGATTTATAAGTTTTCCTGGCAATATGCAGAGAGACCTGACTGCGCCTTTTGTTGATGATGGGCTCATCGAGGTTGTTGGCTTTCGCGATGCTTGGCATGGGCTCGTCTTGCTGTCCTCTAAAGGACATGGGACTCGTCTAGCACAGGTGAAGTACCTACACTGGTACCCTGTCGATTCATTATGGCTGACTGTTGCTGATGGAAATTTCACTGCCAGGCTCATAGAATCCGGTTCGAGTTCCACAAAGGAGCAGCTGACCACACATTCATGAGGGTCGATGGCGAGCCATGGAAGCAGCCCCTCCCCAAGGATGACGAGACGGTGGTAGTCGAGATCTCGCATCTCCGCCAGGTCACCATGCTGGCCAACCAGCCGTGCAAGTCGAAGAGCATTGACGACCCCACGTCACCGTCACACCGCGGGGAAGACAACGACGACAGTGACAGCCTGGAGGATGAGGATGAGTGGAAGGAGGGGAGGAAGAAGTTTGGGGCGGCGGATACCTTCAAGTTGCCTGATGAGGTTGACATCGCGCATCTTAGTTGAGTTTTGGTCCAGGTTCCTGCCCTGCGACCTGTTGATATGATCCAGATTTCAGAATGGTAGCTGCTAATGCTGTCAGTGATACTGCCCCTTGGTATTATCCTGTGATTTGGGACCGTAGTTGCCTTAATTGTGTAGGACCGGCTATATTGGTTAGCAAACTGCAAAGTCAGTAAGTATTGGATTTGCATGCAAAGCAATGCAGTTTTTCTTTTCATGGAAGAGATCCTTTGACCCCCATCCTTTGGGGCTGGAATCAAAGAGTCCATTTGTGATTCTGAGAATCAACTTGTTTGGCTCTCATGGAATTGGTATTAGAACACAATTGAGAATTTCATAGATTTCATCCCATGCCCCAACCTTAATTTTTTTTAGTACCTTCAGTATTTATACTCCCTCTCTTCTAAAATATAAGGCGTCTTTACATAAATCTGTTCAACGACTTACAACTTTGACCATGATTTGTATTTATAAGATGTCCACAAAATTTGTATAAATATTATGAAATGAAGGTGAATTGCAAGATGAATGCAACGATACTATTTACACGTTCTAAATTTGTATGTTTCAGTGTAATAATATTAGTGGTTGTGTACACATTCTAAATCTTTACTTTTAGTATAATATAATATGAGTGGTCGAAGTTGTGCACTGAAGAACGTGCGAGAAAAATCTGTGCCATGGAGGGAGTACGTTGTTGGATGGAAACACTACTGGATGGAAAGCAACAATTGTTAACGACGAAGCACCAAACCGTTGAAGCCGTGACAGCCAAAGCGCGTAACAGATGACATCAAAATGGTAGTAGGATAAGCACCGATGACTAGTGACAATGCGAAACAGCTTCTAGACTTATCCCTATCCGCGGCTAATAACGCCCGCCGTTTCCCGGGAAAACCCACCAAAAACCACAGCGCACGCCCGTGGAAACTCAATCTGTGTACTGCAACACGCTAACGGTTACCGCTTCCACTCCTCAGTATACAAACACCACCGCGCCTCATTTCGTCCAAACCACAACAAGCAAAGCAAGCAAAGACAGTCGTGTCAACCACAACCAGTGCTAGAGCAGCTAGCTCAAGAGCAAGTGATCGGTCGATGAGCCTGAGGTACATGATCAGCAGGGTGGGCGCGCGGGCGGCGCAGGCCGTGCGGGAGGGCACCGCCACCGCCAGGTCCGTCAAGGACAGGGCGCAGCAGCAATCGGCATCGTCCATGGCGAGGACGACCAGGACGCCGACCGCGGCACAGACGGTGGAGTCGGGGACGGGGAGGGCGAGCTCCGCGGCCATGGCGAGGAAGGCGGCCGAGGAGGAGAGGCGGAGGAGGGCGGCGGAGGAGTCGCTGCGCACCGTCATGTTCCTCTCCTTCTGGGGCCCAAACACTTGATTTTCTTGTACTAGCAGAACTTGATATTTTGAGTTGTGTATAGCCGCGTGGTGTGAAGTGGTTTTGTGAGTGCTTAACTTGTGCAAATTCTGTATGTTTCACGCGAAATTAAGCTCCAAATATTTGTTTTCCTCTGTCAAAGCATGATACTCGTAGCATACAAGAGGTGAAAATTAGTTCAAATAAAATTCATAATTGATAATTCGTAGCATACAACCACATGCATCGCCTCTGCTGGTGTCAAACACTGAGCTTTCGTGCCGAAAAACCTTCGCACTTCGATAATTCGGATTGCCCGTAGTGCCCAAGCCAGGCCTCCAGAACGAGATATCAAAGCTGCCATTGCCAGGCCTCCATTCTTTGTCTCTCTTTCGCAGTCTCTCGCTCTGCACTCCATTCTTGATCCATAAGGTTAATTGGTCGACTTTCTTGCTGAAAAGGCATAATACATATATTATATGCGCTCCAATCAGACGGGCAGGTTGTTTCCACGAGTCTTCCATGTCCATGCCCGCGCACCCTGTCTTCCACGGTTGGATACCATGACCCTCGACCAACCACGAGATCTACCTCGGTAGGCTATCAGGGTCATATCCTCATCACCATCGATTTAAGGTATTTTCTCAAAAATCCCTATGTTATGTTATTTAATAATTGGAAGAAGAAAGAACTTCTATTAGTATTTTTTATCTTTGAGAAAGGGCAAGGTCAAACATGTCGGTTAGGAAATATTTAGGCGAATCCAGCAAGATAAGGATGAACCTTTTAGGCCCAACAAGGTGTAAATGGCAGCCCAGTCAAGGCCAGACACACCAACATAGGGATAAGAAGCCTTGAGCCTTGGATGTCTCCTATTTCACCGCCATAGTCTTGGTTTTGCCAAAAAAAAACCTACTAAAAGTATATTTTGGTTTTTTTCTTGCAAGGGATGAGGCATGAGGAGACCGAGGATGAAGGTTGTCCAGAGCACCCCCAGAGGAGAACTATAGCTAACCATGTGGGATCACCTACGTGCACATCTCCTCCGCCATCGCCTGCTCGGTGTAGGAAGGACCATCTCCATCTCCAACAACGTCGTCATCATCATCACCATCTCCATCCTTTGTGATCGACATCGTTCCTCTCATAGTTTGTGAAGAATAGAACCCTAGATAGTTCATCAGTATTGTTTGCATGCTAGTGCTCCACTACATGTTATTCTTTGTTGGCGAAGTCATATTTTTAGATTGTGTTCTTGATCAGGGGGCTTAAAATTTATGCTATAGTTTGTAATTTATGTCTAAATCAATCCCTTGACTGCCCATGAAAACTGAAAGTGTCCTTGGGAAAAATCATTAGAGGTTTAGTTCCTCGTGTATGCGGGTACACCTAATTTATGGCTCCATCTAGTGAGAGTAAAACTTCAAAAGGTATTTATGAATTTACATTTCAGCAACTTATACAACAAATTTACCAACTTATGCATTTTTTTTACTATTTTTATTTGCTAACTTAACTAATATATCCAGCTCCATGCGGCTTCTACACTTATTACTTATCAAGAAATGCTATAATCGATTTCTTGCATTTGTGGGCATCAAGATATTTTTTCAGCTGCATTTGCAGGAGAGCATAGATCTATTCGTAAGTAGGTTCGGTAAAAAAACATAAAATATGTCTTTATTATTTTGAGTTTTACATTTTATATTTAGTAATCATGACTTCTAAAGTTATAAATGCATCTCTTTTAAATTATCTGCAAAAGGCGAGGGAGGATAGGCTTAGAGGTTATCTTATCTCATTACGTGGCCAAAAGCCACATTTTTTTTGCGAAACACAGTACAATCAAAGGCGCTCATACATACGCGCATACACTCGCCCCTATGAACGCACGCACGCACACCCTACCCCTATGAGCACCTCCAAGATATTGCATCGAAGAACTGATCCGGTAGGTCTTGAGATTGACGAAGTCACCACAGACGCCTCGCTATCGATGGGAACGTCGCCTCCCACTGAAGAATATTCCGTCTTTATGAGACACCAAAGTGTCAAATCTGGGATTTGAACTCTGGTGGGTTGGAGGTGCCACTGTCCTCCTAACCATCCAACCACAAGTTAATTCTCGGCCAAAAACCACCTACATAATGATTCATGACACATGAAAAAGAAAAAGATTGACCTCGTTATCCGAACAATGAAGTGTTTACACACAAGCTAAGAGGGAAGTCTGCCCTGATCCCACACAAACCTGTTGGAGTATGTTTTCTCGCTGCAGCCTGTTTTTTTTTTGCAGGGTAAAAGGGATTGTATTAGTCAAATACTAGTGTTGTTACAATCCCCAAGTATACTACTCAGCAAGGGACCAAATAGCAGTTCTATCTTCCAATAAACCAAACCAAACCTAGCTAACTCATGACTAGCATAATTCTGCTCCCTAGGAATTTTAGTTATAGATACAATACGCTCTGATGAAAATAATTGTCGCAAGTCCTCCACTACATGACCAAAGCAAGACCTATCAACATTATTTCTTCTCACCATTGATACCATATCCAGGCAGTTCGTCTCCACTAGGATGTTTCCCTGGTGAAGATCAATCGCCAGCATGACACCCGCCTGTTGGTTGCCCCCCTTCTGAATGCCAAGATTCTCCCAACGCAACTCATGCTATCAATGCTTAAAAAGCTCTTCAACGACACTTAGTGTCTGTTTGGTTCCTCGGAACGGCGTTTCTCGATTTTACTGGGCCGAAAATCGGTCGATTGGTTGGCTAGGTTGCATGAAAAAACTGCATCGTATGAATGTTAAAACGGCCCAAAAGTTAGCTCACGAGGAACGCTCGATTCGTCTGTTTTCATGGGGACAAGCGCTGACGGTTGCACGCTTGGGAGTCGGCGGTATGCGTCCATCCGGTGCCCTCGCGAGCCCCCCTCCCCCCCTGGATTGGGTTCGGCCGGGGGTATAGGGTGGCTTGGCACTATATTTAGTGCCGTCACTCCCCATAGCCCTTTAGGGCCCCGAGTGGAGATGCTTTAAATTCCCCGAAAGACTTTCTTGTTCTCTATGAACTCCCTGAAATATTGTCTTGTATTATATAAATGTGACCTCCAATATTCAATAGTACAAGCAATACATGAACAATTTTAGAAGAAATAGATTCTTTACTATGGGGCGAAAATTCAACATGTAGAAAAGGTTACACCTTTATCATTTTCTTGCATGTATTGCACGATCTTATGGAGATTCTGTACTATGGAGGAAAATTTGACATCTTTACTACTCCCTCCGTTCCTAAATATAAGCCATATAGTTTTTAGCATGGAAATTAAAGAACGCATATTGAGAGAAAATTACACAAGGTTTGGGTGGGATTACCCTATATATTTTACAAGATAAAATAGAGGATTTACATAAGATAAAAATATATAATCAAATCCCTAAAAATAATTTCCATACAAGTGGTGTATCGCACTAAAGCCTATATTCTGGAATTTTTCTCGAAAAACTATATGGCTTATATTGAGAAACAGAGGGAGTATCTATAATCTTTCTATTCTTAATAGATGATCCCATTTTCCTGTCCTACGGTGAAGCCACGTCGCCTCCTTTTTGTCAACCCGTTCTCGCTGCGTAGTCCATATCCTTCTCGCTGCGTAAGTGCTGTAACGACATGGGCTGAAATTCTCCTCCTGGGCTGCCCACCTCATCTACCTCGTGGGCTTTTTAATCTGCCGGAAAAATAGTAACCTCTGTTCTCTTCTTGCTCCTCGCCTCTGTTCGTCTTCCTCTTCATCAACATCTCAGCCGACTCCCCTCCTCCCGACGATTTACCTAGCCGGCCTCCCTTCTCCTCAACAGCCGTGGATTAACGCCTGCTCCTCGCCTTTCACATCACAGCAATCAAAACTAGAAACTGCTCATAAATCCCAATAATCGCCAATGGAAACTGCTCCACCGAAATTATACGCCGCCGCCAAATCGACCTTAAAAATAAGTCCATGTTGCCATACGCTTCACCCGCCAGGCTACTCGCGCCCCTGCTCGCGCAGCCAGCACCGCCGCCGGCCACCACGCTGGTACCTCCACTGTCCCCATTCTAATTCCTCTTTTTTTTTCAAACCCTGCATACGTATACTTATTCCTACTCTGCTAGGTTGACCTCCACCTGGAAATCCCATTCACGGTTTCCCCCCCAATCTGATATTATTGGTGCCTCCAATCTGTTGCTTGAAGCCCCCTCGATTTTTTTTTTGGGGGATATTTTGGCATCTCGCTCTGATTGCTGAAGCTAGAAGACGCTGGCCATTGGTAAGATTATTATACTCTAACAACTTGATGTTAATTCATTGTTATCAGCACACACGATTTATAGTTGGTAAACTCTGTATGGGATGGAACGTTAGGATGGCAGTACCTACTAGGACTGGATGCACGAGTATGAGCAATTGGAAATGACCTGCATCGTCCACTCATGTATAGCTTCTACCACCAGACCCGTCAATACCTCTGTTTTGTGTGATTGCAATAGGCGGCCTATTTTTTTCCCAGGAAAAAAGGAATTTCACTACTTAATAAAGGTGTTACAATCAGAGTCTATAGCAAACTAGATTTCTATAAGAGCGTTGCTAACCAACACCCCTTCCGCTATAAGTTTTACTACTTTAAATTGTACTTTTGTTTATTTTCAATGCCCTGCAACAACGCACTCTCACTATGCCTTACAATCTGGCAGGTTAACCTCAGCTCGCTGATCCGCCTCGGTTTTACTCGGATCGATTCTGCCTGCTCGTACCGCATAACCGCCAGGTTTATTTCAAAGTTTCGCCTTCCCCGATTGCTCTCTCAGGATTCATTGGTACGCAAATCTAATCTTCTTCACTTAGGTTTGAATTTACATTCTGTGAGCACATGCACCTTTTCTGTTTTACCTCCAGGCTAATTATAATGTACATTGTAATTTTATCTCCTGCACTTCTTCACTTAAGTTTGAATTTACATTCTGTGAGCACATGCACCTTTTATGTTTTACCTCCCCTCGGCTAATTATAATGTACATTGTAATTTTATCTCCTGCACTTTTCCGTCAATGCATGTGTTCACAGACTACAAAAACACCGCCTCTTCTTTTCATTTGCCCATGTGCGCTTGCAGAGATGGATGCCCCTGAAAATTCTCAAAATACTCCAAACAATCCTGGTAGTCATTCCATCTCACGCAGTCGTGGACGACCACGCCGTCAGTCGCAACCTGCTGTCACCCCACAATTAAACCATTCAGTTTCTTGCGATAATCGACACCGTCGTGCGCAGTCTGGACCAGTGTGTCTATTCAAACATTCTATTGCACAGACCAATATTTGTATCAACTTATTAAATTCTCATGTGCTTCATATCGATCACCAGAATGTTCAGTGTGTTGGCGATTTTTCAGCAAAGCAATTTTTACATGCAGGAGTGGAAAAGGTGAAGATCTCCCAGCTCAAGAACTTGAATTTTATAATGTCAAACGACCTAAGCAAGAGTATGTATGTTTCCTCATATCACATACATCTCATTCGCCATTCTCATTGGTTTATCCTCAAACAGCGTATCAGACATCAACGTTGCGGCAAACATCTAAGGAAGGCAGCAGGATAAAAAATAAAATAACATAGGTATGCTCAATATTTATATCCAATAAAAATTATCAAAATGTTTAGTGTATAATTAACCTGCACACAGTAGCATTACCATTTCTTATAGTGCTCTTTCTCCGATCACATGCAGTGCATCATCAAGGACGCATGGAACAATTCAAGATTGCAATGGCTTCTACCTAAATTACTTATGTAGTTGCTTACATGAAAAGTTGATGATCAACGGCATTTACTCGCTTCTATTGTAATCCATAATAACACAGTGTAATCCATTATGTGTCTTTATGGCAATAGTTTTCTTTTCGGCATTTTCAGTTTGCTTCAGTACCATGCCAAATCCTTCATGTATTGTTCACGTCACAAACTTTTATATCAATATTGGTGACATCATATGCAAGTGCAGAATATGTGGGGATTTACAAACTTCTGAACATTCTTTCATGTCCAAAAATGCTATTTCTGTGGCAGCAAGTCAGATTATTGCAGTTACTAACACTAAGGACATGTGTGAAAATACCGATATTTTTTCTCAAAATTACTATCTTCATTGACTGGTAACCAAAATCCTCTCCACAGTTTAGGTCAATTGTTTCCTCACCCAATTATTGATGCAGATTTTGCATCATGTCGTTTCTACATTATGCCCGCCGCAACGCGCGGGGTATCATCTAGTATCTAAATTAGAGCAACCCACTAAGTGATTTCTCTCAACATGCAAGCCCTCCACATCACCCCAATTGTTTCTATTGGCCCTCATCTCATTCAGCCATGCCATGTCATCAGGTACTCCATTAACTTAATATATACTGATTTTCCTTTTTCTGCATCTCCATGTTTACCGCAATAATTCACCGACCCATTCCGCTAATGAAAACACACTTATATTTAATAACTCCCAACGCATCGACTTATGACTGATGGCCTACCGAGCCATTATATACCTCATCTGCCTGGGGCACTAGACATCTATGCCTTGTAGGTGACAGTATTGCTACAGAGGTCACACCCAGCTCCGTTGGGGCCTCCACTACCAGGTCCTTATCTCCCTCTCTCTGAAATTAATTTTGTTCGTGGATTACAGGAAACACTTTCTCTAGCCATTGGGATATTTCCTTATAGTTTAATATGCAGATTGCTTTTTGGAGAACAGGTCAGTACGGTATCGGGATGATGTATTGGAATAATCTAAGTGTTCAGGAGATGCTTGGGACAATCATATGATGCCTCTCAATTTTCTTTTGTTTTTCCTTGGATATTTTTCAAATAGTTCTGTTCTGGTCTGTGTCGATGATGTTGGTTGGATGAACCACTACGGGAACGCGCCGAGGTGCCGACGGTCAGATTCTGTGCCGACGGCAAAATATCGGGGCCGTCGGCACAGGACCCGTTCCGGCCGTAGCCGCGAGTAAGCCGTCGGCATAGGAAAACAGTCGGCACAGGAAGGTCTGTGCCGACGGCAACCGTCGGCACAGTTTGGACCGTCGGCACAACCTCTCCTCCATGACGGCGAGGTAACAGCGTTAGGCCTGCCGTCGGCACATATTTCAGCCTTGTGCCGACGGCAAAGCCGTCGGCATAGCTATTTTCTATTTTACCACATTAATCTTCCAAAAATCATAACTAAATCATTCTAACTCAGAAAAATACAAATAATATATCAAAATTTTCAGAAAAATAAGATCTATCTTGGAAAAATATCAAACACGTAATATTTCAAATATCTCAAAAACCTTCTCAAAAATGAGCTATCAGGTCCGATGTTTCATGGCTTTCACACCAAACAACCAATGTTATGGCTAGCATCGTCGCATAGTTTGAGATAATGTACCCATATTGTGCATACATGTGCATCTTGAGATGTCATACGATGCTGCAGTAGGAAGTTTTCCATTTTATCGCAGGAAAAAACCATTTTCCATTTTTGGTATTTTCGTTCTGCTTCCACAATTAACAAATCCATTTCAACTTTGCCATTTCATATTGTCTCCAGAGTAAAGAAACAAATAAATTTTTCTAGATGGATTGGTATGTTCAGGAAATAGTTTGTTTTATCTCTAGCTATATAGCTGTGAATGGAACATGAGCTGTTAATTGTGGAAGCGTAACGAAAATACCATGCGAGTAACCAAACTATAACGATTTGCTATCTACCTTGATTGTAAAATGATATCCCCTTGGAAAATTCCTCTTATGCTTCTCTTTATCTTCTAGTACTTCTATTCTGGTTTTTATTCGGTGATGTTTGCTAGATGTACTAATCCATTTCCACTCGCCATTTCAGATTCATTCAAGAGTAGACAAACGGATAATTCATTTTGGAGTAGATGGATTATTGGTATGTTCAGAATAGAAATATATATAGTTCTTAATCTCTATACGGATGGGAAGCGAACATGAAATGCTAATTGTGGATGTAGAACGTGGAAAAATGCATGTAACAAAACTGTAATGATTTCTTATTCAGTTCTTCCGCTTTAATTGGCAAGAGCTACAAATTGTGATGAGAATTGTATGCACAATTTGAATACAAAATGCATTTTTGTTAGATAACTCTTTTCTCTCTCAAGTCTGTATGTCAAGTATGGATAACTCTCTATTTTTCTTTCTCTCAAGTATGTATAAGGACACTTCATATAGTAGGTTGTTTATGTTTTCTATTCATTTTTAACTTTATATCAACCAGTTATTGACAATATTATACCCAAATATTTCCGCAGCAACGCGCGGGGTATCATCTAGTTAAATTAGAGTTGATGGCGGTCCTTCATCCCACCTCCTCATTCCACCCCTAAGAAAGAAGGTAAGACAAAAATAATTTTTGGTATTAAGTTGCAAAAAAGAATAGAGATTTGTGATTCTTTTTTGTTAAGGAAGGAAAGAAGTAATCAATTTTTTTTTACAAAATAAAAAGAAAAGGTTTATAGTGGAGAAAAAACCCTGTGAAACCAACATACATAGATATAACGTGGAAGAAGATTGATGGAGCTGCAAATCTAGCTGTAAAATCTGCATCAAATTCCATGGTGAAATTCTAGCCTTTGCAAATGAATTGTTCTAGTAAGTGTATGAGTGTTGGATTCAGGAAGCTCTTATGATGTGACGTCTGAGAAGGAATGGTTCTCAAACTACACGCCTGCTGATTTTGGAGTTGTCTATCAAGGCGATAGTGCGCTTCCGCGCATTATGGTCATTGGAGATATATCAAGATCAAGACTCAAGACTCAATATGGTGATAAACTGGTGCTCCATGATGTTTGGTATGTGTGGATGGTTTGCAGGAATCTTCCATGGCAAAGGTTATGTATACCATGTGAACATGTATAAGTCTACCATGTGAGTCAAGAAGGACAGGAAGATGTTTTTGAGGGAAACAATGATTACAAATAACCTGTTTAAGGTGCATCTGGGCATCATTAGAGGTGGAGGTAAAGATGAGCAAGATGAGGCGATAGGATCAGCTGGGGCAAATGAGGATTCAACAATTGGCTCATTTTTCGATAAAGGGAATATTAATATCAAAAGATACCAATTACACCCAGTTTCTGCAACAACGCAACACCCTAATGGCCAGGGACGGAGCCAGCAGGGGGCTGGCTGGGGCCATGGCCCCCCTCATGGTAGAAAATTTTCTGAAAACCACCTTGTTAATATGCTGATTTGACCTGCAATTTCACCTAAATTTAGCTATATGGCCCCCTCCAAGAAATTTTACATACTATTGGCCCCCCTTATGTCATTTTCCTGGCTCCGTCCCTGCTAATGGCAGTACGGATGCACACAACAAAAAATATAAAAAAAAACTAAGAAAGAAAAGTTCCGCTAGTAACAGTAATACATCCATAGGTGTATAAGGGAAACCAAGTACAACATACATAGGTGTTCGAGTGAAGTTGACGATTTCACACAAGTACAAAAAAAACACTACAGGTGGCGCACCCAAAACCTTGGTGGCGGAACCTGGTACCCACCTATTATGCCACTGGTAGCGTTCTTTTTTAGATGGTTACTGGTAGCGTTCTGGTAGTACTAGTAGAATGCGTTTTAATAGCATGCCACTATTTTTTTATATAATCATGAGCATAGCTGAAAAAAGGCACGTTGCTATTTATACGTAGCATACCTAGTTTTGACACGCTACTAGTATTTGGAGCTGAGCAGATCATTTTTTAAGGCAAATCAGTGGATTTCTCCACTGTGTATATTTATAATTTTCAAAAAATTATATAATATAAAAGGCTGTTGCTAGAGGGAAGCAACAAAAAAGCTATCTAAAAGGCCATAAGCCTAAAGGGCTATCTAACAGACCTTTAGGTTCCACTTACTAGTGGCGTGCATCTTTTGTGCGTACGTTACAAGTAATAGCAACGTCGTAAGCCTTTCAGATGCGGTATTAGTAAGTTTCTACCTATAACTATTTTTCTACTTTTTTCGATAAAGGATGCTTTATTACTTTAATAAGCAATTACATCCAGCCTCTGCATAACCAGGATGCACACAGCCGTTTTGTTGTTTCAAGTCCAAAAGGATAAATAATAAAAACTAGGCGAGATATATATCGGAACGATGAATCATATAACGCCTAAAGTGTAGGTGGGGCATCTATCCGTAGACTATGCTGCCACCCATGTAGGGAAAAAGTATCCCTCGCCGTAGCCTCTAACCGTGTACAGACCTCCGTAAATAGTTGTCGGTTCTCCACTCGCTGTAGAGGTAACCATGAACGGAGAATACCTGTACATCTGTAGATGACCTGCAACAAAGAACAATTTTTGTCATTAAAGATCTTGTCATTTCTACATAGCCAAAGCGCCCAGATAACTGCTAGTGCCCCCACCCTAAGAAGCAACTTAAACCTTGAATCTATACCATGAAGCCAATTGCCAAAGACATTGGCGACACTAGTCGGAGGATACAAGGTAGATGCTACTTGGATGACAGACCATATAGATCTCGCGAACTGGCACTGGAAGAATAAGTGTTTGATTGTTTCGTCCTGATGACAAAAAACACACCGTGTACTTCCATGCCAATTCCGCTTAACAAGATTATCTTTGGTGAGAATAACCCCACGACGAAGATACCATCCAAATTTTTTAATTTTTAATGGTATCTTCATCTTCCAAATCTTCTTATTGTTGTCAACTGGTAAGTCAGAAAGAAGAATCGCATTGTAGAAAGATTTTACGGAAAAGGTACCATCTACATGAAGGTTCCATCTAAATTCGTCCGGTTCGAGGTGATAAATGAATATCTCCGAGCCGTTGAATTAGGGTATTCCATGCCACAAGTCTTTGTCCAAGTAAAACCCGTCCGAACGTCACATTCGGAGGTGAGGTAGCCATTACGGTAGCAATGGTATCACCTTGGCGATGAGCAATCCTATACAGAGCAGGATACTCGTTCACTTAAGGGTGCATTGTCTAGCCAAGCATCTTCCCGTAATCGTATCTCGTGCTCCATTCCCGATTGAGAAAGTACCATGGCGAAAGAATACATTTTTTGTCGCCATAAGACCAGCCCGTAAGTGAGAATCCCCAGGTTTCCAAACCACTTGGGATAATGTCTTCGAACCGATATACTTTCTCCGAAGAATAGTTTGCCAAGTCCCATCCTCGCAAGTAGCTTAAACAGCCATTTACCCGTAAGAGCTGAATTCTTGACCTCCAGGTCATGAACTCCAAGCCCTCCTTGATCTTTGGAACTACAAACTATACTCCACTTAACCGATCGATATTTCTTTTCTCGCTGTCCCCTTGCCAAAAGAATCTGGATCGATAGTAATCGAGTTTATACAGAATTCCTTTCGGTAGGATGAAGAATGATAACATATACAGTACCATATTTGTGAGTACCGAATTAATGAGTACCAATCTTCCTCCCAGGGACAACAATTTACCTTTCCAACTACTAAGGCGTTTTTGTAATCTTTCTTCCACTAATTTCCATTCCGCGATTGTAAGTCTCCGATAATGAATCGGAATACCCAAATAACGAATAGGAAATTGGCCTTGCCCGCAACCAAACAACTCTGTATACAGAGCCGTATCGTTTTGGGCATCACCGAAACAGAACAATTCGCTTTTATGGAAATTGATTTTCAATCCCGACAACTCGCTCAAAAGCCGCCAAAATTAATTTCAGATTTTGAGCTTTTTCAAGATCATGATCCATAAACAGAATTGTATCGTCGGCATATTGAAGTATAGATAAACCACCATCAACCAGATGTGGAATCACTCCTTCAATCTGGCCATCAGCCTTGGCCCGCTCTATGAGTATAGCCGGCATATCCGCTACAATGTTAAACAACATCGGTGATAACGGATCCCCTTGGCGTAACCCTTTTCGTGTTTGGAAATAGTGGTCGGTGTCATCATTAACCCGGATTGCGACACTACCTCCATACACAAAATCATTTATTAGAGCGCGCCACTCTGGAGAAAAACCTTTCATCCTGAGTGTCTGCTGTAGGAAAGACCACTTAACTTTATCATACGCCTTTTCAAAATCTAGTTTTAAAATAACCCCATGTAATTTCTTAGAATGCATCTCATGTACCGTCTCATGCAAGACCGCCACTCCATCAAGGATGTTCCTTCCTTGCATAAAGGCTGTCTGTGATGGCTGGACAACATGATCCGCAACCGTATTAAGTCTAATGGTGGCCACTTTCGTGAAAATCTTGAAACTTACATTTAAGAGGCAAATAGGTCTATATTGTTGAATCCTTTCCGCCTCATTAACTTTCGGTAACAAGATTACTTCACCAAAATTTAGACGAAATAATTCTAGTTGTCCAATGTGTAGGTCATCGAACAAATCTAGAAGGTCCGATTTAATCGTATCCCGGAAAGTTTGATAAAATTCCGCTGGAAAACCATCGGGACCCGGTGCTTTGTTGCATTCCATTTGAAAAATTGCCTTCGAACCTCTTCCTCGGTATAAGGTGCGGTTAGTAGACCATTTTCTTCCATAGAAACTTGGGGTATATCGTCCGTTAAGTCCTCATTAAGAGAGAAGGTGCTTTCCTCCGGAGGACCAAACAGAACCTTTATAATAATTAGTAATGTAAGATTTGAGTTGCTCATGGCCTTCAATCAACCCTTCATCTTGAATAAGAGAATGAATACGTTTTTTTCGATGTCTCCCATTGGCTAAGCCATGGAAATATCGCGTATTTGAACCTCCTTCCAAAATGAATTGAGCTTTGGAACGTTGATACCATTTGAGTTCCTCCTCGCGAAGAAGACTCGCCATCTGCGCATTTGATTGATTTTTAAGTTCAATCTCTTGCGTAGACAACGGTCTAACCTCCGCAACAGCCTCAAGCTCATCAATTACATTTGATAAGCGAGCTTTCTCTTTTTAAGGATACCGGCCGTATGGGCAGCCCAACCGGAGAGATGTTTGCGCATTGTCCGCATCTTATTATTCCATCTCAAAATTGGAGTGCTGCCCCCGACCGGTCTCTCCCAAACCTTCTTAACCATATTATGAAATCCCTCTCGATGTAGCCAGCCAAGTTCAAATTTGAACGGCCGTTTACAAACAGGACGGGGATTCCCAGTAGTTAGGAGGATGGGAGCATGGTCAGACAGTTTTTCAATACGTTCTAGTGCACGGACTGACACCATAGGGTATTTATTTTCCCATTCGGTATCCATCAACACGCGATCTAGTTTCTCGTATGTGGGTTCGGGCAAGCTGTTGGCCCAAGTAAGCTGTCGACCGGACATAAACACCTCTCTTAAATCAAGGCTATCAATGACAGCATTGAACAAGAAAGGCCAATGTCCATCGAAACGGCCTTTACTTTTCTCGTGAGGAAATCTCAACAAATTAAAATCGCCTCCGATTAAAATCGGATAAGGATTATCTTTTGTAAGATTTACCAACTCACGTAAAAAGTCAGCCTTAAAAGCATCCTGGGTGGCACCATACACAGCAACCAGACTCCACGTGAAACCGTCTGCTTTATTCTGAATGTCGAGCTTAATGTGATACTCTCCATCAGAACTAGCTAAGACAGGTCATGGTGTCTATACGGACGCCAAGTAAAATGCCACCGGACCTACCACGAGGCGGGCGAGAAAACCACTGAAAGTTAATCCCGCCTGACAGTCGGTCGAGAAAACTTTGTGTGAAATTTCGCCTACCCGTTTCTGATATAGCAATGAAATCTAAATCATAATCTCTACAACCATCGGCAATGTGGGAATGTTTAGCCAAGTCACCAAGACCTCTGCTATTCCGAAACATGCCATTCATCGAGAAACTATTTTAGATTTAGTATTCTTGCTATATCTACGAGATTTCTTTCCAGCCGACGATCGAGAACCACGTTCGAAGCTTGTAGATCAGAACTAAGCTCCACGTGTTCTAAATCGACTTCTGAAATATTACCAATAATAGCCGAGAGAAGCTGACCATCTAGGATGTCATCCTCTTCCTCATCGTCTACTACTCGTTGTTTCATGCCCAGTGGAAACATTCGGAACAACCGTTAGACGGTCAAGTTCCGTCTGTCTCAACACATTGGCCGAAACTGAAATCTCATCAGACCTACTACCCATATTAACTCCTATGCTACTCAAATTTGAAGAAATACGAGTATCTGAAAACGAATTAAACGACTTGGATGGCTGCTTAGTACCTGCCGTGTCGAGGTTCTTCTCAGCCTTACGTCGCATGGCTCTCTGCATGGCGTCCTCATCCGTCGGCCCCGCCCCATCCACCGCAAGAGCGTACCTCCCACTCCGCCTCACCGTCGGTTGAACAACGGGAGGAGGGACCGTGGGTGGCGGCTGCTGCAGGGTGGATACCGGCGATGGAGAAGTCGAGGGCGGTGGAGACCAAGCCGGTGAGGGAGAAGAGGTCGTCGATACAGGGGTAGAAGGTGATGTAGCCCCCTGTATCACAGCAGCCCCAGGCGAGTCCCCCTTCGCGGGGGAAGAGGGTGTCGAAGAAGAAGCGCCCTTCGTCCCATCAGCCTGCCCCTCCGCCCATGGAGGCGGTATCACAGGCTCAACGGGTCCGTCCGCGGGACACGACGAGACCCTCAAGGTCCGCTGCCCCGCATCCAGATGGCGCGGTAGCGTAGCGTCCTCCGCCGCACCGTGCAGCTGCGTATCGACCTCCGAAGTCGGCTGCTGCGACGAAGGTGGCGACATGGCCGGCTGCTGCATAGCCGGCCGGTGCATCGGCCCCAATGCCAGCAGGCCCGTGGTCAGCTGCAGCCGACGCTGGGGTCACCACGGCCGACTGCTGCATGTTGTCGATAGGGACGCAGCGAGGCGCCCTCTGCACAGCCATCACGGCCCGACCGAACCAGGCCCATCGACTTTGCGGCCCACTAGAGGAGGCCTCCAGTGTCGCATCCGCCGGTTTGAATCGCGGCTCGAGACCCGCCGCGATCAACGGCCGCACCGCCGGCTCCTCGGCCGTCACCGAAGGCGAAGCTACCGGCGTCGCCTCCACCACCACGCAAGGGCGAGCGGCGGCGGTGAAGATGACTCTGGAACGATACGGGACCTGGTCGATCTCCCGTGATCGTATGCTGTTGTCGATAGGGACGCAGCGAGGCGCCTTCTGCACAGCCATCACGGCCCGACCGAACCAGGCCCATCGACTTTGTGGCCCACTATAGGAGGCCTCCAGTGCCGCATCCGCCGGTTTGAATCGCGGCTCGAGACCCGCCGCGATCAACGGCCGCACCGCCGGCTCCTCGGCCGTCACCGAAGGCGAAGCTGCCGGCGTCGCCTCCACCACCACGCGACTCAGCGTCGGAGACGCCCCAAGCACCACGGAGGTAACAGACCCCAACGAAGGATCCACCGGCGCGATCGCCGCCGGCCGACGTGACGTAGCTGCAGCGAGGAAGTCCCCAAAGACAGGCGCCGGCGTGACTCGACGACGCGGAAGCGGGCCTCTCCAGGGCTTCATCCGCGGCATCCGGGAAAGCCGCAGGCCTACCGGCGACGAGGACACCGCCCTCATCACTGACCTCTTGACCTTCTCCCTCGGCGGCGGCGACGCAGACCTTGCCCGCTCCGACTACCTGCACGACGAAAAACGTACCTCCGGCGACGCAGACCTTGACCATTCCCTGGACTTAGACGTCGGGAATCCGATCTTTGTCCAGAAGTCTTCTCTCACCGCCTCTAGGGACAATTCCGGCAACCGCCCGATCTGCTGCACTGCTGGTTCAAACCCTAGCACCGACCACGCCGCCTCCTCCGCCGTCTCCCGCGACTTCTCGTCAGAATCCTCGTCCTCCGCTAGGCAGCAGAATCTGGATCCAACGGTTGGCCGCGCCGGCGAGGGAGGAGCCGATGCGCCGGCGGCACGCGCAGGATCCGACCGAGCCGCCCCATCACGCGCAGGCCCCATCACGCGCCACGGAACTCCAGTTCTTCGATCCGATCGAATTGCAGGCGTCTCCCTGCTTACTGGATGACCACGATCCTGATCTTCACTGGAGCTGGGCGTGGCCGATGAGCGGGAGACAGTGGAGATGACCTGTAGCCGGCGGCCGGGACGATCGGGTGCGAGGAGCAGGCTGGGAGGAGCGGGTCGGGTGGAGCAGGCCGGGAGGAACAGGTCGGCGGCAGGCGGGCGGGAGGAATGGATCGACGGCGGGCGGCCGGGAGCCTATAGTGTCAATTTGACAACATATTCGCCAAGGAGGAAGCCATTAACGATCTATAAGGCTAAATGTGTCCCCCTCGAATCTTTGAGGAGAGATGTCCTAATGCCTGATTTAAGTCCATGTTGGTCTCCGATTGAACTAGGTTGGTGAGCTGAGACGCTCGTCCAACAGCCCAAAAATCGTTAAAGATCGTGTGCGTGTGTATGTAGCTTCTGTACTTTTTTTTTGCGGGGGTGTAGCTTCTGTACTTAACTGCCTACCATATCACTAATGATATATACATGCCATAGAAATCTAACTGGGCCCGTATGCTAGTTTCTTTTTAACAGAAATGAACTTGTGTTTGACCAATGGATAACCATGAATAACAGGCTCAAATTCCCGGCTATCAAAACATGGGTCAACTCCCTTTGTGATCTCTTTCGCAAAAAAAAAAAGTAATTGTATACTTGCTATCAAAGAAATAAAGATTGCAACAACCATGATGTATCACAACAGGAATAATCTAGCAATAAAGCAATTGTATACTTGCTATCAAGGAGAAGATTCAACCAAAGCCGCAATAAAAACAGAACAAAATTCTGTGTTTCCTCTTTTTTTTTTAAAAAAACATCGCGATCATTCTGTGCTTAGAAGTGATCCTTCCAAGCCCACTTGAACCGGTCTGGGATCACAGGTTTGACAAATCGAAACCTGACAAGATCTCATCATCAGTTACATAGGTGCCGCTCTGAAAACTACTAGTACATCGCTAGGACGCTAGCTGCATGCTCTGCATCGTCGTGGTGGTAGCTTTTGATGACATGCTCTGCATTTCGCTGACATAATATAGCGGCTGGAACCACTTTGATCCAGTCAAGGTTTTCACTTTGATCCAGTGACTGGATCCACCTGTATTGGTTTTTACGGTACCTATTTCTTAAATCCATGATTGCTCAATCACCCCTCCGTCACTCACTCACGTCTACAAAAGAAATCAGCTGACAATGCAACTTCCCGAAATTTTTTGCTAAATTTTATATTCGTTTAATAGAACTGAAGTGCTCTACCTTCTTGACAAATTTCATCCAAGGAAAAAAAACAACTCTTTCAAGTACCGTGCTACTACTGTTCCTCGAAATAGTCTTTCGCCCCGCTTTATAAATAAAGCAACCACACCATACAAGATCAGAAACAAAGAGAAAATGTGGGGCAACAGCAGAAACATGCCCAACTGAAAGGGAAGATACAAAGGAAGCTAATGGCAGATCGACTAAGCGATGGCACTTCGCAACTGTCGACGCCCTCCGAAATTTTCCACCACGCTACATGCACCACGGATCACCAAGTACCAAGGTAGCACCTTCAGGAAGGAATACGACGTCAACACGCCGCTGCTGCCCGGACCAGCGAACTGGACCTAGGGTTTCCCCCGGTACTCGGGGTTAGGTGGTACCGGGGATCCACGATGCCCTCCAAGAAGGAAAGGCGACACCCGCAGGCGCCACCGCATCGGTGTCGGACTAACCGGCAAGGATTTCTCCCGAACCCCTCTACCACCAACCCTCGGAAATCCGTAGCATAGGAGCCCACGAGGTCCATACGCAGAGGTGGTAGGGTACGCCAGCCGCTAGACGCAGGAAAGGCAGCCGCAAAAAGGCCCGCAATGCTCGGGCCCAACAAGGCCCGTAAAGCAATGGCCAGTTCTAGGCCCAGATCCAGCCCGCAAGCTCGCCGTAGCCGCCGCCGCCTTCCTCTTGTCCGGCAACCCGCACCATCGCACCTCGACGCAAGGATCTCATCACCACCCGTCTGCCGCCCACCAGCTCGCGTCGCCCCAGAATGAGCCACCATCGCCGCCTCTCCGTGGCCAGCACCGCCAAGAGGACACCGTCGCGCCGCCGCCGGCAGATCCCGGCCCGCCTGGCCTAGATCCGGCCTGTAGCAAGCACAACATGGCAGCGCATCTCGCCACCGGCCTCCCAGCAAGCCAGCCCGCCATCGAGCCGCCCCTCCATCCTCCGCAGAGGTCGGCCGACCACCTACCACCACGGCGCCGCCTCCACCCGCTACTGCAAAGGCAGATGACCACGGCCCACGCCGCCCACGGCCCGCGCCATCCAGGGAAACCGACGCCGTCGACCTCCAGGATGCGCCACCCCCACACCGCCGCGCGTCGAGGCAGCGGGTCAAGCCCGCGCGCCGGCCGCCGTGGCACCCGACGGGCTCGCCACACCCTGGCCCAGAGGGTGCGCTCACCCTCGCGAGCAAGGGAACGAGAGGGCCTCGCCGCTGCCGGCGCCGACCGGGCTTTGCTCGGCCACGCCCTCAGGCGGCGGTGAGGGAGGGGGGAGGGGAGGAGAAGCCCGGCGGCGGCGGAGGTTAGGGTTTCCCCCCGGTCGCCACGCGGGGACGACACGAGAGGGACACGGGAGGGGAAGGGGGGATTAGGACGCGGCTGTTTTCCTAGAGCCGATCGCCTGTCTCAACTCGGGGTCCGTGCTACTACTGTTACCAAACCAAATTAAATGGATGTCAAAATAGAATGTTACCTTCCCAGTCCTCCAACCTGCTTAACAACTTCAGTACATTAATACCGTCAAAATAACAACTCGAGTAGTACTCATAGTTTAAAATAGCGGGCTATCTCATTTAGCCGCAATTTTTTTAGAGGCTATAAAAGGCTATACCCGGGTTATAGCGGGCTATTCCATTTAGCCCTTTTTCAAAATTTTAAAATATTTTTATCATATCTTACCAAAAGAAGAGGAAAACTATGACTCAAATACGATTCGTGATACAACTTATTTAACTATTCAAGGCAAACAAATATTTAGATATTCAACTCACAAGTTTTATCTAATTATACTGAACGCAAATTCTGAAAACAAGAAATAAAAAATAAAAAAGAAGATAAATGCAAAATACATAAGGTTTAGCGGCTAAATTAGAGGCTAAACAGGGGTTAAATTAGGCTATAGCGGGCTATTAGTGATTTTTTCTCATTTAGCCTATAAAGAGCATAGCCGCAGCGGCAGGTCTCCTGAAAGGCTATAGCCGGCTATTTAAAACCATGGTAGTACTTTGACGAACCTTTGAGGAGGCCGTTTTATTCACTGTGAAATCCATGGTCCGTGATCTCTGTGCTGTGCAAAGGAGAGTTCGTCATGATGGCAACCAGCCAACTGCTGGAACACATCATCCTGCTGCTGCTCTTGCTCAGCTTCTTCCTCTCGGTCCAAACCACCGCCGCCGCTGGTTTCGCTGACAAGCTCGAGAGGGGCCAGAACCTCACCGACGGAGAGACGCTCGTCTCGGCCGGCGGCTCCTACACTCTCGGGTTCTTCTCTCCCGGGGTGTCCACCAAGAGGTACCTCGGCATATGGTTCTCCGTATCCAACAACACCGTCTACTGGGTGGCCAACCGCGACCAGCCGCTGGGCGACAGGACCGGGATTCTGATCTTCGACGACGTCGACAGACTCGTCCTGCTCGACGGCTCCCGCCGCCGGGCGTGGTCTTCAAACTTCCTGGCCGCCCCCGCCGCGGTGGTGCAGCTTCTCGAGTCCGGCAACCTGGTCGTGCGCAACGGCAGCAGCGACACCTCCCTGTGGCAGTCCTTTGATCACCCGTCGGACACCTTGCTGCCCGGCATGAAGTTGGGCAAGAACCTCTGGACCGGAGGTGATTGGCAGCTCACGGCGTGGCGCTCAGCCGACGACCCGTCTCCGGGGGACTACCGCCGCACGCTGGAAATGGCAGGGCTGCCGGAGCTCGTCGTGTGGCACCGCGACGTCAAGAAGTACAGCACGGGCCCGTGGAACGGGCTCAACTTCAACGGCGTCCCGGAGAGGTCGTGGTTCGCGGACAAGTATCCGCTGCGGGTGACAACGAGCCCGTCGGAGATGACGTTCGGGTACACCGCCGCGCCCGACGCGTTTCTGACCCGAGTCGTTGTGAACCACACCGGCGCGACGGAGCGGCTGGTGTGGGACGTCGGCACCGGGGAGTGGCGCTCCTACTGCAAGGGGCCGAGGGACACCTGCGACACGTACGCAAGATGCGGGCCGTTCGGCCTCTGCGACGCCGGCGCGGCTTCCTCGGCGTTCTGCGGCTGCGTAGAGGGGTTCAGCCCTGTGCATGCGACGCCGTCGTCGCAAGAGGTCAAGGATAGCGCGGGTGGGTGCCGACGGGATGCGCCGCTGGACTGTGCCGGCGGGAAGACCACGGACGGCTTTAAGGTGGTGCCAGGGGTGAAGCTTCCGGACACGCAGAATGCGTCGGTGGACATGGAAGTCGAGCTGGAGGAGTGCAGGGACAGGTGCTTCGCTGACTGCTCGTGCCTGGCCTACGCCGCCGTGGACATCAGGGGAGGCGGCCATCGTACCGGCTGCGTCATTTGGAAAGATGATATATTTGATCTTCGTTTCGTCGACGGCGGGCAGAATCTCTACCTCAGGTTGTCAAAATCCGAATTTGGTATGTAATCCAAAAGTTATCCCTCTAACGATCCACGTACTCTAACTCTTCTGGTCTTGCCATGATTTTTCAATTTTCTTTTAGCTTCAAATAAATTTACTAGACTTGCCAATATTGGACAAGCTAGTATAATATTTCAGCTTCAACGACACCGGCCACAATCAAGGTATACAGAATACATAAGTTACAATATTTAACTCCCAAAACAATCTTGATTAAACTCCATATATACGTTACAAAATATAAGTTTTTTACCTAAGTTAAAGTTCTCTAAGTTTTGCACAAAAAAAGTTCTCAAAGTAGACCGAGTATTTTATATTTTGGACGCAGGTATGTTTCTCCATATAATAGATCAAATTGTAAAATCTTAACTTACGTCAAAATTTATGGGCCATATGTTTGGAATTGGGTTGAGTATCTGGTACCAATATCTTTCTTACTCCCTCCGATCCGGAAAAAGTGTCCGGTTGTTAATACAAATGCATTTTACAAATAAACCCTTCTCAAATTAGAAAAATGTGGATCCTCTGCTTATTATCGGGGCGGTCGGTGAGAGAGCGGAGACCATCGTGTTGAGGGACGAGGGGCGTCCAGGGTCCAGGTCCAGGTCCTGCTCACACCGCGCGACGCCGGCGAGGCCCAGCCAGATCCGTTCCGCCTCCCGCCTCGTCGACGTGTTGTAGTTGCTGGAAGCTGAGCCGCTAGAGATTCGTCGACGGACGAACAGATGCGCGGGGAAGGAGGGTCTGCCGGCGACGGTGGAGGGCTTGAGCGGCCGACGAGTAAGGGCGGGGACAGGGCGGATTGGATCGGGATCTTGGTGGGGTTGATGTACGAGAGAGAGAGAGAGTATGAGGATAAGCTGTGTGGGAACGAGGGAGATGGGTGGGTCGCGTGCGTCTCCTTCTCTCCTTATTTCTGGTTCTTTTTTTTTCCAACCGTTGTTGCTGGTGAGAGACAAAGAGGATAAGCTGAACTGCGGGTCAAGAAAAAAGAAAACACGAGGCTGTTTTTGCAAAATGGCCGCTTCGACTCTTTTTCCGGATCGGAGGGAGTACATAATTACCACCTTTACTCACTATTTAAAACTAATAAAATTAATTCCCTTATTAGGGTAAAATCAATCATTGTCACATCAAATTATTATTTTTATACTTGTTCCTCAAATTTGCAGAGCTATAATCAAAATTTTACCAAACATTCAATTATAATACATCTTGAACTAACTTTATGATGCTTTCTAAAATAAATACAAAATCATTTTCCTACAATGGATTATTATGTTATAAATTATAATAAATATATATAATGGTTTTTCTGAACTCGAAAATTTGTTCTCCATTTTTTTATAAAACATACAAGTATTTAACTAATGTGATTCCTTTTTGGTTCAAATGAATATAATTCTAATAATGTCTTCTACATGAAATCCCTTCTACTAGACTACTTTCTTCTTTAAAAATTGACATAACAAATTTGATTGTACGGTAACTTGAAATCTTTAGTAAGTTAAATCATCCCCCCCCCCCCCACCACCACATAAAATGCACCCTAAGAATAAGTATAAGTTCTAATGTGAAATCTGTGACACTTAGGAACCATAAAGGATTAAAAGTGAAGTTATATATAATATGGTAAAGATGTCAATTACTTTGAATTGAAGGGGTTCAAAACATGAAAAAATAATGTAATCTAGATCTTTACTTCTACAAAATTTTGTGATCTAGATGTGATTTTATTAAATTGAAGATAATACATATAATCTCTTTAAGAAATAAAGTAGCTTCTTGCAGGTACCAGAGATATTCGGGTAGTACATGCACGTGACCACAGTGGCGGAGTCACACTATGGTTGTGTAGTCATATGACTACACAGTTTTCTACTTACATAGGTAGAAATTATGCACAAAATTACAAAAAAAAATATAAATACATATATTTGACTACACACCTTTAAACTGACTACACAAGGTTATCGTTCTGGCTCCGCCACTGCGTGACCATAATCTTGTCAGCCATGTCCATGCACAACTAGAGTGTACTACCAACGACTAGCTATCTTGGTCCTTCTGTCGAGAAGATAGTAACTCTCCTACGGTTTAAATATATCATGGTTTCACCTGCATAAAAATTACTTTCCAATAATTTGAAATGTACTCAGATACCATGTGGATGTGGAACAATAGTTAAATGGCATAAATGTGTGATAATACACAACTAAGTGGTAAAATGGAGAAGAAATTTCTTTAAACCAGGTAAACTTTGCTATAGAGCTCAAATAATATGTTGAAAACGGAATTTGCTCAAATATTTTGAATGACTCTGAGTATACGTACTGAGGCGACTTGTAATCTAACCTTTTCTTTGGTTGAGATAACAGATAACCGTAAAAGGTTTCCTACTCTACTTGTCGCCACACCTGTAGCTTCTGTTGTGGTGATTGTTCTGGTCGTCTTTTTGATTTGGTGGAGAAGTAGAAGGCGAATCATTGGTAAATTCTGCTGCTCTGATGGCTCAATTTCGTTGTTATTTTGCATGAAAGAGAAAAAAAAGAAATACATGGTAAATGCAATGTCGTAAATTCACAAGTTCCTTTTGAAGGTGGTATTCCTCACAATCCTACCATGGCGGTTCCTTCAGTTGGCCTAGATATTATTAGGGATGTCACTCAAAATTTCTCCAATGGTAATATCATCGGCCAGGGTGGATTTAGCGTCGTTTACAAGGTTAGTTCGTCGTTTAAAAGGTTATTTTGTACCCTTTGAAATACCTGAGGACGATGACCATATCCTTCATGGAGAAATTTCATTGGCTGAGACATTAACATACTACAGTAAAGCAACCATTGGCAAGCTCAATTTATAATATCTCAGATTCCAAAATCACCAGGGCCTGCTGCCGGAAGGAAGAACAGTTGCTGTCAAGAGGCTTAAACAGTCGGCGCTAACCACAAAAGGCAATAAAGATTTCGCAAGGGAAGTGGAAGTGATGGCTGGGCTCCGGCATGGAAGTCTTGTTCGCCTCCTAGCTTACTGCAGTGAAAGCAGGGAGCGGATACTCGTCTACGAATACATGCAAAACAAGAGCCTGAACGTCTACATATTTGGTACTCACTACTTACAGGAATACAATATCATTTTTTATTCATAATAAATGTCTCGTCTAGAAAACTCTGTGTTCCAATCTAGTCAGTATATAGTGTGTTAGACCCTTAAGTTTTTTTTTGTACTTAACCCTCCAAACAACAAAATGGTTCCTAAGTCTTAACATGCTCTAAATTTCAAAACCGAAATTTGATATCAGATTCCTTGGCATGACCATTTACCGAGCTCTCGCTAAAAAAAACTCAAGACTGTTTGCTCAATATGACCATTTACTTGGGTGGGAGGTAACCGGATTTCGGGACCAGTGACCAAAACCCTAAACAGATGTACACATGTAACAAACACTTATTTTGCACTGACAGGTGCAACAAACCTTCGTGCTTCACTCAATTGGGCAAGAAGGCTAGAATTACTAAAAGGGATCGCGCATGGTGTTGCGTACCTACATGGAGGATCGGGCGAGAGTGTGATCCACCGGGACCTCAAGCCGGGAAATATTCTTGTGGATGATGAGTGGAATCCCAAAATCGCTGACTTTGGTACCGCAAAACTGTTTGCCGTCGACCATGCGGGTCTTGATCAAACAATTGTAGTTTCACCGTATGTAACGAAATATACATCCTTTCACCATAAGAAATTTCTAAATGTTGATGCCTATAGGGGCGAGGGTTTGTTTGGGTTAAGCGTCCCTTCTATGTTTTGCTACTGTGTGTATTACGGTATTTGTCCACCGTGGCTCGTTTTGTTATTTTCAGTTCATTAACGTCATGTACTCCATCCGTTTGTAAATGTAAGATGTTTTAGTCTACTTATAAAGTAGATTAGATATAACCTAAAGTGAGTGAACCTACATACTAAAAATAGACTAAAATAAACTAAAGAGGGTGAACCAAAAAAAGTACTTCAACATCTTACATTTTCAAACGGAGGAAGTAGCACAATACAATGATGGGCGCTTACAAAGGGCATTTTTCTTTTAATGCTCCGCGAGAAAAAAATTATTACAATACGAGACAGTCATTATTTTTAACGCTACTATTGAGAACTTGCACCTACAAAAAATAGTTCTCTCTCTTCGTCAATTCACGTGAGGCCCAACCGATGAGACAATCAAACCTACGAAAATCTAGATCGAGTGCTAGCTACCTTAGAGTGGGAACAGAAACCCCCTAGTCTCTGTCAGGGTATTGACTAGACCGAGTATTGACTAAAACCCCTAGTCTCTGTCAGGATCACACACTATTATTAATTGATTTAGGTGAGCAAGCTAATCTAGGTAATGAGGCAGAATTTTTATTTAAACATGTAAGTACAAACAAGAGAGACATTCAATATTGTGAAGAAGCTATGCACAAATGGTTACCCTGCGGTACCAATAAGCTAGTACCACCATAGTTGAAGAAAATCCTTTAGAATTTGTGTTTGATAACAACACTCGAATAAGAATTTTACCGTATGTTCTCAAGTGTGTAGGATTCGATTTTAGCACTACGGACGACGACCAACCTTTTTATATTGGTCCAATATATGGTTCTTCTGAATTGAATGGTTGATCTTTATTATTGGTGGAAGAGGTCTTGTTGAGGAGAAGTGTATGTGAGAAGTGGAAGAGAAGATGTGCCTTGAAATTTCCCCAGGCCGGATCATTCGTCCCCTAAGCAGCCGGACCATCCGGCCCCTCTGCTCAAAATCAACCTAGGGATGGCTGCCAGTATTGGGGGCGGATGGAAATTCCATACGCCTGCCAGAAGTGATTTTCATCCGACCCGGTTTCAGAGCGTTGACCAAGTGCTGAAAAATGGGGCCGGAAGTTGCCCTGGAAGTTTGGGGCCAGAAGTGATTCCCCCCTCACCCCCTCCTCCACCATCAGAGCGTCAACCAGTTGAAGACTTTCCTAGGCGTTCCTGCTGTTTGAGGGGCGGACAAAAATCACATCCAGCCCCAAAAGTTCCCAATATCTGGGGCCGGTCGGATCATCCGCAAGCGCTGTACACGCTCACGCCGATCCTAGATCATCGGGGAGGGGGGGGGGGAGGGGACCATCCAGGGAAAACAAATCCGTATCATCCGCCCCCCTAACGTTTCAATGCCTCCAAGGCCCCGTACGGGTTATAAAAGGGGGAGCCTTCTTCCTCCTCAGGTCAGATCTGCAAGCACGAAGAACACTCTCTCTACTCCATAGATCTTGAGCTTCAATCGAGTGGATCTCCCTCCCTAGCCAACCAAATCTATCCAAACTTTGGGAATTGAAAGAGGAGGGCTATATCTACCCAAGAATTTTTTTTGATTCCCCTACTCATCCTTGGTGGACATGGAAACCCTAGATCTCCTTTTGTGGGGATCCTTGTTGTTGAAGGGCATCTCAATCTAGATATTCTTGTGACTAGTTCATGATGTCGTTGGGGGCCTCTGTACTTTGTGGAATTCGCCTCAACCTTGTGTAAAGGCTAGCCACCTCAACCGGATTTGCTTAGTGGAATAGTAGGTACGCCTTTGTGGTGTGCGTACGAGGAATAAGGTGACGCTTTTGTGGCGGTTGAAACTTTCATGGTGCCACACCTCCTCAATGTAGACGTACCTCCTTTTGTGAAGGGAAGTGCAGGAAACATATTGTTTCTCCTCGTTTCCGCGCTTTTCTCCGGGCGTATCGCTTCCCTTTATACTTGTTTTGCATCGTGTGTTTCCTTGTTCTTGTTTGCATTTCATATAAGCTCACATTTACATTTCCTCAACCACCTTTATGTTTCCTCAACCCACATAAAAATTAAAAAATGATAAAAACTTGGTAGCTCCTATTCACCACACCACACACACACCCCCCCCCCCAGTTCTAGTCGCTACTTCACCCTTTTAGTGTTAATACAAACATGATCTCCTTTGATAGGAAGTGTAAAGATCATTGAAATGTCTTGCAAAGTCAGTCATCTCCCCACAATGGAAGTGAAAAATAAGTACCTCGGGGCACCATCGGTCAAAGAGTGCCATGATCGCACAAGGGTTCATCTTCAACGTCGAACGAGACACAAATGTGATGAATGGGAGAAGCTCTGCCATCCAGACATCCTTCGTGTCCCGCTCATCATACTTCATCTTATCATGAACCCCAACTGGACAATGAGTTTATCGTGTAAAATTTCTTAGTCTATTGGAATTTGGTTTGTGTTTGAACTGTTTGGTAAGTTGAAACTAAATAATATATGTTTCCCCTCCGCCATAACAACATGTTCCAGCTCATTTGATCAAGACGGTTTGATTCCTCTTCCTCTAATCATTGTATGCAAAATGTATAGACAATATCAAATTTAAATTTTAAATTTGATTTGAGAATTTTATCCTCTATTTGACCGTAACCTCTACTAACCATGGTTACCAAAAATCCTAACCCCTGCGAGACTTTTCCTTATCAGCATCCAAATATTTTCGCCCATGCTTCTGGGATATAATAAAAACGGATTTAATGGAACTCTTTGGTGCGCTTCATGCTGGTCAACTTGAGCTTTTCCGCATTAATTTTGGGGAAATCATTTTATTGCCAAAGCTTAATGAGGCCGAAAGGATTCAACAATATAGACCAATCTGCCATCTTAACATTTGCTTTAAAAAAATTACAAAACAGATCCTACTAGGCTTAATTCTATAGCCGATCATGTGGTTCGCCCAACTCAGACAACTTTCATGCAAGGAAGATATATCCTAGATGGGGTTGTCACCTTGCATGAAACAATCCACGAGTTACATCGCAAAAAGATGAGTGGCGTTATTCTTAAGATCGACTTTGAAAAAACCTATGATAAAGTTAAGTGGTCTTTCCTTCAGCAAACTTTTAGAATCAAAGGTTTTTTTGAAGAGTAGAGAGCTCTAATTCATTAAAAAAAAATTTGAGGAAGTGTCGCTATCAAAATCAATGATGACGTTGGTAGATACTTTCATACAAAAAAAGGTTTAAGGCAATGTGATCAGCTATCTCCCATTCTATTCAATATAGTGCCATATATGCTTGCGATCATGATAGAGCGTGCTAAAGCTGATGGGAAAAGCGAAGGGGTGGTTCCTCATCTCGTGGATGGTGGGTTGTCTATCCTTCAATACCCCGATGATACGATTCTTTTTATGGAACATGACCTTGATAAAGCACGAAATATGAAACTGGTTTTATGACCTTTCGAGCAACTATCAGGTCTGAAGATCAACTTCCATAAAAGTGAATTGTTCTGTTTCGGTGAGGACCAAGACGAGGCCAACCTTTATGCCGAACTTTATGGCTGTCGGTTGGGCCAGTTTCCTATCTCCTACTTAGGTATCCCGATTCATTTTTTGAGACTGACGTTGGCAGAATGGAAACATGTCGATGAAAGATTGCAAAAATGATTAAGTAGTTGGAAGGGTAAATTGCCATCCCTTAGTGTAAGATTAGTACTCATTAATTTAGTACTAACTAATATGGTACTGTATATGATTGATACGTCCAATTTGCATCACTATTTTATATCATAATTTGCTGTTATTCATTGATATATTTCATATTTGGAGATAATACTTATGTTATTTCATCTATTTTGCATGTTTCATGATTATTGGAGGATCGCGCACCGGAGTCGAGATTCTGCTGGAAAAAGCGCCGTCAGAATGCAATATTTCGGAAGATCAACTGTTGACGGAAATTATATGAAAAATCCTATTTTTCCAGAAGACGAAGGGAGCCAGAAGGGGGAGCCGAGGGGACCCGAGGTGGGCCCACCCCATAGGCCGACGCGGCCCAAGGCCTGGCCGCGCCGCCTCGTGAGGAGGGGGCCCACAGCCCCCTCTCGCCTCCTTTTCTTCGCGTACGTCTTCGTCCCGAAAACCTAAGCTCCAGGGGTACATCGCGAAGAGCCACAGCCGCCTCTACGGGGCGGAGAACACCAGAGAGAAAAGAGCTCTCCGGCGGGCAGGAATCCGCCGGGGAAATTCCCTCCCGGAGGGGGAAATCGACGCCATCGTCACCGTCATCGAGCTGGACATCATCTCCATCACCATCATCATCATCTTCATCATCATCACCGCCGTCTCCACCGCTGCACCTCGTCACCGCTGTAACAATTTGGGTTTGATCTTGATTGTTTGATAGGGGAAACTCTCCCGGTGTTGATTTCTACTTGTTATTGATGCTATTGAGTGAAACCGTTGAACCAAGGTTTATGTTCAGATTGTTATTCATCATCATATCACCTCTGATCATGTTCCATATGATGTCTCGTGAGTAGTTCGTTTAGTTCTTGAGGACATGGGTGAAGTCTAAATGTTAGTAGTGAAGTATGGTTGAGTAATATTCAATGTTATGATATTTAAGTTGTGGTGTTATTCTTCTAGTGGTGTCGTGTGAACGTCGACTACACGACACTTCACCTTTATGGGCCTAGGGAAATGCATCTTGTACTCGTTTGCCAATTGCGGGGTTGCCGGAGTGACGAAACCCGAGCCCCCGTTGGTATATCGATGCGGGGAGGGATAGCGAGGATCTCGCAGTTTAAGGCTGTGGTTAGATTTATCTTAATTACTTTCTTGTAGTTGCGGATGCTTGCAAGGGGTATAATCACAAGTATGTATTAGTCCTAGGAAGGGCGGTACATTAGCATAGGTTCACCCACACAACACTTATCAAAACAATTAAGATTAATTAGCCGTATATAGCGAAAGCACTAGACTAAAATCCCGTGTGTCCTCGAGAACGTTTGGTCATTATAAGTGAACAAACCGGCTTGTCCTTTGTGTTAAAAAGGATTGGGCCACTCGCTGCAATTATTTCTCTCGCACTTTATTTACTCGTACTTTATTCATCTGTTACATCAAAACCCCCTGAATACTTGTCTGTGAGCATTTACAGTGAATCCTTCATCGAAACTGCTTGTCAACACCTTCTCGCTCCTCGTTGGGATCGACATTCTTACTTATCGAAGATACTACGATACACCCCCTATACTTGTGGGTGATCAAGACTATTTTACTGGCGCCGTTGCCGGGGAGTGGAGCGCTATTGGTAAGTGGAATTGGTAAGGGAAATTTCTACTCGTTTGTGCTGATTTTATTTCTGCCTGTCTGCTGTAATTCATTATGGAGAGATCTTCTCTTGAGTGTTTATTTGGGAAATCTACTACTACCGCAAAGGTAGTGGATGAGGCGCCGGTAAGGAAGAAATACCATACAAAATACCTATGAAAATTATTGAACGTGTAGTGGGTAACCGTTATACGGGGGATGGAACTGTCCACCCCGGAGATCATTTATTGTTCTTACATGAATTATGCGGTTTATTCAAGTGTGCAGGTATTGCTATGGATGAAGTGAGGAAGAAACTATTCTCTATATCGTCTGTCCGGTAAAGCGGCGCATTGGTATAAATTCATCGGATAATGGGGATTCTCTTGAATGGAATGATATTGTGCCCCGGTTTTATTCTAAGTTCTATCCTCCAAGTGAGATTCACAAAGATCGAAATCGCATATATAATTTTTGGCCTCATGAAGGAGAGAGTATTGCCCAAGCATGGGGGAGATTGAAGTCCTTAATGCTCAAATGCCCCATTCATGAGCTTCCTGGTAATATTATTATTGATAATTTCTATGCAAGACTTTCTTTTGAAGACAAGACCTTGCTGGATACTTCTTGTTACGGATCATTTACACGCAACAAGGAAGAGTTTAAAAGGGACCTTCTTAATCGGATCCAAGAAAATATCGAAGGATGGGAGAACGACAAGGATAGAGAATCAGGTATAAATTATGATTATAAATGCATTGAAGCTTTTATGGATACTGAAAAATTTCGTAATATGAGTGCTACTTATGGTCTTGATTCTCAAGTTGCTGCAAATCTTTATAAAGCTTTTGCTTCTCATTATGAATTGCCAAAGAAGAACTTTGATAAGTATCATGAACCGTATAAAGATAAAATTGATTCATCTATAAATAAATGTGTTGTAGTGGAAACCTGTTGATCATGTTATTCCTGAAGCTTATATTGAAAAAACTCCTTTCCCCGCTAAAATGAAGGAGTACTCTGTTATAAATAGTGCGGTTCATAAAAGTGAAAAGAAACCTATAGAACCTGAAGAACAAATAAAAGTTGAACCTGCTGTTGTAATTATTAAAGATCTTGTGACTGAAAATGTGGAGGATGGTCATATTATTTTCTGTGAAGATGCCTCTAATATTGTTTCACATCCTAATAAGTCTAGGAAAGCTAGTGTTCCTATGCTATCTGTTAGAATTGGTGATCATTGTTATTATGGTTTATGTGATATTGGTGCAAGTATTAGTGCTATTCCTTATGAGCTTTACACGGAGATTATGCACGAAATTGGTTCTTGTGAACTTGAAGATATTGATGTGGTTATTCGGCTGGCTAATAGAGAAACTATTTCTCCAATTGGTATTGTTCGAGATGTGGAAGTTCTATGTGGTAAGATTAAATATCCTGCTGACTTTTTGGTACTTGGTTCTGCTGCTAGTAAATATTGTCCTATTATTTTTGGTAGACCTTTTCTAAATACTTGTGGAGCTATTATAGATTGCAAGAAAGAGAAAATTTTGACTAAATTTGCTGGTGAATCTTATGAGTTTAACTTCTCTAAATTTACCAAAACTCCTTATAAAATTGATTCGCCTAATAGTGATTTTAAAGTTGATAAGTGTGCATCTATTGCTCTTGCTCCTAGTAATCCTTTGCAGCAACATTTGGAGAATAGTGAGAGTGAAGTTTTTAGGGAAGAAAGAGATGAGCTTGATGAAATTTTCCTTCGTCAACCTATTCTGAAACATGACTTACCGGTTGAAGATTTAGGTACAACACCACCGCCAAAGGAAGATCCTGTTTTTGATTTAAAACCATTGCCTGATAATCTTAAATATGCTCATATTGATGATAAGAAAATATATCCTGTTATTATTAGTTCTAAGCTTTCAGAGTTTGAAGAAGAAAGGTTATTGGAGATATCGAAGAAACACCGAGGTGCTATTGGCTACACTCTTGATGACTTGAAGGGGATTTCTCCCTCTATTTGCCAACACGCCATTAATATGGAAGATGATGCGAAGCTCGTTGTTGAACCTCGGCGTCGTCTAATTCCTAAGATGAAGGATGTGGTAAGAAATGAGGTATTAAGACTCCTTGAAGCTGGTATTATATATCCTATTGCTGATAGTAGATGGGTTAGTCCTGTGCATTGTGTTCCTAAGAAAGGAGGAATGACTGTTGTGCCTAATGATAATGATGAGCTCATACCTCAAAGAGTAGTTGTAGGTTATAGAATGTGCATTGATTATCGAAAAGTTAATAAGGTTACTAAGAAAGATCATTACCCTTTGCCTTTTATTGATCAAATGTTAGAAAGGTTATCTAAAAATACTCATTTTTGCTTTCTTGATGGTTATTCCGGGTTTTCACAAATTGCTGTTAAAACTAAAGATCAAGAGAAAACCACTTTCACTTGTCCCTATGGAACTTATGCTTATAGGCGTATGCCTTTTGGTTTATGTAATGCTCCTGCTACTTTTCAAAGATGCATGTCTGCTATTTTTCATGGCTTTTGTGAGAGTATTGTAGAGGTATTCATGGACGATTTTTCCGTCTATGGAAATTCTTTTGATAGTTGCTTGCGGAACCTTGATAAAGTTTTGCAGAGATGTGAAGAAACTAACCTTGTTCTTAATTGGGAGAAATGCCACTTTATGGTTAATGAAGGAATTGTATTGGGACATAAAATTTCCGAGAGAGGTATTGAAGTTGATAGAGCTAAAGTTGAAGCCATTGAGAAGATGCCCTATCCTAGGGATGTTAAAGGTATTCGTAGTGTTCTTGGTCATGCTGGGTTTTATAGGAGGTTTATTAAAGACTTCTCCAAGATTTCAAAGCCTCTTACTAATCTTCTTCAAAAAGACGTACCTTTTGTTTTTGATAATGATTGTAAGGAAGCTTTTGAAACTCTAAAGAAAGCCTTAACAACTGCCCCTATAGTTGAACCTCCTGATTGGAACTTACCATTTGAAATTATGTGTGATGCTAGTGATTTTGCTGTAGGCGCTGTTCTTGGACAGCGAGTAGATAAAAAACTGAATGTTATTCATTATGCTAGTAAAACTCTTGATGCCGCTCAAAGAAATTATGCTACTACTGAAAAGGAATTGTTAGCTGTAGTCTTTGCTTGTGATAAGTTTAGATCTTATATCGTTGATTCAAAAGTTACTATTCATATTGATCATGCTGCAATTAGATACCTTATGACAAAGAAAGATGCTAAGCCAAGGGTTATTAGATGGGTACTTCTGTTGCAAGAATTTGATTTACATATTGTAGATAGGAAAGGTGCTGATAATCCTGTTGTCGATAATTTGTCTAGATTGGAAAATGTTGCTTATGATCCTGTTCTCGTTAATGATAGTTTTCCAAATGAACAATTGGCTGTAATAAAGGTGAGCTCGCGAGACGAGTCCTTGGTATGCTGATTATGCTAACTTTATTGTTTCCAATTACTTGCCTCCAACCTTTTCAGACTCAGCAAAGGAGGAAATTCTTTTATGACTTGAGGCATTATTTTTGGGATGACCCACACTTATATAAAGAAGGAGTGGATGGTATTCTGCGAAGATGTGTTCCCGAATATGAGCAACAAGAGATATTGAGTAAATATCATGGGAGTGCTTATGGAGGACATCACGCCGGAGATAGAACCGCGCAAAAGGTTCTACAATCAGGTTTTTATTGGTCAACTCTCTTCAAAGATGCAAGGAAGTTTATTTTATCTTGTGATGAATGTCAAAGGGTTGGTAATATCTCCAGACGCAATGAAATGCCTATGAATTATACTCTTGTTATTGAACCGTTTGACTGTTGGGGATTTGACTTCATGGGACCTTTTCCCTCTTCAGAAGGTAACAATCATATACTTGTTGCTGTTGATTATGTTACTAAATGGGTGGAAGCTATACCTACAAAAAGTGCTGATGGTGAGACCTCTTTAAGAATGCTTTTAGACATTATTTTTCCTAGATTTGGTGTTCCTAGATATATTATGACAGATGGAGGTTCTCATTTTATTCATGGTGGTTTTAGAAAAACTCTTGCTAAATATGGTATTAATCATAGAATTGCTTCCGCTTATTATCCTCAAACTAGTGGGCAAGTAGAATTATCAAATAGAGAAATTAAATCTATTTTGCAAAAGACTGTTAATAAAACTAGAAAGAATTGGGCTAGTAAATTGAAGGAAGCACTATGGGCTTATAGAACTGCTTATAAAAACCCCATGGGAATGTCACCTTATAAAATGGTTTATGGAAAAGCTTGTCATTTACCTTTAGAACTAGAGCACAAAGCTTATTGGGCTGTTAGAGAACTAAACAAAGATCCTAAACTAGCCGGTGATAAGAGGTTGTTGCAATTAAGTTCTCTAGATGAATGGAGAAGTGAAGCTTATGAAAATGCTAAACTCTTTAAAGAGAAAGTTAAGAAATGGCATGATAGAAGGATTATCAAAAGAGAGTTTAATATTGGGGATAAAGTCCTATTGTATCGGTCTCGTCTCAGATTCTTTGCAGGGAAATTACTCTCTAAATGGGAAGGACCATATGTTGTTGAGGAGGTGTATCGTTCGGGAGCAATTAAAATTAGTTCCCTCCAAGGAAATGCCACGCAAGTGGTGAATGGACAAAGACTCAAGCATTATATCTCAGGTGATTCTTATAATGTAGATGTTGATGTTATTCGAGTGGAAACACCAGAGGCTTTCATCAAAGGTCAAATTGACAGTCCGCCAGAACTCGACTTTGAATAGGTAACAGTACAGGTAATAAAAAGTTCGCGATTTGCTTTCCGAACAATGTTTTTGCTGTTTTTGGAAAATATGAAAAATTACGAGATCGAAACGGAGTGGAGGAGGCGCACGAGGAGGTGCCCCCACAGGCCGGCGCGGGCCCCAGCCTGGCCGCGCCGCCCTGTGAGGAGGCCACCTCGTTGCCCCTCTCCGACTCTGGTTCGACCTGGTACTTTCCGTTTGACGTAAAAATTCCTGCTATATAATCCCCCGGACCCCTGGAGGTCCGTATATCGTTTTCTCGACGTGTTTTGTTTCGAGCTGTTTCTGCCAGGATCTATTTTCAATCTAGGAGCACCATGGCCTCCGACAACAAGGGCAAAGGGCCTTCGAAGGAAGAAGTAAAAAGGGTGTCGTCAAAACAAGAGCAACAAGCTGTTGGGAGTAAGCAAATCTTGGTGGGATCTGTTGACACTCGACGTTCTTTCTCTCATAACTTGCAGGGACCCTTACCACCTGCTCTTGGCCTCGACTCTTTCCCTGTGCTGGAAGAAGCTCTACGGACTACCGATGAGTTTTGTGGTCAATATCGGGCTCTAAGAAGAGAAGTGGAGATACTCCAGGAGGAGAATTACCGACTCCGTAGAATGCTGGAATATTACTCGATACCCATCACAAGGTCGCCACCGCCAACTTCAGATAACAATGAATCTCTTCGAGTCTTAGTGCAGAATTGCCAAGCTGAGAAACCGAAGTCGAAGGAGATCTCGTAAGAAGCGCGGGAGGAATTCATCACCGCCATTGCCAAAGGAGTAATTCATCATCGGTATTGGCATCCCCTTGGTTTGTTCCAAGCTTGGAGGAGTGCCGCGGTATCACATCATCACTACCTTTTTACTTTTTACTATCAAGTAGTGTCATATCATGAGTAGGGAAGTTATCATATAAGATGGGTTGCAGTGTGGAAGTATCTCTCTTTTAGTCGGTTGTCTATGTATCCCTTGGTGTGAGTTATCGTTATGAAATATTAATGAGAAGTCTTATCATTTACATATTGCACACCTTATTTTAGTTTGCAATTTCTATTATATGATTGATCTTGATTTTAGTATTGGTACCACTTTGGGAGCATTGAGTAAATCTATTTGGTTTTGGCAAACTTAGCATTGGTCAATAGCAACAACACCTTGAGGTTTAAGTAGAAAAGAGAAATATATATAGTTGTTTCATTGTCTTCCTTTCTTGTTAGCTCATAGCTTATTATTCTGAAGTTAAAATTGTTTGTGCTTACAAGAAAGATGCATGATTGTTTCTATCACATGTATATTCGTTTGTTTCCCTCAACTTTTGTGCTTGCTAATTAACCTTGCTAGCCAAAGACCTGTACTGAGAGGGAATGCTTCTCGTACATCCAAACCTCAACCCAAACCTATGCCATTTGTGTCCACCGTATCTACCTACTACATGGTATTTCTCCGCCATTCCAAAGTAAATTGCTTGAGTGCTACCTTTAAAATTTCTATCCTTTACCTCTGCAATATATAGCTCATGGGACAAATAGCTTAAAAACTATCGTGGTGAAGAATATGTACTTATGTGTCTTATTTCTTAGTAAGTTGCTTGTTGAGCGGTAACCATGTTTTCCGGGGACGCCATCAACTCTTTTACCTTTGTTGAATATCATGTGAGTTGCTATGCATGTTCGTCTTGTCTGAAGTAAGGGCGGTTTTCACAATCAAATGGTTTGAGTATGCATACTGTTAGAGAAGAACATTGGGCCGCTAACTAAAGCCATGAGTCATGGTGGAAGTTTCAGTATGGATAGCTAATCCTCAATCTCTTATGAGAATAATAATTGTTGTTGAATGCTTATGCATTAAAGAGGAGTCCATTATCTGTTGTTTATGTTGTCCCGGTATGGATGTCTAAGTTGAGAATAATCAAAAGCGAGAAATACAATGCGAGCTTTCTCCTTAGACCTTTGTACAGGCGGCATAGAGGTACCCCTTTGTGACACTTGGTTGAAACATATGCTATGCAATGATAATCTGTGTTAATCCAAGCTAATTAGGACAAGGTGCGAGCACTATTAGTATACTATGCATGAGGCTTGCAACTTATAAGATGTCTTATACATAACACATATGCTTTATTACTACCGTTGACAAAATTGTTTCTTGTTTTCAAAATGAAAAGCTCTAGCACAAAAATAGTAATCCATGCTTCCCTCTGCGAAGGGCCTGTCTTTTACTTTATGTTGAGTCAGTAAACCTATTTCCCTCCATCTTAAGCAAGCATTTGAGTTGTTGTGATCAAACCATTATATTGTGATTTACTTCATCATGTCTTTTACTCTTCCTTGTTTAGTACAAGTTTTATCTGAATGAATACAGCTTTGAAAGTTATCAATGATTACTATGATTGAGTATGCAAGTTTACCATAAGCTTTAATATGAAAGCACTGCTCCATAGATGAGTATAATCTGTTAATTGTTCTCTGACCAAGAACGAAGTTTGCCATCACCAACTATGATTTCTTATGCACCTTTATTTGTGATTACCTTATACTTGTTTCAAGTTGAGTTATATGAGGAAGTTGTTCACTAGAATGTCTTGTGTGAATGAATATGATGCTTCTTGTCCGTATTTGATTTATCGACTCTTCACTCCATAAACATGTGGTCCTGTTTACCGAGTTCGGTTTCGCTTGGGGACAAGCGAAGTCTAAGCTTGGGGGAGTTGATACGTCCAATTTGCATCACTAATTTATATCATAATTTGTTGTTATTCATTGATATATTTCATATTTGGAGATAATACTTATGTTATTTCATCTATTTTGCATGTTTCATGATTATTGGAGGATCGCGCACCGGAGTCGGGATTCTGTCTGGAAAAGCGCCGTCAGAATGCAATATTTCGGAAGATCAACTGTTGACGAAAATTATATGAAAAATCCTATTTTTACAGAAGATGAAGGGAGCCAGAAGGGGGAGCCGAGGGGACCCGAGGTGGGCCCACCCCATAGGCCGGCGCGGCCCAAGGCCTGGCCGCGCCGGCCTGTGAGGAGGGGGCCCACAGCCCCCTCTCGCCTCCTTTTCTTCGCGTACGTCTTCGTCCCGAAAACCTAAGCTCCAGGGGTACATCGCGAAGAGCCACAGCCGCCTCTGCGGGGCGGAGAACACCGAGAGAGAAAGAGCTCTCCGGCGGGCAGGAATCCGCCGGGGAAATTCCCTCCCGGAGGGGGAAATCGACGCCATCGTCACCGTCATCGAGCTGGACATCATCTCCATCACCATCATCATCATCTTCATCATCATCACCGCCGTCTCCACCGCTGCACCTCGTCACCGCTGTAACAATTTGGGTTTGATCTTGATTGTTTGATAGGGGAAACTCTCCGGTGTTGATTTCTACTTGTTATTGATGCTATTGAGTGAAACCGTTGAACCAAGGTTTATGTTCAGATTGTTATTCATCATCATATCACCTCTGATCATGTTCCATATGATGTCTCGTGAGTAGTTCGTTTAGTTCTTGAGGACATGGGTGAAGTCTAAATGTTAGTAGTGAAGTATGGTTGAGTAATATTCAATGTTATGATATTTAAGTTGTGGTGTTATTCTTCTAGTGGTGTCGTGTGAACGTCGACTACACGACACTTCACCTTTATGGGCCTAGGGGAATGCATCTTGTACTCGTTTGCCAATTGCGGGGTTGCCGGAGTGACGAAACCCGAGCCCCGTTGGTATATCGATGGAGGAGCGATAGCAGGATCTCAGAGTTTAAGGCTGTGGTTAGATTTATCTTAATTACTTTCTTGTAATTGCGGATGCTTGCAAGGGGTATAATCACAAGTATGTATTAGTCCTAGGAAGGGCGGTACATTAGCATAGGTTCACCCACACAACACTTATCAAAACAATGAAGATTAATTAGCCGTATGTAGCGAAAGCACTAGACTAAAATCCCGTGTGTCCTCGAGAACGTTTGGTCATTATAAGTAAACAAACCGGCTTGTCCTTTGTGCTAAAAAGGATTGGGCCACTCGCTGCAATTATTTCTCTCGCACTTTATTTACTCGTACTTTATTAATCTGTTACATCAAAACCCCCTGAATACTTGTCTGTGAGCATTTACAGTGAATCCTTCATCGAAACTGCTTGTCAACACCTTCTGTTCCTCGTTGGGATCGACATTCTTACTTATCGAAGATACTACGATACACCCCCTATACTTGTGGGTCATCAATGATATCATTTTTCCAAATTCCTAAAGGAGTTTTGCATCGTTTGAATTATCTTCTTTCAATATTCTTTTCGCAAGGGGATAGCGACAAAAAAGAAATAGCGGCTAACTAAGTGGGGAGTGGTGTGTCGACCAAAGGATCAAGAAGGGCTCGGGGTTCATGACCTTCAGGTTAAGAACAGAGCTTTACTTGGTAAATGGCTAGCTAAACTGCTCACTAAGGACAGGTCTGGCAAACCATTCTGAAGAGAAAGTATGTCGGCTCAAAGGCAATATCCCAGGTCTCATGTAAACCAGGGGATTCATACTTTTGGGTTGGCCTTATGGCGACGAAGGGACACTTCTTCCAATTTGGTTCTTTCTCCATCAAAGATGGGTCGCTGATAAGATTTTGGGAGGATAAGTGGCTCGGGGATTCCTCTCTTCGAGAACAATATCCGACCTTATATAATATTATGCGTCATAAGGGAGATACCTTAGCCAATGTTATGGAGCCTTATCCACCCTCTACGACGTTCAGAAGGAATCTTACTGGACCAAGGTAAGCATCTTGGGATGCCCTGTTGATGCGTTTGACATCTGTCCATCTAACGCAAGGGCCAGATGAATTTCGCTAGAATCTAAATGAGAATGGGAAATTCTCAGTTGACTCCATGTATAAAGCCTTGATCCAACCTATGGAGCCGGTATCTAATACTAAGTTTATTTGGAAGATGAAAATACCTTTAAAGACTAAAGTCTTTGCATGGTATCTTCGTCTCGGGGGAGGGGGGGGGGGGGTCATCCTTACTAAAGACAATCTTGCGAGACGCAACTGCCAACAAAGTAAAATGTGTGTATTTTGTCATCATGACGAGACAATTAAACACTTATTCTTTCAATGCCGGTTTGCCAAATCTATATGGTCAATCATCCAAATGGGTTCTACCTTGTATCCGCCACGCAGCGTTGCCAACATTTTTGGCAATTGGCTAAATGGAGTACATCAAAGGTTTAAAATTCTTATTAGGGTGGAAGTGATTGCAGTAATTTTGTCGCTTTAGCTACGTAGAAATGACAAGGTTATTAATAACAAAAATGCTACTCTAATGCAGGCTATCTACCGGTGCACCAGTTTGCTCCGTTCATGGTCATCGCTTCTGCGTATGGAGGATCGCGACCTCTTTACGAAGGTGTGTACACGGTTGGAGGACACGACGAAGGATTTTATTACCCTACATGGTGGTAGCATAATCTAGGGATTGCTCCTCCAGACCTTTAGTGTTTCAGGCTGCGTCATGTTTTGTTTTCCTGTTTCCTTTTCCTATGTCGTTTATATTTGGTTCGGTTCGTTTCGAATGCGGCTGTGTGCATCTTAGTTATGCAGAGGCCGGATGTAATACTTAAATCTTTTGAGTAATGAAATCACCCTTTATTGAAAAAAAAATCAACCAATACATGCCAGCTATCTTGTGAGGAATCCCGAAGTGGACAGTGGACGGGCAACAGACTGTGCTCCAAGTCCACCCTCCAAAGTCAAACATTGGTACGTGCAAAAGAAGAGTTCATGCGGCCAGGCCACACTGGGCGCCAAGTCCACCCTCCAAAGTGAAACATTGGTGCGTGCAAAAGAAGGGTTCATGACTCGTATTGCAAGGAACATCCATAATTTTCTCAACAAAAAGGACGTGGCTACACAGTGCCCGGTTACCGGTTAGTCTTACAGAGTGCTCCCTTTGTCTGAAAGGGATATTTACCCAAAATAGAATGTGGTCCACGAAATTGAAGTGACAGCTAACAAAAATAGAAGTCGGGACGGAAAGTGACAGCTAACAGAAAGAGAAATCAGGACCGTATCTGCGCACATGCAGCGATGCACTTTTTTTTTCCGGAGCGTGCCAATCAATACGCGATCACGAGAAAAACTGGTCTGCCGCTTTTTTCTTCCTCCAATTCATGGAGTTTTAGTACAAAATGTTACATCCTGGATAATTTTCGTGCCTTCCTAGAATGTAAGAAATTGGAGTTTTGCTAAAATGTTACATCCCAGAAAAAAAAAATTCGTGCCTGGCATGTAAGAAATTGGAGTCGACTACAAAATGTTACATCCCAAAAAAAAATGATGTTTGTGATTCCAATTGAGAATGTAAAAAATAGCAGAGGTGGATGTATAAAAAGAAAGAAATGTACATCCAACAATAGGAGGAACACACTATTGTTACATCTAAAAACCTAGGGAGAAATTACTAATCAAGATCTTGCATGTAGAAAAAGGGGGAAAATCATGCACAAGACCGACCCTCGCAGCAGATGAACGTGATCTACAGCGACCACAGGCGCCAGACCGCCGACCACTGGGTTCGTGGGAGCTCAGGCCGGAGACGGCGAACGGCGGCGGCGCCGTACCGCAGCCAGGGAGCTCAGGCTCGGGGCTGCGCGTGTGACTCCAGTCAACACGTGGCCACACGGCCATGGCTGGGCTCGGACGGGCCACGGACGTTGCCGACACCATTCATGACGCCGCCGATCTCAGCGAAGAGCGGAGCCAGACTTGGGCGCCGATCCGGCTATCGCGATGTGGATTCGCCGAGCGGAAGCAGACGTCTAGCGCCGCCTGCATCGCGCGCGTTCGTCGAACGTCCTGTGCGCCGGGGACGGTTAAGTCGTCGGCGGAGGCCGGGCGCGTAGGGGCCGGCCGGGGGCGCCGTAGGATCCGCACCGCCACAGCCTCATGTTCCTCCCCTGCCAGCCTCAGCTCTCGTGATGGTGGCGATGGAGCTCGATTTCAGGGGTTAGAGATGGGGATGAGCTAGATGGGCACGGGAGTTGGAGATGGGGATGGGCACGACCGCGCCTTTTGTTTTGGTCGCATGTGCACGTGGTCCCCGCGGGGAAGCATCTAGTCCCGCATGCACACAGGTGGGTAGTTTCAGCCGTTTGATGAGGATCCAACGAGCATCAGATGTGAGCACTCCGTAAGACACTAGAGAGCCCAGGCAGAAATTAGATTTTGCGCAACAAAAAAGGAACACCTATGTACACTCGTTACGCGGTAACCGGCCGCAACATCACCGACGGCGACACACTCGTCTCTGCCGGTGGGTCCTTCACCATGGGCTTCTTCTCTCTCGGGGTGCCAGCAAGGAGGTACCTCGGGATATGGTTCTCCGTGTCGGAGGACGCCATGTGCTGGGTGGCCAACCGAGACCGGCCGATCAATGACAGCTCCGGCGTGCTGGTGCTCGGCGACGGCGGGAGACTACTCCTGCTGGACGGAGGCGGCCAGGTCATGTGGTCGTCGAACGAGACAGGCGCTGGTGCTTCCGCCGTGGCGGAGCTGCTCGACTCCGGTAACCTCGTTGTTCGCGACAGGGCCAGCAGCCTCCATCTGTGGCAGTCGTTCGACCACCCGTCGAACACCTTGCTTCCCGGCATGAAGACGGGCAAGAACCTGTGGACCGGTGCTGAGTGGTACATCACGTCATGGTGGTCGCCCACCGACCCGTCTCCTGGGCCTTACCGGCGCGGCACGGAGACGGAGGGGTTGCCTGAGAACGCGGTGTGGCGTGGCAACGTCAAGACGTACCGGACGGGACCGTGGAACGGCCTCTACTTCAACGGCGTCCCGGAGATGGTGTCGTACGCCAACATGTTCACATACCAGGTGAGTTCTCACGTTCAATAATTGCAAGATTTTCAGACATTTTTGTAGATGTCAAATAATCGTTCATCGGTCAAAATATTTCAGCTATTAAAAATCGAATTTTAGAATTCTTTAATTCTGAATTTCGCTTAAATTCAAGTCATTTGGGATATTGCATAAATATTTCTGAAACCAAATTCAAAAGAGATAAGTCTGATTTACCCCCTAAACTTGTTTTAAAGTTCATTTTACAACCCTTTAGTCTACTTTGGTTCAACATGCAACCTCAAACTCTGAAAACTGTTCAGATTTGCCCCTTTCTCTAACTTTGACCTGTTTTTCTACCACATCACCTTTTTTTTTCTTAATCTCAGAACATTCAGTAATCAGTACATGTACTATATCTTCAGAGTACACGTTAATTTGTACTACCTCAGTTCTTGTTTAATTGACGCAGGATATAGGCTAGCTAGTAGAGCATTTCTGCTTGTCCCGCGTCAATTAAATGCGAACGGAGGGAGTACTACATGCGTGCCTTCTTCACCTTCCTCTCTGATCGTGCCTGCTCCTCCGTTGAACAAGCTAGAAAACAAGATCCAAATCGAATCACACCCAAATCGATTCAAATCATTTAGTACTACTTGTGGGATGTAATCATTGTTAGGGCAATATGGTTGATGTATTACCAGGGGGTTAAAGGCCACAATATATAGTAAATGTGCAGGCGCAAATATGCAACAAGCCTCCTAACATATGAGGAAACTACAATATACAGATATATACCCCCCCCCCCCCCCCCCGCAAACTCATGGTGGATCCACAACACTGAGTTTGGAGAGTAAAAAGTCATGCTGCGCTCGAGTCTGTGCCTTTGTAAAGAAATCCGTCAACTCCAAATCTGAAGGCACATAATGAACCGCAACAACCTCATCATGCACCTGAGCACGTGTATAAAAAGCATCAACACCAATATGCTTGGTCAGCTCATGCTTGACCGGATCACGTGCAATGCGATAGCACCTGTACTTGTCGGACAAAAGTAGAGTGGGTGTCGTAACAGAGACCCCAAAATCTGCAAGCAACCACCGTAACCAGGTCACCTCAGCAATCAACAAAGCCATAGCCCGCAACTCAGCCTCAACACTCGAACGGGAAACTGCGACCTGTTTCTTCGTCTTCCAAGCAACAAGCGAACCACCAAGAAACACACAGTGATCAAAAAGTGAACGACGATCCGTAGGATCACTCGCCCACGTAGCATCCGAGTAGCACTGGAGCTGGAGAGAGCTGCAACGGGGAAAGAAAAGGCGACGAGTGATCGTAACACGAAGATAACGAAGAACGCAGAGGGGATGACTGTAGTGAACAGTGGTAGGAGCTGAGACAAACTGACTCAGAATATGAACAAGATAAGAAATATCAGGACGAGTGACAGCAAGATAAACAAGACTCCTAACAAGATGGCGATAACGGGTGGGATCAGGAAGAGGATCACCATCAGTAGGACGAAGCTTAACATTAAGCTCCATAGGAGTATCAACCGTGCGCTCATCCCCAAGAGCAGCACGAGCAAGAAGATCCTGAATGTACTTTTCCTGAGAGATAGAAAAGCCATCAGAAGTGGAGGAATCCTCAATGCCAAGAAAATAGCGAAGAGGACCAATATCAGTCATAAGAAACTGATCTCGAAGACGAGCATTGACAAAGGCAATATACTCAGGATCATCACCAGTAATGATCATATCATCAACATTGAGAAGAAGAGTGCGTCCATGAGGAGAAGTGTGAACGAAAAGTGTTGGATCATGGAAACTAGGAGAGAAACCAGCAGCAGTCACCACAGAGGCGAAGTGCTCAAACCAGGCACGAGGGGCCTGTTTCAGACCATAGAGAGAACGGCGAAGACGACAAACCATCCCATCGGGAACAGAATACCCAGCAGGAGGCTGCATGTAAACCTCCTCACTTAACTCGCCATTAAGAAAAGCGTTCTAAACATCAAGCTGAGACACAGACCTACGTCGAACAGAAGCAACAACAAGAAGAGTACGCACAGTGGTCTATGAGCCACAGGGGCAAAAGTCTCATCATAGTCACGACCGTGCTCCTGCTGAAAGCCACGAGCCACAAGATGCGCTTTATAGCGCTCAAGAGATCCATCAGAGCGAGTCTTAATTTTATAGACCCACTTACACGTGATAGGACGAACACCAGAAGGGGGAGAAACAAGATCCCAGGTGCCAGTGCGCTCAAGCGCAGCGATCTCCTCAGCCATGGCAAGCTGCCATTCATGATGACGCTCGACATCCCGATAAGAAGTCGGCTCGGAGACGACAGAGAGACCATATTGACTAGGAAAGTAACGAGCTGGAGCACGACGCTGACGAACAGGCCGTGAAGGGGGAAGCTCATCGGCAGAGGACACCTCATCAGAAGAAGAGGAAGAAGGAACAACATCGGAAGGATCCGAAGCCGGAGAACGAGGATTACTAGGGGAACTAGACGGAGGAGAGGATGGCGCCGAAAGGGTTGCATCAGAACTAGGAGGTGAAGGAAGGACAGCAGGTGGTGCATCCGGAAAAACAAGAAAAGAGATATCATCCACCGGGTAAGTAACAGAGTTGGGGCGAGGATAGAAGAGACACGTCTCATCAAACATGACATCACGAAAGATGCGCATCCGACAACCAACAGGGTCCCAACAGCGATAGCCCTTATGCTCATCACCGTGTCCGAGAAAAACACACTCAACAGACTGAGCGGTCAGTTTGGTGCGTTCGCGAGGAGGAAGAAGGACATAGCAAACGCAACCAAATAAACGAAGAGTCGAGTAATCACTGTATCCGAGAAAAACACACTCAACAAACTGAGCGGTCAGTTTGGTACGTTCGCGAGGAGGAAGAAGAACATAGCAAACGCAACCAAATAAACAAAGAGTCGAGTAATCTGGAGAGCTACCAGAAAGACGCTCGAGAGGAATGCCACCTTGAAGGGCAGCAGAAGGCTGAATGTTAATGAGGTAAGTCGACGTAGCGACAACCTCAGCCCAGAAATGCGGCGGAAGAGAGGAAGCAATCATCGTAGCACGGGTAGTCTCAAGAATATGACGATGCTTACGCTTGGCGACACCATTTTGAGCATGGGCACCGGGACACGAGAACTGAGCGAGGGTACCCTGCTCGGCAAGAACACCACGCAGGTGCTGGGAGATATACTCTCCGGCAGCATCAACACGAAACACACGAATAGGCGTGGAATACTGAGTACGAACCATGGCTGCAAAACGCTGATAAATAGAGAGCACCTCACTGCGAGAGTACATAAAAAACAACCAGGTGTACCGTGAAAAATCATCAATAAACAAAATATAGTATCGATGACCCCCTTTGAAGGAAAGGGAGCCAGACCCCAAACATACGAATGAACTAAATCAAAAGGTCACTGAGCTACAGACGCACTAGTAGGATAGGAAAGCTGAATTTGTTTGCCTAACCTACAACCCTGACACGAATGCAAAGACACATCTCCTGAGACAGACCCCAGAAGACCACTACGAACTAATGACGTTAAACGGGAGCCACAGAGGTGACCCAGCTGATGATGCCACTGCTGAAAAGATCCAGTGACAGAAGCAGCAATCGCAGGAGAACTGGCAGATGAAGTGTCAGCAGAAGGAACGCGAAGCCAGTCTAACTCCGAGACCCCCGGAGACTCAAGGCTGCGAGGGCCAGCTCCAACCAGGGCATGTGTACGGCGGTCCTCAACAGCACAAGAATCAGCGTCAAGAATGACGCGACAACCAAAATCAAGTAAGCTGACTAGCAGAAAACATGTTCATCTTAAGACTAGGAACATGAGAAACATCAGGAACAGAGAAAGACGAAGTTGAAAGGGTGCCTCGACTGGAAACATGAAGAGAGGTACCATCAGCCGTGATAACACGGACATGAGAAACAAGAGAGCGAAGAGCAGAAAGAATAGAAGACGCAGAAGTCATATGAAAAGAAGCTCCAGAACCCAGATACCACGGGGATGACGTACCTGACTGTGTAGAAGGTGGTGGTCGCGCGGTGCCAGAAGAGCCAGACACAGAACCAACAGTACCCGTCGAGAAAGAGGCTGTAGCAGCGAGCAGACCACGAAGACCACGGATAATGTCCTGATCAGATAGCGCAACAGCAGAAGATCCTGAAGAACCAGCCTGTCGACGAGTATAGTGCCGCTGACGTAAGCTGGGATCCCTCTGCCAGCAGCTAGAGATAGTGTGGCCAGACCTGCCACAGTAGGTGCAGGGAGGTGCCGTCGTACCACAAGGCTGCTGAGGCTGACTCTGGCCCTGGACTGGAGGAGTAGAGAGTATCGGCGGTGCTCCAGACCGCAACGACACCGGCGGCATAGGAGGTCCACGAGCAGACGGCACAGGAGGGCCACGAGCAGCAAGCACAGAGGGAACCTCAAGAAGACCAGCACCACGAAGACGAGTCTCCTCAGCACGAAGCTCAGCCAGTACCTCAGAGAGAGGAACACGACCACGGGCAAGCAACTGTGCACGGCGCGGCTCAAACTCCTTACGGAGCCGCGACAAGAACTCAAAAACGCGCTGAAACTCCAGATCCGCGCGCATAGTGAAACAACAGGGACAAAGAATCAAGCTGACGCCAAATAGCAGCACTCTGAGTGTAGAACTCATCAATAGTAGAATCTCCCTGCTGAAGGGCATGCTCCTGGCGGACCACAGACATATAAAGAGCATCCCTAGACGACTGATAGCGCTGACGAAGAAAAGCCCACTGAGCAGCAGCAGTGGGAAGACCCATGAACTCAGCGACATGCCGAGGCGGAACACCGGAGGTGAGAACAGCGGCACCACGAGCATCCTCATCTATCCACTGAGTGTAGTCAGTCAGATCCAGCCGGTAAGTCGCAACAGCAGTAAAGTGGTCCTGGACCTTTCGGTCATAATCAGCCAGAGCAGTATCATCAGCACTCGTGGCTGCATCCTTATCCGCCTGAGTAGCATCAGGGGCAAGGGCAACGGGAGTCGATGCAGTAGGCGTCGTAGGAGCAACGAGGCGCGGCGGACAGGAGACCTCCCAGAAAGCACTCCCCAAAGACGAAGACCGTGCATGTGGACGCGCATGAAGGCAGCGAAATCAGGATAATTCGCGCCATCAAAGATCACCGAGCAGCGAGGAATCGCCACATAGCCCGACGAGGAAGACATATCAGCACTTCTTCTTTTTTTTTTTCTCAACTCAGATCGAAAACCAGCGGATCGGAACACCCGATCGAAACACAGCCGACGAAGAGGCGGCCAGGAAGGGAGAGGCCTGGGGGGGGGGGAGAGGCCTGGGGAGGAGTGGGTGGTCGGCGGCGAGCCGTGATCGGTGGAGAAGAAGAGTAGCGGGAGGCGGCCGGGAAGAAGGGGAATCGGCCGAGGAGCAGGCGGACGGGGACGGGCCGGCCTGGGGGCGGCCGGAGAGCAGCCGGAGGACGGCCGACGGACGGCCGGCGGCGAGCCGAAACGGCGACCGGAGGGGCGGCAGCCGGAACGAGACGAGCGGCAACTACGGCCGGGGCAACGTACAGACTAGAGGACCAAGTTTTGCTTTGATACCATGTTAGGGCAATATGCTTGATGTATTACCCGGGGGTCAAAGGCCACAACATATACAGGTGCAAATATGCAGGAATCCCCCTAACATATGGAGAAACTACAATATATAGATATATACGTCTAACAATCATATAGACCAGTTTGCGGTTTTGCAGTTCCTCACCGAGAACGGAAGGAGACAACGCATATAGAGTAGTTTGCAGTTTTGCAGCTCGTCGTCAAGACCGGATGGAGGCAACGCAGCTGCTTAACCCAGTCCTACCTAGTGGTAGAGGCGGGGGGACGCCGCAACAACCTGTGAAGAGGTAGGGGTGGGCGACGACTTGGACACGGTCACGGGCGGTCGGCTGCGGCCTGAGCAGGGGCAGGGGCCCCCGATGGCGCCGTGAGCTGGTTGGCCGGCGGAGAAGACCAAACTCCGATCCTATTTTTGCGACGAGGAGGCAGACTCCTTCCGTTATCGCGCATGCATATAGGACGATCCTTGTGCGTATTTTACTAAGAGGATGATAAAAGAAAAACCGGTGACATGGCAAGAAAAACTGGATCAAAACCTATCAAAACGTTGAAAGGTGTAATTCCGAACGGTTTTCAGAGTTTAAGGGTGTATGCTGAACTAAATTAGATTAAAGGGTTATAAACTGAACTTTGAAACAACTTTAGGGGATAAAATGGACTTCTCTCAATTCAAAACCATCCAGGTCACGGTCAGCCCCGGCGAGGTCACTTACGGGTACCACTCCAAGGCCGGCGCACCACTGTCGCGAATCATAATCACCGACACCGGCATGCTCCAGCGCCTAGCCTGGGACTGGAGCAGCCGGGCGTGGAAGACCTTCTACAGCGCGCCGAGGGATGTGTGCGACGCGTACGCCCGGTGTGGGGCGTTCGGTCTGTGCGACGCGGGCGCAGCGTCCACTTCATTCTGCAGCTGCGTCAAGGGATTCACGCCCGTATCACAGTCGGCTTGGTACATGCGGGAGACATCCGGCGGGTGCCGGCGGAGCGTGGCGCTGGACTGCACCGCCGGCGACCGGACGAACACGAACACAACGGACGGGTTCGCGGTGGTACACGGCGTGAAGCTCCCGGATACGCACAATGTGACGGTGGACGGAGGAATCGGGCTAGAGGAGTGCCGGGAGAGGTGCCTCGCCAACTGCTCGTGCGTGGCCTACGCCGCTTCCGACATGCGAGGAGGTTCCGCCGGCCATGAATGCATCATTTGGTCAGGTGACATCGTCGACATCCGGTACATGGACAAAGGACATGATCTCTACCTTAGGCTTGCAAAATCTGAACTAGGTAATTAACAGGATCAAATTCTCAGTTCCAGGGCAAGTATGTATGTTTCAAATTTGACATATTTTTTTTGACGTGAAATTAACTTTTTTGCAATTTTGCTTAGCTGAAGAAGCCAGGGGCGGCAGGATCAGCGTGGCAATAATGGCGACCATATGCACAGTGTGCGCGGCCGCGACCATATTGCTCTGTCTAGCCTTGATAATTTGGAGAAATATCAGAAGAAAGATCTTGCGTGCTGCACGGATAGTTCATATTAACAAGGACGCTGTTCTCGTCGAAGCAGGCAAGCCTCCAAACGTCTCCACGGCCGTCGCCTCCATTGATCTTGCCACCTTAGTGAATGCCACAAGAAACTTCTCCAAGAAGAACGTGATCGGCGAAGGCGGTTTCGGGGTCGTCTACGAGGTCACAATACAACTCAGCTCAGCGCAACACATCAGGAACATAGGCGTTGAATCATGATACAATAGGATTTTCTTTTGCAGGGCCAACTGCCGAATGATCATCCACTGGCGGAAGGGTTACCTGGGAGGAAGGTCGCGGTGAAGAGGCTGAAACTGTCGTCGTGTCTGCCAGGCAGAGTCCTGAGTCATTACGCGAGGGAAGTGGAGATCGTGTGCAACCTTCGGCACCAGAACCTTGTTCGTCTCCTCGCCTACTGCAACGACGGAGACGAGCGGATCCTGGTGTATGAGTATGTCCAGAACAGGAGCCTGAACCTGTACATATTTGGTAAGTACAATCTGTGCTACCAACTAAATCGGTATATTTTTTGCAGACAATAGTCATGACTGAACCGGTTGGGAACTTGTTGAATTGATAGGTAAACCCAGCGTGCGTGCTTCGCTTGACTGGGCGAAGAGACTGCAGATTATCCGCGGAATTGCTCAGGGCGTCTGGTACCTGCACGAAGGCTCAGGGGAGAACCTTGTCCATAGAGACCTCAAGCCGTCTAATGTACTGCTTGATCAGCAGTTCGTGCCCAAGATCGCAGACTTCGGAACACTAAAGCTGTTCCATGAGGACCAGACAGGCACCGTGAGAAACCCCGCACACTCACTCTAGCTTATTTATGCTATTACCTAAGCTACGTTTCAAAATATTCTCTCCAGTTTAAAATAATTGTTTAAAAATAGATGTATCTAGATATGTTTTAGTATGTAGATACATACATTTTTAGCAATTATACTGAACTGGAGGGAGTATAATTTTTTCAGAAAGCTAGTTTAGCTTTCTAAAAAAAGGAGTGGTGTTTTGGAACATGGGTGCATATGCTCCCTATATTTTGAAATGCATGTTATGAACATTTTAAATTTTAAAAAAATTGAAACAAAAAATTTGTACGTACATCTTCATGTGCTACGCGCTCACAAAGTCGTTTCATAAAAAATCGACTTATCATGTGACGTGTGTAAAAAAGACAAAATTCAGTGCTAAAAATAATGCTTTTCACAAGATAAAGTTTATCCTTTTTACATAGACCGCAAAAAATATTGGTTTTTCGTGAAACTTAGCGAATGCACATACATTATGGAGATGTACGTGTAGAATTTTTTATCCAAATTTTTTGACATTTCGAAATATGTTTTTTTGGTAGAGGGAGCATACGCACCCGGGAGCCGAATTGAATTTCCCTCTAAAAAAAGCTTACGTAACGGAGGTACTACTTAATACGGCAAAAATGTATTTTTCCTAACACGGTAGAGTTACTGGTGCAGGGGATACGCGTCGCCTGAGTACGCCAAGGACGGCGAGATGACGCCCAAGTGTGACGTTTTCAGCTTCGGTGTGGTACTGCTGGAGATAATCAGTGGCCGCAAGAACAGCGCTGCACCGAGCGTCATTTCTCAGGTGAGCATTGAGCACACATGTATACGCAGAGCGCCGGATTAATTATACTGTATTGTCTAGTTAGGACCGATGAAATCATCAAGATAAGGCCTGCATTGTTGTAACCATCTGCACTTGTCGCAGGCGTGGAAACTGTGGGAGGAGCATAGGGTGATGGATCTTCTGGACGCTTCGGTGGTGGCGCCAGCGCGGCGTTGCTCACGCTCAGACGACATCTCGTCGGAGCTGCGCCGGTGCATCCAGATTGGCCTCATCTGCGTGCAGCAGTCGCCCGGAGATAGGCCTGCCATGTCCGCGGTTCTGGCCATGCTGAGGAGCAAAGACTCTCTGCTTGAGCAGCCCAAGGGCCCCGAGCAGCAGCTAGGGCCGACGTGTAATGGTGGCATGTCGCTGGACTCGGAACCATCTACCGTGGTCAACCTCACATAGTGATTGCCTTAACCCATTTACAAGAGCAACTTGATGTTATTCCCTATCCTTGGGCTTGCTTACGGGTCTTCAAAGCTGCAAGTAGACCCCAGAAGTTAGTAAAACACGCTACCCGGATGTTTATACAATTTCCCTAAAGAAGGATTTACTCGAATTTACCATCTTATTTGAAATTGGGTTGTGTATATTTTTCGATAAAGGGCGCTTTATTACACGAAGTATCAAACATTACACCCAGCTTCTCCATAGGTAAGATGCACACAGTCATTTATGAATCCAGTATCCAAGAGAAACGAGTACATAAAAGATAAAGAAAAAAAGCCAACTAGTCAACAATTCCATTGGCTTCTATCCTACGGTTATGCTGTCACCCATGTTGGGTAATAAAGTTTTTGACCGTATTCTCCAAACGTGTAGACACCTCCATAAATAGGTCTCGGTCCTCGGAGCGTTGAAGCGGTGACCATGAACGGAGCATAGTTGTACATCTGTAGATAACCTGCATGATAGACACTAGTGGAAAACGGGGCAATAGGCCCGGTCCATTTGGGCCTTTAGACCCGGTTCCCGAACCGGGACCAACTAGGCGGGACTAAAGGGGGTACCCTTTAGTCCCGGTTCAAAGATAAACCGGGCCTAAAGGCCTCAACACGTGGTGCGACCAGGGAGCTCGCGGCTGGAAGGGCTTTGGTCCCGGTTCGTGGTACGAACCGGGCCTATAGCTGCTCTGCCGCGGCGAGAATTGCTATTTCTCGCCGCGGCACAGATTTGGGCTGTACCGGCGTTTCTGCCGCGCGGCAGAGAAACAGTCTGTTTCCCTTGCCGCGGCAGAGTTTCAGCAATGCATATATATATCATTCAAGAAACCACAAAAAATCGTCATGAATATATATAGACATCGTCAACGAGTACACGACATAGTCAACACAAGTACACGTAATGCATGCATATTTACAATACAACTTTTCCTCGAACGAATATCGTCCGACGTCACGATCTTCCGATAGTGCTCTCCACTCGGGGTAAGGACCTCGGTAATAAAGAATCCCGCGATTTCCTCTTGAATTGCTTTTATTTGATCCGCTGTTATGAGAGTGTCCCGCAGGCGTGTCATCTATATTTAAAAAAGGAGATCAATATATGAATGGAACTCAATACAATAGATGGTACTAATTAAGATTAATTGTGAAAATTTGTTATCGTACACGAGTGTGGTGTATTTGGGGATCCCCACCCTTGGGACAGGACATGTCACGCATGAAGGTGCGGACGTAGTATCCACATAAGTTATTCCCTTTTTCCTGCCTCATACACTTTACGAAAAAATAGTTCGATCAAACTAATAATCAAGCATCGTATTGAAAGTAAATATCATATATAAAGTTTCACGGACATAGCTATATATATAGTACTACTTACAGGGTAATCTCTAAATGTAAGCTCCGGTTTCCATTCACCCGGAACAGTATTGATGAACCGTTTCCAAGCCCTGCCCGGCAAAAAATAATGAGTAAATGAGTAATTGATTAGTTGATGATATCTTCGAATTAGAGCAGATGAAGATGCCAATACGAAATTGATTGAAACTACCTCCGGAGGATGGCAGCCATGTCCGCCCATTCCGCATATTCTTTACGTTTCGAGTCCATGACGTTTACGACTCCAAGGTGAAGATCAATGATTAGGAGAATAAAATGGAAACTGCACAAGCATAGCTCAATGATTACGAGAATAAAGTGGAAGGTGCACAAGCATAATGTATGTTATATATAACACTCACTTGAAGTTGTAGGGAAAGAATATATCCTCTTTGTCTGCTTGCTTCTCTAAAAACATTACGATGTTGTCCTCTCGTGTCCTTGGCGAAGTCTCGAACCGTAACTTCATGAACTGTGTTTGGGTCTATGAACCCCAGCGGTAGGAGCTTGCCTCTTTTGTATTCCAGCTTCTTCATTCCGCATAATTAAATGTATAGCGTACACAAAGAATATAATGAGGATAATTGTTAGTGCAAATGAATGAGCTACAAACTTAATTACACAAATAAATCACTTACAGGCAGTAGCAACTGATGACAGCTTTGTCGAGGGCGTCTTGATTGAATAACTGAAACAGTTCTTCTAACTCAATGTTTATCTCGTCTTCCCCCCGGAAGTAATGCTCATCTCTAAGATACACCGTGAGGTACCTTTCACTTCTTCGACGGGCTTTCGGTACCATTCATGCAACCTTCGCATCCGAGTCCCTAGACGCGCGAGCTCGCCAGTGTTTGACGAGATCAGATCCGTATCTATACGTGTTTACCACTTGAGCCGTTGGATAGTAATCTTCGTACTCAACCGATGCTCCCCGAGCTCTAGCCGCCCGTTCGATCATCGATGCCGTCTCCGGATCATGATATGGCTCCACGATGAAGTGGGGTGCGGCCCGAATGTCCTACTCGTCCAAGCCGGGCGACTTTTTTTGCTTCTTTCATCGCTCTAGAGGACTGTCCAAGAGAGCGGTCATAATCAGCTCTCAGCTCAGGTCTCTTCATTCTCGTCTCGGCAAAGTGCTTCACCTGTCTGCGGTGGAATAAACATCTTCTTCGGCGCAGCTTGCAAGAAACGCCTTTTGCTCTTCGGCCTGCTCATGTGGCAACAACTCGGAGTCTCGTTCCCTCATTGGAGTTGATGATCTCTTCGGAGCTGTAGGAGGTGCCGCGGACCGCTTCCTCTTTTGCTTAGGTGGAAGCGGCGGAGTCTCCCCGACGAGGAGGAGGAGGCGGCGGAGTATTTTCACGCGGAGGAGACCGGGTCATGGATAGGGGAATCATCATCGCGCAGAGGAGAATCATCACGCGGAGGAGACCGCACGAGTGGCGGAGGAGGCGGAGGTGGCCTCGCTTGTTGGCTTCTCACCCGGAAACACAATGTTCTCCTTCCGCCATTGCACGGTGGTTCTACGGGCTTCTCCCAGCTTCTTTGATTTCCCCATCTTCACCTGCAGTGGTGCTCAAGCACCAACCCCTCATACTCTCTCAACACTTCATCCACCATCACAACAAAGAAAGTCGTCTTGGACCGGACGGCAATGGTAAGACCTTGTAGGTAAGAGGATGCCGACCGCCGCCTTGAAGGATAGGTTGAAAACTTTAACATGCAGCTCACAAGGACGGCTCTCGGTGAGATCATCCACGGGGGTAGCGAGGAGGCTCGACCACCTGGTCATCATCATCATCATTATCCACTCGTCGAGAGGAAGCCACGCTGCTTTTCCGGTGTGGTTGAGATTGCAGCGGGGCGATGGCATTGAGCAGTGCAGGATCTACGCCTGCCCCCGAGCCATCCGAGATGTAAGTACTTGGGTTACCATGGTTAATTGGGCTTGCATGGTGCTCATACCCTCCTCTAAGTTAGCCAGGCGGTCCTGTTTCCCTTGCCTTCCTCCTCTCATGGCTTTTATCGTGAAATCTCTTCCTTTCCGCAGAAAGCCATACTTCCACGGAACGGAGCCTCGCCGTGCCTCGTGTTCGTCCGCCGTGTTCTTTGTTCCCAAGGGTGCGTGTCAGCTCATCGTTCTCTCTTTCGGGCTGGAACAACCCCGCCTCCACGTCCCTATGTGCCTTTTCCGTGGCATCAATGGGAACCTTCGGATGAGCTTTCTTATAGATGCACTTCCCTGTTTCCGGATCCAACGTTCCCCCAATCCCGTAGAACCACTCCTTGCACCGTTCGATCCAACCGTGTGTCCCTAATCTGATCCCTTTATCGGTCGGTTCCGCCTCAGCCGCTCTGCCACTTAGGACGGTTAGCCCCGTATCCACCGGACCCAGAATTTGGTGATATAGCTTCAACGCAGCATTTGCCTTATTTATTTCCGACCTTCTCAAAAATTCTTCCGACTCCATGCTGTACTTCACGAATTCGTCCCAGTTGACTTTTTACCTTCTCACCGTCCGAGTCTTCTTTAACTTGATAAGGCGGCGCAATCTTTTCTTGTGGCTCTTGAATAGTTCGGCCATCTTCTTCTTGCCAAACTCGCGGAGGGCCTGCTCCATCTTGGCCTTCTCGGCGTCACCCCCTCTTCGGGTACTATGTTGAAATGTGCCATGAGCTTGTTCATAATGCTGTTTTTGGCTACATCATCGATATAAAGACCTTGAGCTTCTTCCTCTGCAGACAAGCACTAGTCCCTTCGGCTTGTGCCATTCTCGAACGGTGATCGGGACGTGGTCCCTAACAAGCACTCCGCATTGAGCTATAAATGCCTTTGCACCTTTCTCTCGGAGCAATCGGTTTACCATCCTTGTCGATGTGGGTGATGTCGTGCCTAACACCGTCATCCAACTTTTTGGCCGGGCCTCGCTTCCTCGACTTTACAGAAGAAGTGCTCGATCCGGAGGGCTAAAAAAGAAATAGTTCATAGTCGGTACAATTTCATTAGTTAATGCATCTAGTCGATCAACAGCGGCTTAATTAATTTATATACCTCGGTGATAACTACAGTTCGGGAGCCATTATGATGATCTTGTTCCTCACCGGCGCCACTAGGATCTTCTTCCTCAATATCCTCCGCTCCCTCACCGGAGTCATTCAAATAAGTTGCGGTGACATCGTCACCGCCATCATCTGGAATAACGTCGTCGTCGCGATCATCCAGAGTACCATTTGCTATGAGTTCCTCCATGAAATTTTCTTGAATTTCATCTCTCTCCATGCTTTCTACAACGACCTGCAAGCTATACATAGGAACCATCATATGATCAAATTAAGGATAATGCAGTAAAACTGAAAATGGAGTTACATATGTGTAGTTCTTAACTAAGGATCGATAATATAGTGCTGAAAGCGGATACTGCAGCTTACATGCATACATAGATCGGGTTCATGTTTATTTAACCCTAATACATATCAATCACTACTACAACCACTCAACCGCGCAGACCGGGTCCTAGAGGGCGCCGACCGGGTCCCGAGCCGCGCCGGGTGTGCCCCCAAAGCCACGGAACAACAACGGGAGCATAGCTAACATGAGATCCCCGCATAACGCTCCATCCGGTCCTATACATGTTGTCTAACGCGTACATGTAACGGCGAACGTGCTGGTCCTCCGCTTCAATGCGCCGAGCTACCTCCTCCGGCGGGGCCGGCTCCCTCTCGAAACGACCGTGGCCCATAAGACCTCCACCAAAGAATATCCGGGTCGACAACGGGACCCGGATTCCGCACCAAGGTGCGCGACCCGGAAGCTAAGACCTCCCGAGTGCCACCCCGGCGGAGCCCGAGTCCCGGACCTCCCCATCTCGCTCCATCTCCTCGGTGAGAGTCGGACCACGGCCCGCCGGCTGTCGCTCGTCGCGGCATCGTAGCTACGAAAACAAATCATATATGTATACTAATATAAATAAAAAACATGATATTGTGCTAAATAAAAAACTTCACTACTTTTGTACTAACGCCGCGTTCCACGACCCTGTTTTGGGGGCGTCGGCAGGGGCGCCGGCAGTACCGGCACCGCCACGGTCTAAGTCGTCGGCGCGCGCGGGGGGCGGCGCCGACACAAATGAATCTATTTTCTAACTTTTCTAACTTTTTCCTAACTAATTTTACTAACTTTTTTCTAACTAATTTTACTAACACTAACTAACTAATTTTCTAACTTTTCTCTAACTAATTTTACTAACACTAATTTTTCTAACACACTAACTAATTTTACTAACACACTAACACATTAACTAATAATTTTACTAACACACTAATTTTACTAACACACTAACTAATTTTACTAACACACTAATTTTAACTAAATTTTCACTAAAACTAACTACACTATTTTTTTTTTGCGGGGTAAAACTAACTACACTATAATCTAACAAATTAGTCCTTTCTTTTATAATCTAACAAATGAAAAAAAAAAAAGCCGGATCGAGGAGGCTTACCGGCGGAGGGAGAGGAGCGGTGGCGGCCGGCGGGGTCGGCGGCGGCGATGGCGGCGGACGGCGAGGAGAGGCGGAGGCGGGCGCGGCGGAGGCGGGCGCGGCGGAGGCGGGCGCGGTGGCGGCGGACGGCGAGGAGGAGTGGCGGAGGCGGCGGCCGACGTGCGCGGCGGAGGCGGAGGCGGGCGCGGCGGGAGGGCGGCGGCGATGGCGCGGCGGCGGAGGCGGGCGCGGCGGGAGGGCGGCGGCGATGGCGCGCGGCGGCGGCGGCGGCAGCCGGCGTGGGCGCGCGGCGGTTGGGCAGCCTCGGCGGCGCTCGGCGCTCGTCTCCGCGGGATTGATCGCCGCGGAGACGAAGTCCTTTCTTTATACTCCCCCCTTTGGACCCGGTGCGTTTTACAAACCGGGTCCAAAGACCCTTTGGACCCGGTTTGTAAAACAAACCGGGACTAAAGGCCTTTTTGCTGCGTTTCGCTGCGCGCGCAAAAAGGCCTTTAGTCCCGGTTTTTAATACAAACCGGGTCCAAAGGCCAATTTTTTAAAAATTTCATTCCCGCCTTATTTCAAATGAAAAAAAGCCACCGCACCGCCACCGCCTGGCCACCACCGTCACCGCCGTGTAGTGGCCACCGTCGCCACCGCCCGCCCACCACCGCCACCGCCGTGTACCGGCCACCGTCGTCACCGCCGTGTACCGCCCACCCCCGCCACCGCCACCGCCCGGCCACCACCGTCACCGCCATGTACGGGCCACCGCCGTGTACTGCCCACCACCGCCACCGCCACACGTGTCCCTTCCCCGTGCCACGTGTCGCCGCCGCTTCCACGTGCCTCGCCCCGCTGCAACCGCCATGTACGGGCCACCGCGTGTACGCGCCCACCACCGCCACCGCCGTGTACCGACCACCGTCGGCACCGCCGTGTACTGCCCACCACCGCCACCGCCACCGCCCGGCCAGCACCGTCACCGCCATGTACGGGCCACCGCCGTGTACTGCCCACCACCGCCACCGCCACACGTGTCCCTTCCCCGTGCCACGTGTCGCCGCCGCTTCCACGTGCCTCGCCCCGCCGCCACCGCCGTGCGACGTGTAGATCCCGGTGCCCGCCGCTTCCCCGCGCCACCTGTCGCCGCCGCTTCCACGTGCCACGCCCCGCCGCTTCCCCGCGCCACCTGTCGCCAAACTTGCCGCGTCGCCGTGCTATAAAGCGCCGCGTGCGCGCGGAACCACACGCCACCGTCGCCTCCGTTCATTCGTCGCCGGGATGCCGCCGCGCCGTCGCGGCTCGTCCGGTTTCCGTGGCGTCCGAGCGCGGCCGAACGGTAGGTTCTACGCCGAGATGCGTGCCGGTGGCTTCCGGCTCACCCTCGGCACGTACAACACCCCGGAGCTGGCGGCGCGCGCTTACGACGCGGCCGCATGGCGATTTCGGCGGCCACGGTGCGACATGAACTTCCCACACGTCGAATCGCTAGAGGAGGCGGAGTTCCTCGCGCCGACGCCGTGCCTCGTCGACGACGAGGACCGTCGCCGCCACCGCCGGGTGCAGCGCCGGATCGCAATCGCCGAGCACGACGAGGAGTTGATGCGCCGTGGAGGGCGCAGTTCCCCAACGACGTCGACAACACCGCCGCGTTCTTCGCTGACCTCCGGGCACAACGCAGGTCCAACAGGCGCCATCGTCGGGCCGTCGCCGTGTTCGAGCTCGATAACCCGAATACAACTTGGGCCGACAACGACCCTCGGTGGGACGACATTTGGACCGAGACAACCTCCGACGACGAGTAGATCGACTAGACTAGTTGTTTATCTATTTTATTGTATTTTCAATAAAGTCGTTGTGGCGTACGCCGATGATGAGAAAAGTTTCCCGCCGGATTACATGTGGAATTAAAGTACGTAACTCAACTGAAAATTAATTAAGATACATGGCCAGATAGTACTCGTGCCTAGCCCTATAGTACTCGTGCCTAGCTCAACCGAAAATTAATTAAGATACATGGCCGGATTCGACCGTTCGAGTCATTCGAGCCATACTCGTGCCTAGCCCTATAGTACTCGCCACCGTAGTCGTCGTAGTCGCCGCCATCATCGTCGCCGGCATCGGGGTCGCGGTAGTCAAACCTCGGCGGGAGAGCACGCGTGGGCTGGGACCGAGGGTAGCGCAGGCGGGGGCCACGGTGGGCCATGACGCCTCGGAGAGTTCGGTCACGCCACCACAGCCGACGGCCGGCCTCGTTGAAGTTCGAAGGAGGCGGGCCGCCCTCCTCGTGCCTCGGCGAGCGCCCTCTCACGCCGATTGATGAAGAAGCTCTCCCAAGTCGGGCCGTAGTCGGGATGCCACCGGGGATTCCTCCGCTGCTCCGGCGTGAGCTCGAAGTAGTAGTGGTTCGTGATGGCCATCTCGCGCGCCACACCTAGAGGGACAGGAGGGACCGGTACCCCTCCGACGCTCGAGCAACCAGCCGGTAGGGACGCGGTAGCCCGGCGGGCAGGGGTAGTTCGACGCGCAAAGCGCCTCCGCCTCCCGGAGGGTTAGAGATACGATGGAAGCCATGTGACCTGGTGATGAGGTTTGCGGATATGAGTCTAGATGTGATATGTAAATGGAGGCCAAGCCAACATATATATAGTGAAAAAATGGCGGGAGGACGGAGGCGGGAAGCAAGTGGAAAGCGCGGGAAGAAAAATAGGCGGGAACGCAAGGTGGCGCCAAAAACCGTCGGTGGGATAAGAACGTGTGGGTAACCTTTAGTCCCGGCTGGTGGGTACAACCGGGACTAAAGATCCTTTTTGTGTCATCTAACAAACCGTCGGTGGGATAAGGACGTGTGGGTAACCTTTAGTCCCGGCTGGTGGGTACAACCGGGACTAAAGATGTCGGCAGGATAAGAACGCATGGGTGGACGCACCGCTCGATGAGATAAAGCATGTAGCGCACGACGCCCGTCGAAGGAACAAGACAAAGTAGAAGAGGTGCCGTGCCTATAAAAGGAGCATCGATACGCCTTGCCAAGCCCCTGAACGACTACATCTCATCTAACAGTGTTGGGGAAAGGGTTGGGAAATCTCCCGTGGCGCATCTCCACTTTTAATATCTTACATACAGCTTACATGATTACACAAAAATAAATGGGAAATTGATTGCCATGTTGAGATACTCATTTGTGCCATGAACATTCTTCAATTAACTTGATGATGGAGCATCTTCATCATTTAATTAATCTTCTTCGGCCGTAACCATGGAGCATCTTCATCATTTAACTTGATGCTTGGATCAATGTTCACTCGAAGGGTGGAATTTCATCAAACTCGATTATAATCTTCCGACATGTCCGTCTTGTCCTCCACTCCCACGATGTTTCTTTTTCCGTAAAAGAACTATGTGGCGCTTTGGCTCATCGTTTGATGTATTTGTTTCCTTATGTTTCCTTTTTCTTGGTTTGGTAGACATATCCTTCACATAGAAAACCTGGGCCACATCCTTGGCTAGGACGAATGGTTCGTCTCTATACCCAAGATTGTTGAGATCCACTCGTTGTCATTCCATACAACTTGTCTACCTGAACCCCGCCTCCTGTTTTGTTGACCCATTTGCACCTAAACAAAGGGACCTTAAAAGAAGGTCCATACTCAAGTTCCCATATATCCTCTATGTAACCATAATATGTGTCATTTGGGCCTTCATTCATTATTGCATCAAAGCGGACACCACTTGTTTTGGTTGGTGCTCTTTTTATCTTGGGCGATCGTGTAAAATGTATTCCCATTTATCTCGTACCCTTGAAAAGTCACTACAGTCGAAGATGGTGTCTGGGCTAGCAAGTACAACTGATCTTCAATATGTTCGTTATTCAGGAGATGTTTTTGCAACCAACCGCCGAAAGTCGACATGTGTTCACGTCTAATCCAATCGTTCGACTGCCCCGGGTTCTGGGAGCGTAGAAAGTTCTTGTGGTCACCGATATACGGAGCCACCAAGGTGGAACTTTGTAGGACTGTGTAGTGTGCTTGAGTCAAAGAAATCCCGTCCCTACATATCATTGATTTCCTTCCTAGCGTGCCTTTTCCACTTAGTCTCCCTTCATGCCGCGATTCAGGAACACCAATCGGCTTAAGGTCAGGAATAAAGTCAACACGAGAATTCAATGACCTCCTCTCGTTCCATAGCCCTTGGAGATGCTTCCTTCGGCCTAGCACGGTTATGAACATATTTCTTCAAGACTCCCATGAACCTCTCGAAGGGGAACATATTGTGTAGAAACACAGGACCGAGAATGTAAATCTCATCGACCAGGTGAACGAGGAGATGTGTCATAATATTGAAGAAGGATGGTGGGAACACCAGCTCAAAACTAACGAGACATTGGACCACATCATTCTCGCAACCTCGGTAGAATTTCTGGATTTATTACCTTCCGAGAAATTGCATTGAGGAATGCACATAGCTTCACAATGGGCAGTCGAACATTTTCCGGTAGAAGCCCCTCAATGCAATCGGAAGCAACCGTGTCATTATCACGTGACGAGTCATGAGACTTCAAGTTCCGGAATGTTTTCTTCTCCATATTTATTATTCCCTTTATATTGGAGGAGAAGCCGGACGGGACCTTGATACTGCTAAGACATTCAAAAAATATTTCCTTCTCTCGCTTTTGTAAGAGCGTAGCTGGATAAATGACGTCCTTTAACTCTCTCATGCAGCTTTTTGGGGTCTTTCCAACGTTGTCTGGTCCTCCCGTGCTTCGGTGTATCTTTTGTCTTCCCGTACACACCCGTAAAGCCTAGCAGGTTCACGCAAAGATTCTTCGTCACGTGCATCACATCGATTGAAGAGCGGACCTCTAAGACTTCCCAATAGGGTAGATCCCAAAATATAGATTTCTTCTTCCACATGGGCGCGTGTCCCGGCATCGTCATTCGGAATGGACCGTCCGCCGAGACCCTTTCCAAATATTACATCTAGATCCTTGACCATACCAAATATATCAACACCATCACGATGGGAGGCTTCCTCCGGTGATCAGCCTCACCGTTGTAATGCTTGCCTTTCTTTCTTACGGGATGGGTAAGCCTAAGAAATCGACGATGCCCCAGGTACACGACCTTCCGACCTTTTCCAAATAATCACCTTCGAGCTCATGTAAACAGTGTGTGCATGCATTGTATCCCTTGTTTGACTCGTCCTGAAATGTTACCAAGAGCAGGCCAGTCATTGATGGTTACGAAAAGCATCGCTCTTAGGTCAAATTCCTCCTGCTTGTGCTCGTCCCACACACGTACACCTGCTAGGGACCACAACTGTAGAAGTTCTTCGACTAATGGCTTCAGGTACACATCAATGTCGTTCCCGGGTTGCTTCGGGCCTTGTATGAGCACCGGCATCATAATGAACTTCCGCTTCATGCACAACCAAGGAGGAAGGTTATATATACAAAGAGTCACGAGGCCGGGTGCTATGGCTGCAGCTCTGCTCTCCAAAAGGATTCATGCCATCCGTACCGAGACCAAACCGTAAGTTCCTTGCATCCTGTGCAAAGTTTGGGAACTCTCTATCGATTTTTCTCCATTGGGAGCCATCGGCAGGGTGCCTCAACATCACGTCTTTCTTACGGTCTTCTTTGTGCCATCGCAACAACCTAGCATGCTCTTTATTTCCGAACAAGCGTTTCAGCCGTGGTATTATAGGAGCATACCACATAACCTTGGCAGGAACCCTCTTCTCGGGGCGCTCGCCCTCAACATCACCAGGATCATCTCGTCTGATCTTATACCGCAATGCAGTGCACACCGGACATGCATCCAAATTCTCGTACTCACCGCGGTAGAGGATGCAGTCGTTAATGCATGCATGTATCTTTTGCACATCTAATCCTAGAGGGCGGACAATCTTCTTCGCTTCGTACGTACTGGCGGGCAATTCGTTACCCCTTGGAAGCTTCCTCTTAATTATTGTCAGCAACTTTCCAAATCCTGAGTCGGTGACACCGTTCTCCGCCTTCCATTGCAACAATTCCGAGTGTGCTCGCCTAGCTTTTTATGGCCATCTTCGCAAGTTGGGTATAACAATTTGTTGTGATCTTCTATCATCTTGTCGAAGGCCAACCTTTCCTTTTCGGTTTCACATTCTCTCCTTGCATCGGCAATGGCCCGGCCAAGATCATCATCGGCGGGCTCATCCGGTGCCTCTTGATCTTCTACTTCATTGTCTTCATTGCCTTCTCGCAGTATCATCGTATTCGGGAAATTGGGATAACCGTCATCATCCTCTTCCTCTTCGTCATTGTCTTCCATCATAACCCCTCTTTCTCCGTGCTTGGTCCAACAATAGTAGCCGGGCATGAAACCGGATCGCGAAGGTGGCTGTGAATGAGACTCGAGCGAGCGTAATTTACGGTATTCTTGCAGTCCACACATGGACAATACATGAAGCCACCATGTTTGTTTGCCTCCGCCACGGCCATAAAATTATCCAGGCCCGCATGATGAACTCGTCAAACCGTCGGTCAATGTACATCCATTGCCGATTCATCCGCATGATATAATTAAGCTGATCAAAACCATTACGAACATCACGATGTATATATACACATGCATTTTATCAATTGCAGATGAAAAGGATAAAGTTGTTAACCTCGATGAAGAAGAAAAAAGCAAGTTAAGTGTGGATTGATTTGTGTAAACTCAAGTGGCAAATCCTCTTAAGCATTTCATCAAACACCTCTTGTGCATGTGAAGAAGAGAGGAGAGCAATACACCCTCTTGTGAAGATAGTGAAAAAATGGCTAAGTGTGGCTCACACTTGGGCAGGGGCAAGGTTATATAGCCAGAGGGGGCCTTTGGACCCGGTTTGTCATACAAACCGGGACTAAAGGGTTCCCCGAGGCTGACACGGCCTGCCGCGCCCTGCGGGTGGACCCTTTGGTCCCGGTTTGTATGACAAACCGGGTCCAAAGGCCGCTACAGGACAGGCGCCAGCGGGTGGGGTCGTCCTGGGCAGAAACGAACCGGGTCCAATGGGGGCAGTGGACCCGGTTTGGTTCAGCAGTGGGTCATTTGCTTGGGTCCAAAGGCCTCTTCTCCACTAGTGAGAGGAATCTATGTCATTAAAAATCTTGTCATTTCTACACAGCCAAAGCGACCATACAAGTGCAATCGCTCCCACTCGGATAATCATTTTATACCTTGAATCCACCCCATTTAACCAAGTATCAAATATATTGGTTATACTACGGGGTGGATACAGGGTAGAACCTATCTGAATGATTAACCATATAGATCTAGCAACCCGACAGTTAAAGAAAAGGTGTTTTACTGTCTCATCTTGGTGACAGAACACACATTTTTGCTACCATGTCATTTGCATTTTACAAGGTTATCTTTAGTAAGAATCACACCTCGAAAAAGATACCATGCGAAGACCTTCGTTTTTAATGGTATCTTCATCTTCTAGATGGACTTATTATTTAAAATCGGTTGGGTAGGAATGCAAAGTGCTTTATACATTGAGGCTATCGAGAAAACACCGTTCTTGGTAAGACTCCAATGAAATTTATCAAACCCCGTAGATAACTGTATTGAATCTAACCGATGAAGCAGCTCATTCCAAGTGTCAAGACGGGGACCAATAAGATCTCGTCTGAACGTTACCTAGGGTGGAGAAGATTCCATCACCTTCTGCAAGGTGTCCCCTTTATAACGAACAATATTGTACAAGGCCGGATACTGTTCGCGGAGAGTGGTTGTTCCCAACCATTGATCCTCCCAAAAACGTATCTCCGCCCCATTCCTAATGGAGAAGGATCCAAACGGGAAAAAGTATTTCTTTGTTGCCATGATACCAGCACAGAAGTGTGAATCCCCCGGTTTCCAAATAACCTGGGATATCGCCTTTGAACCTACATACTTTTTTCGCAGCAATTGTTGCCATAGTTCGTCCTCCGTTAATAACCTAGCCAGCCATTTTCCTAGCAAGGCCCTCTTTTTAACTTCTACATCGTGAGCACCAAGTCCACCTTGATCTTTTGGACGGCATACAACACTTCATTCTGTTAACCGATTTTTTTTTCACTATGTCCTTGTCAAAAGAATCTTGATCGAAAGTAATCCAATCGATGCAAGACTCCTTTGGGTAGCTGGAAGAAAGAGATCATATACAGTACCATATTTGTAAGTATCGAATTTATGAGAACTAATCTTCCCCCAAGGGATAGGAGCTTTACATTCCAACTAGTAAGGCATTTCTAAAGTCGTTCTTCGACGATTTTCCATTCAGCCAAAGTTAGTCTCCGATGATGAATCGGAATACCAAGATAGCTAATTAGAAAGCAACCAAGACCACAGCTCAATAACTCGGCATAAATATTGGCATCATCTATGGCTTCGCCACAACAAAACGACTCATTTTTATGGAAGTTGATCTTAAGACCTGACAATTGCTCGAATGTTGAAAGATGCTGAAAGAATTAACTTCAGATTACGTGCCATTGCCAAATCATGATCCATAAATATAATTGTATCGTCGGCATACAGAAGAATTGATAGCAACCAACAGGCTTCTTCGGATGCACAGGAGATGCAGCCCTAGGGAGGGAATGTGTCGAGGTAGAGCCTCCCCTAGCTGCCTCCACCGGCGGCACTGTCGACACTCCCAGGCTCGGCGAAGAAGGCCGGGAGCGCAGGCCGGCGAGGAGAGGGGCCCGTGGTGGCGAAGAGCCCCCTCCAATCTCCTCGTCGGAAGTGCAGGTACCCTCCCTCGGTGTGCAACCCTGCTCTACTGCGTCCGGAGGAGAAGTAGCAGAGTCGTAAGCTACCAGAGGGATTACGCTCGGAGGCGCCGCAGCGAACTCTCCACGCAGGGCCGCGTCTATCCCGGAGGCACCAACCGGCGCCACCGACCGAGGGGGCTAGGTGGAAGAAGAACCCCCTCGACCGTCCGAGGTGGTGGTAGCATAGGTGGCGGGGACGCAGACTCACGAGGGGGTACGGGTGATGAAGACCCCCTCGTCCAGCCATATCCCCGCTAAGGTGTCGCTGCTCCCGGACATCATCGGCCCCTGCCTGTGGAAGAGGTGAAGACGAAACCACCAAAGAAGCCGCAGGCCTCCTAGGGTCCAAATCCGCCCTCGCGCCGGTCTATCTTACCTAGAGTGCTCAGTAACCGCAGCATCGAGGGCAACATGCAAAGGCCTATGTTCACACCCGAGGAGAAGGCAAAGCCGAAGACCGACCCTCCAGCGAGGGGCTAATCGCCCGTAGCTTCTTCACCGCCTCAACAGCATGGGGAGTCTACGGGTTGGGATTAAATGGCGTAATCACAATAACCGATGCCACCGTGCGAGCTGTGACGGGCGCCGAGGTGCCAGGACCCGCCTATTGCGACTGAGTAGACATGATGTCCGGTCCCATCCTAGCCTCGGAAGTATCCATCGCACCATCATCGCCCTCAGCCGCACCATCCCCTCCCTCATCAGAATCATCCTTCCTCACCCAGACCAAAGGAACAAAGTCTAGCTCAGGTACATAATCAGCTTGTTCCCTATGAAAACTGAACTCGAAGGCCTTGAACTTGACCACAGCATCTGCTTTAGCAATGGGACGTGACTTATCCGATGGGTCTCCAAGGACCCCGGCCTGCAGCATAGCCATCTGAATCCGCATTGTCGTCCTGCGTCTCAGACTCGTCAGATCAACATCCATCGTCTTGCCCACCAGAGAACCAACTGCCCATAGCTCAAGAAAGTGTCGAAGGGTATGAGGGACACCTTCTACATGCAGCCATACCTTTTCTAACTCTGCCTTATGTGGGACCTCCACTCTCCGCCACGCTGAAATAGAATTAGAAGAACTAAAAGAAGGTACTCCCACCTGAATAACATCGACCCTGTCAAGATCATCAGAAGAAGGAACTGAGACCAGAAGCTGCATGTCAACATGAGGAACCGCCTCCCACTTCCAATTCGGACTATCCGAGCAACGGCGAGCCACCTGTCTAGCAACCACATCAGCCGGAACCACATCACCAGTGACCGTAACCAATGCTATGGGAGATAAACTCGGAGCAAGATCCTCATTTACCACGGAATCTGGGAATGCGGTGAAGTACGTCTCCAAGAGACCAGACCCAGACACAAAATCAGAAGGCCTCGGCATCTTCAGAATCGGACATCGAATTGTGCGGTGTGCTTTCTTGTCACAAATGTAGCAATAATGTTTCACCTTGCAATCCTTGGCCGCGTGCGAGTTATCTGAACACTTCAAGCACCAAACTCCCTTCTTCTGCTTACCCACTGGCCTAGATGGCTCCACTCTCTCCACCAAAGCCCCGACACTGAAGCTGAAGACTGACCATGCGACTGTATAGTAGGAGGCGACGCATATAAGGCCTGCATCGGTGGCACTTGAGCAGGCGGCTGTTGGAATTGGGGATTATAACTGCCCTACTGCTGAAACCCAGACGGAATGTATGGGAACTGATACATATGGTGTTGACTCTGCAACGGAGGCACCTCCCCCCTGCGAACCCATACTCTGTTGCTACCCTGAAATATGGCCAAAACTAGGAGTGACCACACCAGCCGATGACAACCCTTGAGCAACTGGTGGTGTCGCCGTCTTCTTCTTCTTGGTCTTGCGCTTAGGTGCCGCATTTTGAATCGGCGGCGGCTGCGGCTGCGGCTGCATCAGCACACATGCTCCCACTTGAAGTTTTTCCGTATGCAGCGGGAAGTATGGTCTGGATGGTGCACCGGCGGCAGGGGCGTAGTCACGCGGAAATGCACCGCCCATGGTCTGCCCAACGCCAGCCACAACCACATGGGGCGCGGCGCAGCATGTGCCAGCGGGCCGTCCATGAGCAGAGGCCGATAGAGCAGCATCCCACCCTGCACCGTGGGACGAACAGGAGCAGCAGGTGCGCCACCTCCCGGCGGACGAGGATGGAGGGATCCCCCGGCTGCTGCTGTTGCAGCCCCGTCATCAACACAGACCTCCTGGCCACCACTTATACGAAGGAGGGACGCAGCGGTGCCCGGCCCCTCCGAAGAACCCGAAGTGGAGCCGCCGGAGTGTACCACAATGGTGAGGGGGCAGCAGCGGCTCTAGACGGTGACGAACTTGACGGGGACGTCAATGGGATGACCCCGGTGGACGAAGATGAGGAAGACCTTGGCGCAACCCTTGGAGAATCCGATGAGGATGGAGGCGAGCTTGACTCGGATGGCGTGGACGGCCACCTTGCAGACGATGACGGAGCCCTTGAAGTCAGGGACGCACTTCGGGGCAACGCAGGCAAACCAAGTAGTGACCCTTCCCGTGATGGCAATGACGACAAAGGCAAGGTCGGCCGGGGCGACGACAATGTGGCGGCGTACGCGGGCGATGCAGCGTCCAGGGGCGACGACACGGACGCAGCAACGGAAGCGGGTGACGATGTCGGCTGCGAACACTCACGTGGGGAAGGTGATCGAATCGTGGAATCTTCCACAGGAACCGCAAAACTTGTCCAGCCCGGCCCACGAGAAGGTCAACGTGGCGTGCCCACCTGCATGCTCAGTTACCACTTCGTCCTTCCCGATTCTCGCCCTTTCCAAAACTGTATCGCTTGATTCTCGCCGGAAGCCCGGCCACCTCCGAACTAGGCATGAACTGCCCAAGGATGGCCGAATGTGAGACACGACGAGGACGGCAAGGTCCCCACAAGGTGCCCGCCCTATCCCGCCGCTACACGCGTAGACCCCGCGTCGATGGAGCACCCTCGCGGCGAGCTCCCACGGACGGCCGAGCCAAACCATGGCCGTTCAAAGCCGACGCCGGCTCCTCCTAGCTCCTACAAGAAACAGACGGTGACATACCTGCGCGGCACGACGAAGACTTCTCCCAGACTCGCGAGGACGACGTGGGTAACCCAAAGTCCGACCAGAAGTCGGTCGCCAGCTCATCGTCCGTGCGTCGCCCCCGCTGTACCACTGTCGACCAGGTGGGAGCCTCCGGTGATCCAACCACCTCCATGGCTAACTCAAACGGAGCTTCCTCCATTGCGACCGGCCAGGAGTCCCTGCAGCTCGCCGAGGGTGAGGGTCTTGCGTCGACGCCGCTCAGCCGCCACAGCCGGAGGGATTACGGCCTCCGTCGCGCGATCGCGTGCGACGGTCATCCGCTCATGCGTGCGTCGACCTGATCAAAGTTGATCGGCCAAGATTGGTGGTATTTTTTGAACTCTTGCTTTGGGGGAATGCTGTGAGAAGTCTGGGTTTTCATTGGGTTGTGTATAAAATAAGCAGACAAAGCTTCTTACAATCACACACAACCAATTCTGACACCGCAAAACCCCAGTACACAACTCCCTCTTAGCATGCTTTGTGATCTCATTTGCTAAGAGAGATTTTCTTTCCTGTTTATGTCATCTAAATTGACAACTTGTATAGCCCCCGCATTACTCCGCTGTGGGGCAACACGGGCAGAGGAAAAACCCCTAACTAGCCAACCCCTCCCCTTTTGTCCCATTCTCCCTTGCCACCGCTGAGCGGCAATAGCTCGCGCTCGGCTGCCAAGGACTATGGCGGTGGGGATCTCCCTGCTCCTGCTCATCGGGTTAAGCTCTGACAATGGAGGTGGCGGCCTCGGGTGATGATGGTGGCGTTGATGGTGCTCCGGTGATGGCGCCAGACAATCTTGTTGGCAGTTGTTGTGGAAGCGGTTGGGAAACCCCAAGAAGAAGGTGTGATGAGCACAGCAACAAGTTTTCCCTCAGTACGAAATCAAGGTTTAATCGACCAGTAGGAGAAAGGTTTGCTGAACACAAAAGATTAGATGTATCGAGTGGAAAGAGTTGTTTGAAGAAAGTAAACAAAATAGGATTGTAGTTGAATTTATCAGTAAACGAAATAGGACCGGAGTCAACAGTTCACTAGAGGTGTCTCTCCATAAATAAATAGCATGTTGGGTGAACAAATTACAGCTAGGCAATTGATAGAATATCGATCAATACATGACAAGATGATTACTATGAGATTTGATATGGGCATTACAACATAATACATAGATCTTAATCCAAATGCGTCTAGAACTAATAATACACCTTCAGGTTATCGTCCGAACCCCTTTCAGTATTAAGTTGCAAGCAACAGACTATCGCATTAAGCAATGTGTGTAAACTAAATAATAGAATTACCCTCAGATAAAACATTGTTGTTTTCTCCCTAATAGCAACAACACATCTTTAATCTTAGAAGTTATAAAGTCACTCTCCCAGAAAACTAAAGGCATGAACCTACTATCGAGCATAAATATCCCCTCTTGGAGTCACAAGTGTCCACTTGGCCAGAGTTTCTACTAGCAACTGAGAACATGCAAGATCACAAATAACATATGTCATGAATATATAATCAATCTCAACATAGTGTACAATATTCATTGGATCCCAACAAACCAAACATGTAGGATTATATAAAGATGATCTTGATCATGTAGGGTAGCTCAGAAGATCGATACATGAAGCAAAAAGTGGAGAAGACAACCATCTAGCTACTGCTATGGACCCATAGTCTAGGGATGAACTACTAACGCATCACTTCGGAGGAGGACATGGCGATGTAGATACCTCCGGCGATGATTTCCCCCTCCGGTAGGGTGTCGGGAAGAGCTTCAGAACCCCCCGAGATGGGTTCGGCGATGGCGGCCGCGACGGAACTTTTCGTGGATGGAGGCTCGAGTATCTAGGATTTTCCCGAGAAGATGTATAAATAGGCAGAGGATTTAGGTCGGTAGGGTGCCTGGTGGGCCAAGACCACCCCTAGGCGCGGGCTAGGTCCAGGTCGCGCCTAGGGCAGGTTTGGTCACCCTGCTGCGCCTCTTCGACCCCCCCTCTGGACTTCGTCTTTGTTTCGGTAAAATATTGACTTCGGCTTTTATTTCGTCCAATTCCGACAATATTCCTGTACAACTTTTCTGAAATACAAAAACAGCAGAAAACAGGGAACTGACACTGTGGCATCTTGTTAATAGGTTAGTGCCGGAAATCATGTAAAAGTGCAACGAAGTGTAAACAAAACATATATGAATTGGTGTAAAACAAGCATGGAGCATCAAGAGCGTCACCGGCGGTAGGGGCGCTCGATGGTGATGTGGGCCATCCCCCTCCACCGCGTGGGGGTGGAGGCTACTGGTCGTGTTGTGGAGGTATCCCCCGACCTCTACCTCGGGTCTGAGGATGGTTGTTCCTCTATGTCTTGTTCCTAATCGAATGATGCTCGATCCCGGCGGTCTCTTTGTTGCTTGAGCCCTAGTGGTGTCGAGGATGGGGGCTCTGACCGTGGGAAACCCTTGACCGGTGGTGGCGGTCATGATGTCGACGACACAGTGTGTCATTCCCCTTTTTGGAGGCGACGTTGAGGTGTAGCTTCCTCCCCTCACACCCCCCCCCCCCGAGTGAAAACCCAAATCCCTTGTATCAGACGAAGTTTTGGTGTTGAAGCAGTACATCGCGAGGAGTTGATGGTGGTGGAATTTCTGTTGAGGCGACGAGTCGCCGTGTTTGTTCGGTATCTTTGACATGTTGTGCTCTACGATAGAGTGTGGTCCGTGTCTGTTGTCGAGGGTACTCCTCGCCAATGCCCTCCGATAGGGGCTTAGGGTTGATGGAATCCTTTAGGCTGACACGAGACATCGGTTCATAGACAAGCCGGGAGAGCGATTTACCCAGGTTCGGGGCCCTCGATGAGGTAAAACCCTTACGTCCTGCCTGTCTGTTCTTTGATTATGAAGATAATGGGTTACAATGGGGTGCCGAATAGTTCGGCTGAGATCTAGTCGAGATTGCTGTTGCTAGGGTTACCTAGCTCTAAGCTTTTCCTGGCTAAGGTTGCTAAGATTGTTCGTGTTCTTCGGCAGCCCCTCTCCTGGCCTTTATATAGGAGGCCAGGTCTCAAGGGTCCTAACCGAGGACGACTAAGTTTACAGTAGTTTAGATCCAATCTTTCCTTGATTGTTCGCTTCCTTGTCTTGCCCGTCAAGGAATCTTCTGATGCGCCGACCTAGTGGCCCATCTCGCCTTCAGGTATCTTCATGGGCCTCCAATTTGTCAATACCAGATAGGGCAATACTGGTTACCCGAAGGGTAATGCCCACGTCAGTAGCCCCCGAGTGTCTAGCCGAAGATAATTCGGGTAGAGACTAATGCATGTTTTCTCCTGACATTCTTCTCCTTCACTGCCCTTGTTTATCTTGATTATGCTTCATCTTCTTTTTATCGGGTGCGCGTCAGCGCTCCCGATGGGAGTAGCCCCCGAGTCTAGGTACGGATGCTTGCAATCCGTGCATAGACTCAAGTTGTACTACTCGAATACTTTCCTCTGCCGAGATCTTCATAAGTCATCCGATATATTTTCTTTATGCAAAGGATAATGAGTGACGTGCCCAACTGTTGTTTGGTTAACTGCCGATGGCAAAACACCGTTACCCTACACAGAATCAAGTCCCCGGGCATGATCCTGGAGTGCAAAAAACTTCTATCAGGTATGCATCACGAGCTCCCGATGGGAGTAATAGCCCCCGAGTGTCTGGGTGCGAGCGCTTTGAACCGAGTGCTGACTCAAACCTTCTCCCTTTGACTGCTCATTCTGTCGAGTCTTTATTTTATCGGGTGTGCGTCAGCGCTCCCGATGGGAGTAGCCCCCGAGTCTAGGTACGGATGCTTCGAAATCCGTGCGTGGACTCAAATCCTTCATCCGATGACTTTTTATGTTTCCTGCGAATGCTTCCAAATCATGATGTCATTGCTGACGTGTAACTGCTGCAGGCTGATTTGACGGGTCCATCATGACGAGCTAGCCCTAGCCCTGCTTAATCAGTATTTTAGGGCTTGACCACTATATGCGTAACGACCGAGGTGGCTCCTCGATTTTCGCGCAATCGTGGGCGTAGTTGGCCGTCAGTTCCTTCCCTTCCTCAAGCGCCACGTGCTTACTTTAACTTCTCCTTAAAATCTCCAAGGGACAAAAAGTTCTCAATTTTCTCCACGGTTCCCGCAGCACCTCGTCATTCTCCCTCTTCTTCCTTCTTTCCCCATTGTTGCGCCGCCGCCACAGTTTCAATCTTCCTCAGATCTCGCGATGGTGAAGAAGAAGAATACCGCCGCCGCTGCTGGCTCCTCCAGCGAAGGTGCCGCTGCCAAGTCCTCCTCTTCCTTTCCGAAGGGGAGCGCTCCGAGCGCCCCTCCCCCAGCTCCGGCGCCGCCAGCGCCGTCGGGCTCGATGGTCAAACCTGGGGACTGGGTAGCTTCAACCGTCACCAAGCGTGAAGAAAAGAGGTCCCGAAGCTTAGGATTGATATCCTCCGACGCGGGAGATGTGATCCTTCCAGGTGCGATCTCTCGGCCTGATCCTCCTGCTGGATTTTCTCGTGATGTTCTTATCTTTTCTTCATCGAGGCCTTTCGCTCCCCACTCATGGATTCCTCCTCCATCTCTTGCGGACGTATGAAATCCAACTATGGCAACTTACCCCCAACTCAATCCTCCATGTTGCTGTGTTCATCACCCTTTGCGAGGCGTTTTTGGGTATTGAACCTCATTTCGGGCTGTGGAAGAAGATCTTCTATGTGAAAAGATACAGCAGTAGTAATGGGTACTTTGTCACCGGAGGAGTAGGTTTTGTTGCTCGCTCAGAAGTTAATTACTTTAATTTCCCAATGAGAGAGTCCGTGCAAGGATGGAGGTTGAAATGGTTTTACGTTAAAGATTCCTCGTCACCCGAATGTCGACTCCCTTGCTATGCCGACGTTACTGAAGCCAAGCCCAAGGACTCTTGGAAGAACATCCTCTCAGCCGACGAAAGGGCCTCAGCCGAAGAATTGTTTGCCAAATTCCTTCGAATCAAAGAGGCCGACGGCCAAACTATGATTGGTACGGAGGTGGCCGCAGTTTTCCCGAAGCGCCGAATCCAGCCGGTCATGGCCGAGTTCACCCGATGTGGTTATACTCAGGTCCAAAGGATGAGACCAGGATTAATGCTGCCGATCTATCAGAAAAAGAGTTGATTGATGAAGTTCGTCGTCTTACTTCCTTCAACCAGGAAGATTCGATTCCGCTGATCTCTTCTTATGCTCCCCTTGACGTTGATCATCCACCATCAGGGGTATTTTCCTTTTTTCATATCTCTATTATAGCTCCTTGCTTAGCCGGCATGATTACCTTTGTTCTTACTTGTCATTTTTCTTTGCCAGATCCCTATGGCTTCTGAAAATACACGTGATTCACCGGATGATACTTCGAGGGGAGAGGCTCCTCAATCCCCGTAGATTTTCACACCACCGATCAAACAGGTTTAGAGGATGAATATAATGGTCCGATGAATCTTGAAGTTGCCCACGCTGATCTTCCCTCCTCAGCCGATAACACTTGTATCGCAGATGGATCAGTGCGTAACGTCGACACTGATCGTGATACTTTTGCTGATGCAGCTGCGGATGGGGTCAGAGCTTCTCCTGCGAAGAGATCAACCGGCGGCTTCGCCGATGAAGATGATCTCTTCGACATGTAAGTAGTTCCTTTCTGAAAGTTATACTGTGCCCTTTTTTATCTTTCATACTCCTGTTATAACCACAGTCGACTGTTTACTTTTGCAGTGACGAGGGCTTTATCGAGCCTCCTCCTAAAAAGGCCAAATCTGATGCCGTTTCGCCGGTCGTGGTGGCTTCCGGAGCTTCGGCTCCTAAGGCTGCCCCCATGGCTCAAGCATCGACTGCGTCCTCCCTTTCCAAAGGGAAGGATATTTCTCCAACTGCTGCTACTGCGGCTCCTTTTTCTGTAAGTCCTCTTCTGATCTTAATACAAATTTCTTGGAGCGTGCCTTGTTTAATTGCTTTTCTTTCTCTCTTAAGGACCTGCGTGGCGTTATCTCTTCTTTGGAGGTTTTCGCCTCCCGATTCACTTCTCTAGAGGCTGACAAAGTTCGACTGCAAGAAGAAGTCGAATCTTCCTCCTCAAAACTGGATGGCGCAGTCAAGATAGCTGCCGCGGCTCGCCAAGAGATTGATTCTCTGAAGGAGGAGCTGGCCAGACTGAAAGGGAAGCTGAAGGAGGAAGAAGCATCCAGGCTGGTGGCTGAGGCTCGAGCAGCCGAAAAGGATGAAGTCCTTCGTCAATCTTCTTTGGCCTTGCTTGGTAATCTCTAACATACTTTTGTCGGGTGACGTTCTTATGGATTTAAACTTTTTGTCAATAACTGAATTTTTTCCTTCCTTTCTATTGCAGAGGCAGCAAACATTCCTGTCGATGCCCTGGAAAGAGTTCCAAATAACTCCCCAGCGAACGCTGTGTCAATGATTCTCGCTTCTCACCAGCTTACACAAGAGCTTCTCGTGAAGGGGAAGGGTGCTCTGGCGCGGATACACTCGATGATCTTCCCCAAGATCAAGCAAGAGAAGACCCTGGGACAACTGATCGATACCTTCGCGGTTGACACCAAGGAGGTCATCGAGGTATTCAAGCGTACATCGCGCACTTTTGGTGCTGTCCTTGCCTTCCAGCTTATGATGGGTTACGGCTTTAAGGGTGACATCGAGGAGATGACTAAGGGGCTTCCAAAAGGGCAAGACGGGCAGCCTATTGATTTGAGCACATTTAAGGCATCTGCTCTTACTTGTGCCCGTCAGCTTCTTGAACTGGTTTCATCAAGGAAATCGTCGACTGGCCCTAGTTCATCAACTCAAACTCGGCTTCCTTGATTCTTGTAACAAACTTGTGCCTTGAGCTGATGCAGAACATTGCTCTGCCGCCAAACTCATGTTTTGTAATAAACTCCGTGGTAGCATTGTTGTAGGCACACTTTTGCTATGATATCACTTTCTTGCACTTCTCCCGATGGGAGTTATTTTGGACGTTGGGCTGTACCATATCCATCACTTCATTATAACCAGTGCTTTCTGCAGGTCTTCCCAGTACCCTCGTTTGCAGAAGACTCGTCAGGTGCGCTTCCTGAAAGCGATCGGATCCAGCGCATGAAAGACCGGATGACACAGATGGAGAAGGATTTACGCAGCACTTATGCCTTAGCTGCCATCGTCAATAAAAAGAGCGAGATTGCAGCCGACGTGGAGCGGTACATTCTTGGCGAGCTGCATAAGGCTACCGAAAGTTTAAACTGTAAGTTTCTTGATCCCTTTGCCTGCTTGCTAACAACTTCTTGTCTGAGTCTTTTACTAACTCTTTTGGCAGTCATAGCGTTGAACCCTGCGGAAGAGAACAAGCGGATACACGAGCGGGTGCATGCTTTGACTCAGCTTTCCTCATCCGAAGAAATTTTCTGGCGGGAGCACTCGAAGGCCTCGGCTGTCGTCAAATTTCAGGATCGAGTGCAACAGGTCCACCAGTTCTTCGACAAGTGCTACAAGGCCATGAGGGTAGTTTGGAAAACAATGTTTCCTCTGAATGCAGTTCCCCTACCCTTTTGACTTTGATGTCTGAATTTGGAAGTGCCAAGAAGGTTCGAGAGCTAGTAAGATCTCAAGTCTTTGCAGGGGCCAAATCCACACTTGCCCTTGTGCTTGCTTGTTACCCTTCAGTTTGCTTGCTGTCTATTGCCAACGCAACTGGTGATTTCGAGGAGCTGTACCCGAAGGTTTTAGCTCCTGCTCATGTAATTGTCGATAGGCTTGAGGAGATGCCAAAGGTACCTGAGGAAAAGGAAATTCCGCAAGGGTGATATAAAGGTGTAAAGTTACCTTTGTAAATTGTATTGGCTAATTCATCCGAGTATTCGGGTTTTTTGGGCCAAAAACTTCTTATTTGGTTGGTACATGAATGTGTACTTTTACCATGCCGTTGGCAAATATTTAAAGGGGCGAAGCTTAATTGCCCGTTGGATGTATGAGTACTAGTTGGTTAGCAAATCATTATGAGTGATCAGCTCGTGTTGCAGGTTTTGCGAAACCTGTTGTATGCGCAACTTTGCTTTCAACCGTTTGTAAATTTCGACAGTCATTCCTGAATTTTTCGGGTGTAATGATTCTGCCGATGAGCCCGTTGCTCTCTGATATTTCCATAAGTGAAACATCGAGCGTGGGTTGTGTGTAAGTTTTTCCGAACTCTTGCTTTGTACGGCACTCGTAGAGGCATCTGAAGCAGAGGGGAAAATTAATGTCCTTATTCTTCTTTGCAATGCTCGTAGAGGCTTTTGCCCTGGGCGCTATCTTCTGCCGCGCGTTAAGTTATGCCGTTACTTGGCGGCAGCACGGTCGTAGATGCTTTAGATGACTGCAATACTTTAACAAGAATCGAAACTTAAGTACTTATTGATAGGGTAAATATGAAACTGGAGGGCGAAAACAAGAAGCCCTGTGTAAAGTAAATGAAAAACTAAGAGAGTGTTTTATCAAGGAAAGGGTTCTTCTCCTCTTCAGAGGCATCTTCCGATTTCTTCGTCATGCTGGAGGTTGCGAGAGTGCTGTTGATTTCGCCAGATGCCTGGGCGGCGATTGTTAGCATCTTGCCGTCTCCTATCTCTTCTGTTTTGGCCACTGCCGAAACTTTTTCCGCTGATGCTTTTGCAGCTGGTGCTTCAGGAGTTGGCTTCTTCTTTGTCTCCCTGTCGAGTTTTTCCTCCTTGATTTCTTGTATTGTCAATTTGGGCGGGGGGTCGACAGTCCCTTGTCATAGCCCAAACTTTGCAGCAATCCTTTGGAAATCACGATCACAATTGTCTGAGCGTGAGAAGCTTCCGTAGACTGTGATGTTTGTCCCGTTGTTTCCTGGCATCTTCAGTTTGAGGTATGCATAGTGTGGTACGGCCATGAACTTGGCATACGCTGGTCTCCCGAGTATAGCGTGATACTGTGACTCCCAGTTCACCACTTCAAACTCGATCTTCTCCTTCCTGAAATTGTCGGCCCCGCCGAAGATGACATTCGAGTAGACTTTGCCAAGAGAGTGGCCCGGTGCGGTTGGAAGGATCCCGTGGAAGCAGGTGTCTGTTTCTTCCAACATGTTCATGGTGATCCCCATACTTCTAATTGTGTCGACGAAAATCAGGTTTAGCCCGCTTCCGCCATCCATGAAGACTTTGCTCATCTTGAACCCCCCAATCTGTGCTTCGACTACCAGGGCGGCGTGTCCTGGTTTTGGTATGTTCATCGGGTGATCTGCTCGACTGAACGTAATGTTCTGAGAAGACCAGTCGACGTATTCAGGGATATTTGCCATGATGCTTTCTGCTAAGTTGATCTCTCGGGTGAGCTTCTTCATCTCCCTTATTGAAACACCTGTCCTGTGGATCATACTCATCTGCCCACGTGGTGGTGGAAACGCCTCGTTGGGTTGATGGGGTTGAGCCTGCTGGACTTGATGCTGCGGTGGAGGTGGGGGTGGTGGTGGTAGCTGTTGCTGGCCTGACTGCTGGATGAGTTTGTGCATGTCAAGGAACTGCCGACAGTCCCTGAGCAGGTGACTTGAATTCGTTTTGCCGTCCTTGGAATCGACATACGAATGTAGGTAACAGGGGGCGTTGACCTGTTCAGCGTAGGGTAGTTCGGGAGTCCTCTGCTGTCGTGGTTTATAATTACCACGGTTTCCAGAGTTATTCCGGTTACCATCGTGCCTGTCGTCTCGCTCATCCTGCCGATCGGAATACCCTGCGGCTACCAGATTGTTGTCATCATAGTTGCGGTTTTTCCTTCTCTTGTGACGATCCCTTCGGCCACCCCAATCGTGCTTCGGCTGGTCATCGTCTTCGTCATCACTACGCTGCCGTGGCCTTCGTACGTTATCCTCTCCATCAGCCCAGCTGTTGGCGATTTCCATTAGCTTGGTTATGGTTTTTGGCTTTTTGCGCCCGAGTTCTTCTATGTAACTTTCCCGCTGAACGCCGTCGCTGAAAGCGTCGATTGCTCCGTCGACCGGATACGTCTTCGGCAGCGTTCAGGAGCTTTGTGAATCTCCCGATGTATGAACGCATCGATTCCTTCTGCTTCTGCCGGCAATTTCGTAGCTCTTCGATCCCGACTGGACTCTTATATGTTGCTTGGAAGTTGGCAACGAAGGCGTCTACTAGGTCGTCCCATGATTTGATAGAACCTTTCGACAGCCCCCGTAGCCAAGCTCGTGCTGAGTCCTTTAAGTAAAGCTGTAAGCACTGCATTGCCGCTATCTGGTTTCCTTTGTGCAGGATCACTGTCTGTAGGTAGTCATCTATCCAGGATCTTGGCCCTTGCTATCCATCGTACTTGGCAGCGTCGGTAGGGGTAGGCTTAAACTTTTTGGGCGGCATTGCTTCGCGTATCTTGTAACTTAAACAATCGGCTCCCCTGAGTTCGCCGTCGTACTCCTGGTCTTCATCCGAAGAATCGCTGTCGTCGTCTTTCCTGGTGGCGCGTCGTTGTCTTGCTTTGTCGATCCTGCTCTGGGTGATCTCGTCCCGAGCGTCTCTCGCGTGATGTTTTGACCCGCTACCTTGGACCATAGTCCTTTCCTTCTGCGGGACTAGGTTGTTCCCCAATATCGCGAGACTTTCGAGGGCACCTCGGTGAGCTTGAGCCATAGATCCTTCGGGCGCTGGTTGATGAGGTAAGCGGCGAGGTTGGCCGTTGCTCCCGCAATGGTTTTCGGCCGTGGCATGCCCGCAGTATCCGTAGTCACAAAGGATTTAGTCAGATTCGATGTTATCTCTCTGGCGTCATCTTCCAAAAGCCTCGATATCCTTGACCGGTGCTTGCCTGCTCCCTGAGTGTTTCGGGAAGCACTCCCTTGTGAGCCCCTTCGTCGTTCGCTGGATCGATCCGCTGCAGATAAGCGTCTCTCGTGGGAGGCTTGCTCTTTTGACAGGTGCTCCCGATTCTTCTCTAGTATGGAGCGGTAAGCATTGAGGGTTCCAACCGAAGTCCCCGCAGGGAGCGGCGTGTTGTTGAGCACTGCTGCCCTTGCTGCTGCCCACTCCTCATCCGCGATGGTGTAATCGCTGTCGCGGTTGCTGGCGCTGTTCTCAAAACTCGCCCTTCTACTGGAACGGGGGGTATGATCCTCGTCACCTCTACGCCTTGTGTTTCCCGTGTTATTGGCGACATAAACCTGATGGTGTGCCGGTCTTCGGGTGATTCCCTGGACGGTGTTGTCGATACTGTCCTCTCCCGATGAATACTGGGCGTTGCAGATGAACGGAGTGTCGCTCGATCCCAGCCCGTGCCTGGTGTCGCAGTTCAGGCAGTAGTACGAGGTTAATTCCGAAGACGTGGGGTCGTCAGACCCTACCGACATGGAGGACAACGAGCGGGGAGTCGAAGGCGCGGGTGAGCACGTCGATCCTGTCAGTCCAGCCGACAGATCGGGTGATGATGGTGCGCTAGAACTCGTCGATTCAGAGGCGGGGGATTCCAGCAATCGTAGGATTCCTTCTGCATTGACGTTGTAGTGGACGCTGCCGAAGGTCATCTCCATGTTCCCTTGTAGATCTGAAAAGTTCGAACGGGAGGAGTCGCTGTGTGGAGTAAACTCGTAGGAGCCGAATCGAATCGGGCTTCCCAGGATGGGCGACGATGGTGCTGACGAAGTTGCTGATGAAGTTGCTGGCAACGTTGCCGGCGGATTTGCCGGTGAAGCTGCCGATGCCATGATCGGATCTGCCGGTGCCTTGCCTTGTGCCAACAGGTTTCCCACAGACGGCGCCAATTGTCGAGGGTACTCCTCGCCAATGCCCTCCGATAGGGGCTTAGGGTTGATGGAATCCTGTAGGCTGACACGAGACATCGGTTCACAGACAAGCGGGGAGAGCGATTTACCCAGGTTCGGGGCCCTCGATGAGGTAAAACTCTTACGTCCTGCCTGTCTGTTCTTTGATTATGAAGATAATGGGTTACAATGGGGTGCCGCATAGTTCGGCTGAGATCTAGTCGAGATTGTTGTTGCTAGGGTTACCTAGCTCTAAGCTTTTCCTGGCTAAGGTTGCTAAGATTGTTCGTGTTCTTCGGCAGCCCCTCTCCTGGCCTTTATATAGGAGGCCAGGTCTCAAGGGTCCTAACCGAGGACGACTAAGTTTACAGTAGTTTAGATCCAATCTTTCCTTGCTTGTTCGCTTCCTTGTCTTGCCCGTCAAGGAATCTTCTGATGCGCCGACCTAGTGGCCCATCTCGCCTTCAGGTATCTTCATGGGCCTCCAATTTGTCAATACCAGATAGGGCAATACTGGTTACCCGAAGGGTAATGCCCACGTCATCTGTCGGTGTGCGTCGCCCTCGATCCTGGGCGAGATGGGATAGGGATCCCTTCTTCGGCGGCTGGGCCTTGCTGGCTGGTGCGAGGCAGAGGCTTGAGGCCGTGCCTTTCATGGTTCCGGTGTTGCCATCCCTCCTGCCGTGTCTTCTGTCAGCAATCTTAGTTTAAAGCTTGCATATTGATGAGTAGTTAGTGCGGTGGTCTGTCGGTGTTTCGGTATCCGAGAGGAACATGGGTACCTCGTCGAGGCCCTTGAGGTTATCAGACCACGGGGGGCTAGAAGCCACGCTCCAAGCTCAACATCGACATGGTGGATCAGGAGCGGCGCAAGAATAACACGATAGAGAGAGACACATTTTTATCCAGGTTCAGGGTCCTCGTGGTGAGGTAAAACCCCTACGTCATGCCTTGGAGTGGTATTGATCTTGCTCCAAGAAGAGTATGGTGTACATAGTGGTAGTGTTCCTCTTTCCCGGATCTAGATCCGATATGCTCTACGTTGAAGAAGATGGTATGTACAGAGCATCTAACTGGGATCTACAGGGGTGGAAACGTAGTATCTAAGGGAGAGTCTTCTGGGGCCGATCTCCCTATACCGGTCAGCTACCCCTCCTTTTATAGTGGCATTGGCCCTCCTCCCCAAGAAAACTTGGCTGAGGGGAAACCACAGAATGACCCAAGGAGGCGGACAACTGTCCCTAACCTAACCATGGACTTTGTCCATGGCAACACCAACTGGCTTGGTTCACACGGGGTGGTTGTGGGCGATGTCGACACCCCCTGATGTATGATAACGCATGAAGCACACGTCCGTTGGGAACCCCAAGAGGAAGGTGTGATGCGTACAGCAGCAAGTTTTCCCTCAGTAAGAAACCAAGGTTATCGAACCAGTAGGAGATGAAGGCCACGTGAAGGTTGTTGGTGAAGGAGTGTAGTGCGGCGCAACACCGGGGATTCCGGCGCCAACGTGGAACCTGCACAACACAATCAAAATACTTTGCCCCAACTTAACAGTGAGGTTGTCAATCTCACCGGCTTGCTCGTAAACAAAGGATTAAACATATGGTGTGGAGAATGATGTTTGTTTGCAAAGAACAACGAGAGAACAATGATTGCAGTAGGTTGTATTTCAGATGTAAAAGAATGGACCGGGTCCACAGTTCACTAGTGGTGTCTCTCCAATAAGATAAATAGCATGTTGGGTGAACAAATTACAGCTTGGGAAATTGACAAATAGAGAGGGCATAACAATGCACATACATATCATGATGACTACTATGAGATTTACTTAGGGCATTACGACAAAGAACATAGACCGCTATCCAAGCATGCATCTATGCCTAAAAGTCCACCTTCGGGTTAGCATCCGCACCCCTTCCAGTATTAAGTTGCAAACAACAGACAATTGCATTAAGTACTGTGCGTAATGTAATCAATACAAATATCCTTAGACAAAGCATTGGTGTTTTATCCCTAGTGGCAACAACACATCCACAACCTTAGAACTTTCTGTCACTCGTCCCGCATTCAATGGAGGCATGAACCCACTATCGAGCATAAATACTCCCTCTTGGAGTCACAAGTATCAACTTGGCCAGAGCCTCTACTAGCAACGGAGACCATGCAAGAACATAAATAACACATATATGATAGATCGATAATCAACTTGACATAGTATTCCATATTCATCGGATCCCAACAAACGCAACATGTAGCATTACAAACAAATAATCTTGATCATGATAGGCAGCTCACAAGATCTAAACATGATAGCACAAGAGTGATACGTCTCCAACGTACCTATAATTTCTGATGTTCCATGTTTGTTTTATGACAATACTTACATGTTTTGCTTGCACTTTATAATGTTTTTATGTATTTTCCGGAACTAACCTATTAACGAGATGCCGAAGGGCCAGTTGCTGTTTTCTGTTGTTTTTGGTTCCGGAAAGGCTGTTCGGGCAATATTCTCGGAATTCGACGAAACGAAGACCCAACATCTTATTTTTCCCGGAACCTTCCAGAAAGTCAGAGGGGGACCAGAGGGGTGCCCTGGGGGCCCCACACGTGGTGGCGGCGCGGCCCATGAGGGGGGCGCGCCCCCCTAGTGTGAGGAGGCCCCGTGGCCCCTCCGACTCCGACTCTTCGCCTATTTAAGCCGTCCTGACCTAAAACATCGATACCAATTGACGAAACTCCGGAAAGACTCCAGGGCGCCGCCACATCGCGAAACTCCAATTCGGGGGACGAAGTCTCCGTTCCGGCACCCTGCCGGGACGGGGAAGTGCCCCGGAAGCCATCTCCATCAACGCCACCGCCTCCATCATGCTCCGTGAGTAGTTCCCCCATGGACTACGGGTTCTAGCTGTAGCTAGTTGGTATTCTCTCCCCCATGTACTTCAATACAATGATCTCATGAGCTGCCTTACATGACTGAGATTCATCTGATGTAATCGGTGTTGTGTTTGTTGGGATCCGATGAATATTGAATACTATGTCAAGTTGATTATCAATCTATCATATATGTTGTTTATGTTCTTGCATGCTCTCCGTTGCTAGTAGAGGCTCGGCTAAGTTGATACTTGTGACTCCAAGAGGGAGTATTTATGCTCGATAGTGGGTTCATGCCTCCATTGAATGCAGGACGAGTGACGGAAAGTTCTAAGGTTGTGGATGTGCTTGTTGCCACTAGGGATAAAACATCAATGCTTTGTCTAAGGATATTTGTGTTGATTACATTACGCACCATACTTAATGCAATTGTCATGTTGTTTGCAACTTAATACCTGGAAGGGGTTCGGATGATAACCTGAAGGTGGACTTTTTAGGCATAGATGCATGCTGGATAGCGGTCTATGTACTTTGTCGTAATGCCCTGATTAAATCTCATAGTAGTCATCGTGATATATGTATGTGCAATGCTATGCCTTCTCTATTTGTCAATTGGCTAACTGTAATTTGTTCACCCAACACTTGTTATTGGAGAGTTACCACTAGTGTAGATAGCTGGGAACCCCGGTCCATCTCTCATCATCATATACTCGTTCCTACATGACATTGGAAGTAGTATCAACTATTTTCTGGTGCCATTGCTCTCATATTACTCCTACTGCTGCTGTGTTACTGTTACTACTGCTCTCATATTACTGCAGCTTTCACATCACCCCTGTTATTAGTGCTTTTCCAGGTGCAGCTAAATTGACAACTCAGTTGTTAAGGCTTATAAGTATTCTTTACCTCCCCTTGAAATAAATTTGGGTTTTACTTCCCTCGAAGACTGTTGCGATCCCCTATACTTGTGTGTTATCAAAGAGGAGAAGACAACCATCTAGCTACTGCTATGGACCCATAGTCCAAGGATGAACTACTCACGCATCAGTCCGGAGGCGGGCATGGTGATGTAGAGCCCTCCGGTGATGATTCCCCTCTCCGGCAGGGTGCCGGAGGCGATCTTCAGAACCCCCGAGATGGGATTGATGGCGGCGGCGTCTCAGTAACTTTTCTCGTATCGTGGCTCTCGGTACTAGGGTTTTCGCGACGGAAGGAATAAATAGGCGAAGGGGCAGAGTCGGGGGGAGCCCGAGGGGCCCACCCCATATGGCGGCGTGACCAGGAGTGGGGCCGCGCCACCCTATGGTGTGGCCGCCTCGCGTCCCCTCTTCGTCTCCTCTTCGGTGTTCTGGAAGGCTCCGTGGAAAATAAGACCGTGGGCTTTTGTTTCGTCCAATTCCAAGAATATTTCCTGTGTAGGATTTCCGAAACCAAAAACAACAGAAAACAGGAACTGGCGCTTCGGCATCTTGTTAATAGGTTAGTACCGGAAAATGCATCAAAATGATGTAAAGTGTATATAAAACATGTGAGCATTGTCATAAAACTAGCATGGAACATAAGAAGTGATTCGAAGCAATGGTCTATAGTTTTGCTAACAAAAAGATAATGACTAAACAACTGAATCATATAGCAAAAACTTTTCATGAATAGTACTTTCAAGACAAGCATCAACAAGTCTTGCATAAGAGTTAACTCATAAAGCAATAGATTCAAAATAAAAGGCATTGAAGCAACACAAAGGATGATTAAGTTTCAGCAATTGCTTTCAACTTGTAACATGTATATCTCATGGATAGTTGTCAGCATAAAGTAATATAACAAGTGCAATAAGTAAACATGTAAGAATAAATGCACACAGTTGACACAAGTGTTTGCTTCTAAGATAGAAAGAAGTAGGTAAATGATACGTCTCCGACGTATCGATAATTTCTTATGTTCCATGCCACATTATTGATGATATCTACATGTTTTATACACACTTTATGTCATATTTATGTGTTTTCTGGAACTAACCTATTAACAAGATGCCGAAGTGCCAGTCCCTGTTTTCTGCTGTTTTTGGTTTCAGAAATCCTAGTAAGGAAATATTCTCGGAATCGGACGAAATCAAGACCCAGGTTCCTATTTTTCCCGGAACCATCCAGAACACCCGAGAGCCGCCAGAGGGAAGCCCTGGGGGCCCCACACCACACCCTGCGCGGCCGGAGGGGGCCGCGCCGCCCTATGGTGTGGTGGCCCCAGGCCCCCTCCGAGGCTACCCTTCCGCCTATTTAAAGCCTCCGTCGCGAAAACCCTATTACGAAGAACAAAACCCACAGAAACCTTCCAGAGCCGCCGCCATCGCGAAGCCAAGATCTGGGGGACAGGAGTCTCTGTTCCGGCACCCTGCCGGAGCGGGGAAATGCCCCCGGAAGGCTTCTCCATCGACACCGCTGCCATCTCCACCGCCATCTTCATCACCGCTGCTGCTCCCATGAGGAGGAGTAGTTCTCCATCGAGGCTCGGGGTTGTACCGGTAGCTATGTGGTTCATCTCTCTCCTATGTGCTTCAATACAATAATCTCATGAGCTGCCTTACATGATTGAGATTCATATGATGATGCTTGTAATCTAGATGTCATTGTGCTAGTCAAGTGAGTTTTACTTATGTGATCTCCGGAGACTCCTTGTCCCACGTGTGTAAAGGTGACAGTGTGTGCACCGTGTGGGTCTCTTAGGCTATATTTCACAGAATACTTACTCACTGTTATGAATGGCATAGTGAAGTGCTTATTTATATCTCTTTATGATTGCAATGTGTTTTGTATCACAATTTATCTATGTGCTACTCTAGCAATGTTATTAAAGTAGTTTTATTCCTCCTGCACGGTGTAATGGTGACAGTGTGTGCATCCGTGTTAGTACTTGGCGTATGCTATGATCATGATCTCTTGTAGATTGTGAAGTTAACTATTGCTATGATAGTATTGATGTGATCTATTCCTCCTACATAGCGTGAAGGTGACAAGTGTGCATGCTCGTGTTAGTACTTGGTTTAGTCGAATTGATCTTTCTTGCACTCTAAGGTTATTTAAATATGAACATTGAATTGTGGAGCTTGTTAACTCCGGCATTGAGGGTTCGTGTAATCCTACGCAATGTGTTCATCATCCAACAAGAGTGTAGAGTATGCATTTATCTATTCTCGTTATGTGATCAATGTTGAGAGTGTCCACTAGTGAAAGTCTAATCCCTAGGGCTTGTTCCTAAATATCGCTATCGCTGCTTGTTTACTTGTTTCTACTCGCGTTACTACTGCTACCATATTACCACCATCAACTACACGCCGACAAGCTATTTTCCGGCACCGTTGCTACTTGCTCATACTTATTTATACCACCTGTATTTCACTATCTCTTCGCCGAACTAGTGCACCTATTAGGTGTGTTGGGGACACAAGAGACTTCTTGCTTTGTGGTTGCAGGGGTTGCATGAGAGGGATATCTTTGACCTCTTCCTCCCCGAGTTCGATAAACCTTGGGTGATCCACTTAAGGGAAACTTGCTCGTTGTTCTACAAACCTCTGCTCTTGGAGGCCCAACACTGTCTACAAGAATAGAAGCTCCCGTAGACATCAAGCACTTTTCACGGCGCCGTTGCTGGGAGGAAAGGTAAAAAGGCACTCATACTCCGGTTCCAGGTAACAGTACTTTTCTGGTGCCATTGTGTTTGTGCTCGAAGATATTTCCTTTAGATCCTGCAATTGCATCTTTTTGTTTCTTGTTTACACTAGTTGGGCATAATGGACAACAATGAGCTTCTTATTCTGTTTCCTCATTTAAAACATGGATTGTTTGATGCGAAAATTAAAAAACCTATGGAATCTTATTTGCATGCTTGGTAGTAATATTAGTATGAACGCTTTGAACACCATTGTTGATAATAATGTAGAAAGTTCTAAGCTTGGGGAAGCTGGTTTTCATGATTTTTTTAGTCCCCCAAGCATTGAGGAGAAAATTTTCTTTGATGATACTTTGCCTCCTATTTATGATAATTATAATGATAGTGGTCTTTTGGTGCCACCTACTATGGAGAGTAAATTTTGTTGTGATTATACTATGCCTCCTACACTTGAAGAGAATAATAATGATAGCTACTTTGTTGAATTTGCTCCCACTACAACTAATAAAATTGATTATGCCTATGTGGAGAGTAATAATTTTATGCATGAGACTCATGATAAGAATGCTTTATGTGATAGTTATATTGTTGAGTTTGCTCATGTTGCTACTGAAAGTTATTATGAGAGAGGAAAATATGGTTGTAGAAATTTTCATGTTACTAAAATGCCTCTCTATGTGCTGAATTTTTTGAAGCTACACTTGTTTTATCTTCCTATGCTTGTTACTTTGCTCTTCATGAATTTGTTTATTTACAAGATTCCTATGCATAGGAAGCATGTTAGACTTAAATTTGTTTTGAATTTGCTTCTTGATGCTCTCTTTTGCTTCATACTCTATTTTTCATGTGAGCATCATTAAAACTGCTGAGCCCATCTTAACGGCTATAAAGAAAGAACTTCTTGGGAGATAACCCATGTGTTATTTTGCTACAGTACTTTGTTTTATATTTGTGTCTTGGAAGTTGTTTACTACTGTAGCAACCTTTCCTTATCTTAGTTTTGTGTTTTGTTGTGCCAAGTAAAGTCTTTGATAGTAAAGTGAATACTAGATTTGGATTACTGCGCAGTTCCAGCATTTCTTTGCTGTCACGAATCTGGGTCTACCTCCCTGTAGGTAGCTCAGAAAATTAAGCCAATTTACGTGCATGATCCTCAGATATGTACGCAACTTTCATTCAATTTGAGCATTTTCATTTGAGCAAGTCTGGTGGCCTAATAAAATCCATCTTTACGGACTGTTCTGTTTTGACAGATTCTGCCTTTTATTTCGCATTGCCTCTTTTGCTATGTTGGATGAATTTCTTTGATCCATTAATGTCCAGTAGCTTTATGCAATGTCCAGAAGTGTTAAGAATGATTGTGTCACCTCTGAACATGTGAATTTTTATTATGCACTAACCCTCTAATGAGTTGTTTCGAGTTTGGTGTGGAGGAATTTTTCAAGGATCAAGAGAGGAGTATGATGCAATATGATCAAGGAGAGTGAAAGCTCTAAGCTTGGGGATGCCCCGGTGGTTCACCCCTGCATATTATAAGAAGACTCAAGCGTCTAAGCTTGGGGATGCCCAAGGCATCCCCTTCTTCATCGACAACATTATCAGGTTCCTCCCCTGAAACTATATTTTTATTCCGTCACATCTTATGCACTTTGCTTGGAGCGTCGGTTTGTTTTGTTTTTGTTTTGTGTGAATAAAATGGATCCTGGCATTCACTTTATGGGAGAGAGACACGCTCCGCTGTAGCATATGGACAAGTATGTCCTTAGGCTCTACTCATAGTATTCATGGCGAAGTTTCTTCTTCGTTAAATTGTTATATGGTTGGAATTGGAAAATGCTACATGTAGTAATTGGTAGAATGTCTTGGATAATTTGATACTTGGCAATTGTTGTGCTCATGTTTAAGCTCTTGCATCATATACTTTGCACCCATTAATGAAGAAACACTTAGAGCTTGCTAATTTGGTTTGCATATTTGGTTTCTCTAGAGTCTAGATAACATCTAGTATTGAGTTTTGAACAACAAGAAAGACGGTGTAGAGTCTTATAATGTTTACAATATGTCTTTTATGTGAGTTTTGCTGCACCGGTTCATCCTTGTGTTTGTTTCAAATAACCTTGCTAGCCTAAACCTTGTATCGAGAGGGAATACTTCTCATGCATCCAAAATCCTTGAGCCAACCACTATGCCATTTGTGTCCACCATACCTACCTACTACATGGTATTTCTCCGCCATTCCAAAGTAAATTGATTGAGTGCTACCTTTAAATTTCCATCATTCGCCTTTGCAATATATAGCTCATGGGACAAAATAGCCTTAAAAACTATTGTGGTATTGAATATGTACTTATGCACTTTATCTCTTATTAAGTTGCTTGTTGTGCGATAACCATGTTTACGGGGACGCCATCAACTATTCTTTGTTGAACATCATGTGAGTTGCTATGCATGTCCGTCTTGTCCGAAGTAAGAGAGATCTACCACCTTAATGGTTGGAGCATGCATACTGTTAGAGAAGAACATTGGGCCGCTAACTAAAGCCATGAATCATGGTGGAAGTTTCAGTTTTGGACATATATCCTCAATCTCATATGAGAACATTAATTGTTGCTACATGCTTATGCATTCAAGAGGAGTCCATTATCTGTTGTCTATGTTGTCCCGGTATGGATGTCTAAGTTGAGAATAATCAAAAGCGAGAAATCCAAAATGCGAGCTTTCTCCTTAGACCTTTGTACAGGCGGCATGGAGGTACCCCATTGTGACACTTGGTTAAAACATGTGTATTGTGATGATCCGGTAGTCCAAGCTAATTAGGACAAGGTGCGGGCACTATTAGTATACTATGCATGAGGCTTGCAACTTGTAAGATATAATTTACATGATACATATGCTTTATTACTACCGTTGACAAAATTGTTTCATGTTTTCAAAATCAAAGCTCTAGCACAAATATAGCAATCGATGCTTTTCCTCTTTGAAGGACCTTTCTTCTACTTTTATTGTTGAGTCAGTTCACCTATTTCTCTCCACCTCAAGAAGCAAACACTTGTGTGAACTGGTGCATTGATTCCTACATACTTGCATATTGCACTTGTTATATTACTCTATGTTGACAATTATCCATGAGATATACATGTTATAAGTTGAAAGCAACCGCTGAAACTTAATCTTCCTTTGTGTTGCTTCAATACTTCTACTTTGAATTATTGCTTTATGAGTTAACTCTTATGCAAGACTTATTGATGCTTGTCTTTAAGTACTATTCATGAAAAGTCTTTGCTTTATGATTCAGTTGTTTACTCATGTCATTACCATTGTTTTGATCGCTGCATTCATTACATATGTTTACAATATGATCAAGGTTATGATGGCATGTCACTTCGAAATTATCTTTGTTATCGTTTTACTCGCTCGGGACGAGCGAGAACTAAGCTTGGGGATGCCGATACGTCTCCAACGTATCGATAATTTCTTATGTTCCATGCCACATTATTGATGATATCTACATGTTTTATACACACTTTATGTCATATTTATGCGTTTTACGGAACTGACCTATTAACAAGATGCCGAAGTGCCGATCCTGTTTTCTGCTGTTTTTGGTTTCAGAAATCCTAGTAAGGAAATATTCTCGGAATCGGACGAAATCAAGACCCAGGTTCCTATTTTTCCCGGAACCATCCAGAACACCCGAGAGCCGCCAGAGGGAAGCCTTGGGGGCCCCACACCACACCTCGGCGCGGCCGGAGGGGGCCGCGCCGCCCTATGGTGTGGTGGCCCCGAGCCCCTCCGAGGCTACCCTTCCGCCTATTTAAAGCCTCCGTCGCGAAAACCCTATTACGAAGAACAAAACCCACGAAACCTTCCGGAGCCGCCGCCATCGCGAAGCCAAGATCCGGGGGACAGGAGTCTCGTTCCGGCACCCTGCCGGAGCGGGGAAGTGCCCCGGAAGGCTTCTCCATCGACACCGCTGCCATCTCCACCGCCATCTTCATCACCGCTGCTGCTCCCATGAGGAGGGAGTAGTTCTCCATCGAGGCTCGGGGCTGTACCGGTAGCTATGTGGTTCATCTCTCTCCTATGTGCTTCAATACAATAATCTCATGAGCTGCCTTACATGATTGAGATTCATATGATGATGCTTGTAATCTAGATGTCATTGTGCTAGTCAAGTGAGTTTTACTTATGTGATCTCCGGAGACTCCTTGTCCCACGTGTGTAAAGGTGACAGAGTGTGTGCACCGTGTGGGTCTCTTAGGCTATATTTCACAGAATACTTACTCACTCGTTATGAATGGCATAGTGAAGTGCTTATTTATATCTCTTTATGATTGCAATGTGTTTTGTATCACAATTTATCTATGTGCTACTCTAGCAATGTTATTAAAGTAGTTTTATTCCTCCCGCACGGTGTAATGGTGACGGTGTGTGCATCCGTGTTAGTACTTGGCGTATGCTATGATCATGATCTCTTGTAGATTGTGAAGTTAACTATTGCTATGATAGTATTGATGTGATCTATTCCTCCTACATAGCGTGAAGGTGACGAGTGTGCATCGTTGTGTTAGTACTTGGTTTAGTCGAATTGATCTTTCTTGCACTCTAAGGTTATTTAAATATGAACATTGAACTGTGGAGCTTGTTAACTCCGGCATTGAGGGTTCGTGTAATCCTACGCAATGTGTTCATCATCCAACAAGAGTGTAGAGTATGCATTTATCTATTCTGTTATGTGATCAATGTTGAGAGTGTCCACTAGTGAAAGTCTAATCCCTAGGCCTTGTTCCTAAATATCGCTATCGCTGCTTGTTTATCTGTTTCTATTGCGTTACTACTGCTACCATATTACCACCATCAACTACACGCCGACAAGCTATTTTCCGGCACCGTTGCTACTTGCTCATACTTATTTATACCACCTGTATTTCACTATCTCTTCGCCGAACTAGTGCACCTATTAGGTGTGTTGGGGACACAAGAGACTTCTTGCTTTGTGGTTGCGGGGTTGCATGAGAGGGATATCTTTGACCTCTTCCTCCCTGAGTTCGATAAACCTTGGGTGATCCACTTAAGGGAAACTTGCTGCTGTTCTACAAACCTCTGCTCTTGGAGGCCCAACACTGTCTACAAGAATAGAAGCTCCCGTAGACATCAGTAAACTGACTCAACATAAAGTAAACGAAAGGCCCTTCGCAGAGGGAAGCAGGGATTACTCATGTGGTAGATTTTTTTATTTTGAAAACATGGAAACAATTTTGTCAACGGTAGTAATAATTCATATGTGTTATGCATAAAACCTCCTATAAGTTGCAAGCCTCATGCATCGAATACCAATATATAGTGCCCGCACCTTGTCCTAATTAGCTCGGACTTCCATGGATTATCATTGCATTACATATGTTTCAACCAAGTGTCACAAAGGGGTACCTCTATGCCACCTGTACAAAGGTCCAAGGAGATAGATCGCATTTGATTTCTCAATTTTTATAGATCTCAACTTGAGGACATCCATACCGGGACAACATAGAAAACAGATAATGGACTCCTCTTTTATGCTTTAAGCATTCAACAACGAGATAATATTCTCATAAGAGATTTGAGGATTAATGTCCAAGCTGAAACTTCCACCATGATACATGGCTTTGGTTGGCGGCCCAATGTTCTTCTCTAACAATATGCATACTCAAACCATTTAATCATGAGAAATCTCCCTTACTTCACACAAGACGAACATGCATAGAAACTCACATGATATTCAACAAAGGTGTAACAGGTTGATGGCATCCCCAGAAACATGGTTACCGCTCAACAAGCAACTTATAAGAACTAAGATACATAAGCGACATATTCATTACCACAATAGTTTTTAGGCTACTTTCCCATGAGCTATGTATTGCAAAGACAAGGAATGAAATTTTTAAAGGTAGCATGCAAGCAATTTACTTTGGAATGGCAGAAAAATACCACATAGTAGGTAGTTATGGTGGACACAAATGGCATAAGTTTTGGCTCAAGGTTTTGGATGCACGAGAAACATTCCCTCTCAGTACAAGGCTTAGGCTAGCAAGGTTGTTTGAAGCAAACACAAGTATGAACCGGTACAGCAAAACTTACATAAGAACATATTGCAAGCATTATAAGAATCTACACTGTCTTCCTTGTTGCTCAAACACTTTTACCAGAAAATATCTAGACTTTAGAGAGACCAATCATGCAAACCAAATTTCAACAAGCTCTACGATAGTTCTCCACTAATAGGTTTAAACTACATGATGCAAAAGCTTAAACATGATCTACTTGAGAGCTCAAAACAATTGCCAAGTATCAAATTATTCAAGGTAATATACCATTTACCACATGAAGCATTTTCTGTTTCCAACCAAATAGCAATAAATGAAGCGACTTTCAGCTTTCGCCACGGATATTAAAAACGAAGAACACAAGTGTTCAAACGAAAAAGCGAAGCGTGTCTCTCTCCAACACAAGGAATGCAAGGATCCGATTTTATTCAAACATAAACGAAAATAAAAACAAACAGACGCTCCAAGTAAAGAACATAAGATGTGACGGAATAAAAATATAGTTTCACTAGAGGTGACCTGATAAGTTGTTGATGAAAAAGGGGATGCCTTGGGCATCCCCAAGCTTAGATGCTTGAGTCTTCTTGAAATATGCAGGGATGAACCACGGGGGCATCCCCAAGCTTAGACTTTTCACTCTTCTTGATCATATCATATCATCCTCCTCTCTTGACCCTTGAAAACTTCCTTCACACCAAACTCAAAACAATCTCATTAGAGGGTTAGTGCATAATCAAAAATTCACATGTTCAGTGAGGACACAATCATTCTTAACACTTCTGGACATTACCCAAGGCTACTGAAAGTTAATGGAACAAAGAAATCCACTCAACACAGTAAAAGAGGCAATGCGAAATAAAAGACTGAATCTGTCAAAACAGAACAGTCCGTAAAGACGAATTTTTTCGAGGCACTTAACAGGCTCAGATGAAAAAGCTCAAATTGAACGAAAGTTGCGTACATATCTGAGGATCACGCATGAATTTATTCAGCATTTTACGAGTTTCCTACAGAGAGATCTACTCAAATTCGTGACAGGTAAAAATCTATTTCTGCGCAGAAATCCAAATCTAGTATCAACTTTACTATCAAAGACTTTACTTGGCACAACAATGAAATAAACATGATAAGGAGAGGTTGCTACAGTAATAACAACTTCCAAGACACAACAAAACATTAGCAAAACAAAAAACAACATGGGTTATCTCCCAAGAAGTGCTTTTCTTTAACGCCTTTCAGCTAGGCGCAGAAAGTGCAAATCAAGTATTATCAAGAGAAGAAGCATTAACATTATTACCTCGGGCTTTACGCCTACCCTTCTTACTCTTATTCTTAATCTTTGGTCTAGGGAATACATGACCGCCTCCGGGTGTAGAGGTGAAATTTAGGGTGCCTTTTCGCACATCTATGGTTGCTCCCAATAGTTTCAGCAGGGATCTTCCAAGTGTGATTTGTCCTGTTCCTACACATTCAATAACGAGATAATCAATGGATACCGTTCTTCCAAGAAAGGTTGTGAACACACCTTCAGCTATCCCCTCGGGAATTATAACAGAATTATCAGTAAGAGTTATTCCTTCTCCACCTTTAGTAAGTCCCCAAAGTGTCAAAGATTCATAAATACTTTTAGGCATAAGAAAAAACTCAGACATAATATCACAACGGGCATAAAAAGTTTCACCACAAATAGCAACCTTAATAGTAGGGACCCACATTGAAGGTTCAAAGCTTACTGGAACATAATCATAATATTCACAAATCTGATTATACCCTTCTTTTAAACAAGATATATTTGTCTCGAGGGTGTTTAGTCTATTATGAATGCTAGCAAGAGATGAATCAAATTTACTAGCTGAGCTAAATGATGCAACCAACTTTTTTATGGCATTAAAAGCTTGATCCCCATCGCAGTGAAGGAAATCTCCTCCCACTACAGCATCCAAAGCATATCTATAGCGAAAAATAAGCCCAAAATAGAAGTTACTAAGAAGCAAGCTTAGAGTCATTTTGGGTTCAGTTTTACCATAAGAAAAAATTCTAGAACAAGCTTCTTTAAAACTCTCCTCATCCCCTTGTTTAAAAGTAAAGATCAATTCCTCAGGTGACAAAGTAACAAGTACAGGACTAGACATGATAACAAAATAAATTAAATGCAAGTAACTAAATTTTTTGTGTTTTTGATATAAAGAAAGCAAACAAGACAGAAAATAAAATAAAGCAAGACAATAAACAAAGTAAAGAGATTGGGTGTGAGAGACTCCCCTTGCAGCGTGTCTTGATCTCCTCGGCAACGGCGCCAGAAAATATGCTTGATAACGCGTGAAGCACACGTCCGTTGGGAACCCCAAGAGGAAGGTGTGATGCATACAGCATCAAGTTTTCCCTCAGTAAGAAACCAAGGTTATCGAACCAGTAGTAGATGAAGGCCACGTGAAGGTTGTTGGTGAAGGAGTGTAGTGCAGCGCAACACCAGGGATTCCGGCCCCAACGTGGAACCTGCACAACACAATCAAAATACTTTGCCCCAACTTAACAGTGAGGTTGTCAATCTCACCGGCTTGCTGTAAACAAAGGATTAAACGTATGGTGTGGAGAATGATGTTTGTTTGCAAAGAACAACAGAGAACAATGATTGCACTAGGTTGTATTTCAGATGTAAAAGAATGGACCGGGGTCCACAGTTCACTAGTGGTGTCTCTCCAATAAGATAAATAGCATGTTGGGTGAACAAATTACAGTTGGGCAATTGACAAATAGAGAGGGCATAACAATGCACATACATATCATGATGACTACTATGAGATTTACTTAGGGCATTACGAAAAAGAACATAGACCGCTATCCAACATGCATCTATGCCTAAAAAGTCCTCTGATGGCGTGTAATGCACACGTCCGTTGGGAACCCCAAGAGGAAGGTGTGATGCGCACAGCAGCAAGTTTTCTCTCAGTAAGAAACCAAGGTTATCGAACCAGTAGGAGTCAAGGAACACGTGAAGGTTGTTGGTGACGGAGTGTAGTGCGGCGCAACACCAGGGATTCCGGCGCCAACGTGGAACCTGCACAACACAATCAAAGTACTTTGCCCCAACGTAACGGTGAGGTTGTCAATCTCACCGAGCTACTCGTAAGCAAAGGATTAAACGTATTGTGTGGAAGATGATTGTTTGCGAAGAACGATGAAAGAACAATTGCGGTAGATTGTATTTCAGATGTAAAGAATGGACCGGGGTCCACAGTTCACTAGTGGTGTCTCTCCCATAAGATAAATAGCATGTTGGGTGAACAAATTACAGTTGGGCAATTGACAAATAGAGAAGGCATAACAATGCACATACATATATGATGATGAGTACTATGAGATTTAATCAGGGCATTACGACAAAGTACATAGACCGCTATCCAGCATGCATCTATGCCTAAAAAGTCCACCTTCAGGTTATCATCCGAACCCCCTCCAGTATTAAGTTGTAAACAACGAGACAATTGCATTAAGTATGGTGCGTAATGTAATCAACACAATATCCTTAGACAAAGCATCGATGTTTTATCCCTAGTAGCAACGACACATCCACAACCTTAGAACTTTCTCGTCACTCGTCCCAGATTTAATGGAGGCATGAACCCACTATCGAGCATAAATACTCCCTCTTGGAGTCACAAGTATCAACTTGGCCGAGCCTCTACTAGCAACGGAGAGCATGCAAGAACATAAATAACATATATGATAGATTGATAATCAACTTGACATAGTATTCAATATTCATCGGATCCCAACAAACACAACATGTAGGATTACAAATAGATGATCTTGATCATGATAGGTAGCTCACAAGATCTAACATGATAGCACAATGAGGAGAAGACAACCATCTAGCTACTGCTATGGACCCATAGTCCGGGGGTGGACTACTCACACATCGATCCGGAGGCGATCGTGGCGATGAAGAGACCTCCGGGAGATGATTCCCCTCTCCGGCGAGGGTGCGGAGGCGATCTCTCGAATCCCCGAGATGGGATTGGCGGCGGTGGCGTCTCTGGAAGGTTTTCCGTATCGTGGCTCTCGGTACTGGAGTTATTATCGACGAAGGCTTAAGTAGGCGGAAGGGTAGGTCAGGGGGCCACACGAAGGGCCCACACGCTAGGCCGGCGCGGCCAGGGCTTGGGCCGCGCCGCCCTGTTGTGTGGCCACCTCGTGGCCCCACTTCGTTACTTCTCCGGTCTTCTGGAAGCTTCGTGGAAAAATAGGACCCTAGGCGTTGATTTCGTCCAATTCCGAGAATATTTCCTTACTAGGATTTCTGAAACCAAAAATAGCGAGAAAACGACAGCGGCTCTTCGGCATCTCGTCAATATGTTAGTGCCGGAAAATGCATAATAATGACATAAAGTGTGTATAAAACATGTGTGTATCATCATAAAAGTAGCATGGAACATAAGAAATTATAGATATGTTTGGGACGTATCAAGCATCCCCAACCTTAGTTCCTACTCGCCCTCGAGTAGGTAAACGATAACAAAGATAATTTCTGAAGTGACATGCTATCATAATCTTGATCATACTATTGTAAAGCATATGAGATGAATGCAGCGATTCGAAGCAACGATGAAGATAATGAGTAAACAAATGAATCATATAGCAAAGACTTTTCATGAATAATACTTTCAAGACAAGCATCAATAAGACTTGCATAAGAGTTACTCATAAAGCAATAAATTCAAAGTAAAGGCATTGAAGCAACACAAAGGAAAATATAAGTTTCAGCGGTTGCTTTCAACTTCAACATGTATATCTCATGGATAATTGTCAACACAAAGTAATATAACAAGTGCAATAGGTAAACATGTAAGAATCAATGCACACAGTTGACACAAGTGTTTGCTTCTGGGATAGAAAGAAGTAGGTAAACTGACTCAACAATAAAGTAGAAGAATGGCCCTTCGCAGAGGGAAGCATAGATTACTATTTTTTGTGCTAGAGCTTTTCATTTTGAAAACAAGAAACAATTTTGTCAACGGTAGTAATAAAGCATATGTGTTATGTATAAGATATCTTATAAGTTGCAAGCCTCATGCATAGTATACCAATAGTGCTCGCACCTTGTCCTAATTAGCTTGGATTAACACGGATTATCATTGCATAGCATATGTTTCAACCAAGTGTCACAAAGGGGTACCTCTATGCCGCTGTACAAAGGTCTAAGGAGAAAGCTCGCATTGGATTTCTCGCTTTTGATTATTCTCAACTTCGACATCCATACCGGGACAACATAGACAACGGATAATGGACTCCTCTTTAATGCATAAGCATTCAACAACGATTAATATTCTCATAAGAGATTGAGGATTAGTTGTCCAAACTGAAACTTCCACCATGAATCATGGCTTTAGTTAGCGGCCCAATGTTCTTCTCTAACAATATGCATACTCAAACCATTAGATCATGAAAATCTCCCTTACTTCAGACAAGATGAACATGCATAGGAACTCACATGATATTCAACAAAGGGAAAAGTTGATGGCGTCCCCAGAAACATGGTTACCGCTCAACAAGCAACTTATTAAGAAATAAGACACATAAGTACATATTCTTCACCACAATAGTTTTTAAGGCTATTTGTCCCATGAGCTATATATTGCAAAGGCAAAGAATAGAATTTTAAAGGTAGCACTCAAGTAATGTACTTTGGAATGGCGGAGAAATACCATGTGGTAGGTAGGTATGGTGGACACAATTGGCATGGATTTTGGCTCAAGGATTTGGATGCACGAGAAGAATCCCTCTCAATACAAGGCTAGGCTAGCAAGGTTGTTTGAAGCAAACTAAAGCTCACATATGAACATATTGTAACTATTATAAGACTTTATATTGTCTCCTTGTTGTTCAAACACCTTAACCAGAAAATATATAGACACTAGAGAAACCAATCATGCAAACCAAATTTTAACAAGCTCTATGTAGTTATTCATTAATGAGTACAAGGTCCATGATGCAAGAGCTTAAACATGATCTATATGAGCACAACAATTGCCAAGTATCACATTATTCAAGACATTAAACCATTTACCACATGCGGTATTTTCTGTTTCCAACCATATAACAATGAATGAAATAGTCCAAATTTCGCAATGAACATTAAAGATAAAGCTAAGAACATATGTGTTCATACGAAACAACGGAGCGTGTCTCTCTCCCAAACAAAGAATGCTAGGATCCGATCTTATTCAAGCAAAACAAAAATAAAAACAAACATACGCTCCAAGTAAAGCACATAAGATGTGACGGAATAAAAATATAGTTTCACTAGAGGTGACCTGATAAGTTGTCGATGAAGAAGGGGATGCCTTGGGCATCCCCAAGCTTAGATGCTTGGGTCTTCTTAAAATATGCAGGGATGAACCACGGGGGCATCCCCAAGCTTTGACTTTTCACTCTTCTTGATCATATTGTATCATCCTCCTCTCTTGACCCTTGAAAACTTCCTCCACACCAAACTCAAAACAAACTCATTAGAGGGTCGAGTGCATAATTCATATATTCAGAGGTGACATAATCATTCTTAACACTTCTGGACATTGCACAAAGCTACTTAAAGTTAATGAAACAAAGAAATCCATCAAACATAGCAAAACAGGCAATGCGAAATAAAAGGCAGAATCTGTCAAAACAGAACGGTCCGTAAAGACGAATTTTTTAGAGGCACTGGACTTGCTCAGATGAAAATGCCCAAATTGAATGAAAGTTGCGTACATATCTGAGGATCACGCACGTAAATTGGAAGATTTTTCTGAGTTACCTACAGAGAACCCTGCCCAAATTCGTGACAACAAGAAATCTGTTCCTGCGCAGCAATCCAAATCTAGTATTGACTTTACTATCAAAGACTTTACTTGGCACAACAATGCAATAAAATAAAGATAAGGAGAGGTTGCTACAGTAGTACGTAACAACTTCCAAGACTCAAATATAAAACAAAGTGCAGAAGTAAAATAATGGGTTGTCTCCCATAAGCGCTTTTTTTTAACGCCTTTCAGCTAGGCGCAGAAAGTGTGTATCAAGTATTATCAAGAGATGAAGCATCAACAGAGGGGTTTGGAGTTTTCTCAACTATGAATTTTATCTTATCTATGTAAGTTTCAGAGGCTCCTTTTTCATTATACTTAGGCTTGCTATCCTCATCAAACAAATTTTCGGGAACAAGCCAACCATAGTTATTTTCTAGAGCTTCATGCATTCCTAGGAGCTTACAAGGTATTGTTGTCTTAATTTCCCCTCCATCATTAGCATTATTAGTGTACCTTATTCTATCCATGTCCATCTTTTCAAGGGTACTAGCAAAGTTGGTATAAGAGCCAAGCATCTTATATTTAATAAAGACCTTTCTAGCCTCTCTTGCTACACCACCAAATTCTTTAAGAAGGGTTTCTAAAACAAAATCTTTCTTTTCTCCTTCTTCCATATCACCGAGTGTAAGAAACATATGTTGAATTATAGGATTGAGATTAACAAATTTAGTTTCCAACATGTGTACTAAAGAAGCAACAACAATTTCATAAGTAGGAGCAAGTTCTACCAAGTGTCTATCTTCAAAATCTTCAGCTGTACTAACATGAGTGAAAAAATCTTCTATATTATCTCTCCCAATGATAGACCCACGTCCTACCGGTATGTCTTTTAGAGTGTACTTAGGAGGAAACATGATGAAATAAACAAAAGATAAATAAAGTAAATGCAAGTAACTAATTTTTTTGTGTTTTTGATATAGAGAACAAGACAGTAAATAGAGTAAAACTAGCAACTAATTTTTTTGTGTTTTATTTTAGTGCAGCAAACAAAGTAGTAAATAAAATAAAGCAAGACAAAAACAAAGTAAAGAGATTGGAAGTGGGAGACTCCCCTTGCAGCGTGTCTTGATCTCCCCGGCAACGGCGCCAGAAAAAGAGCTTGATGGCGTGTAATGCACACGTCCGTTGGGAACCCCAAGAGGAAGGTGTGATGCGCACAGCAGCAAGTTTTCCCTCAAAAAGAAACCAAGGTTATCGAACCAGTAGGAGTCAAGGAACACGTGAAGGTTGTTGGTGACGGAGTGTAGTGCGGCGCAACACCAGGGATTCCGGCGCCAACGTGGAACCTGCACAAGACAATCAAAGTACTTTGCCCCAACGTAACAGTGAGGTTGTCAATCTCACCGGCTTGCTGTAAACAAAGGATTAAACGTATTGTGTGGAAGATGATTGTTTGCGAAGAACAGTAAAGAACAATTGCAGTAGATTGTATTTCAGATGTAAAGAGTGGACTGGGGTCCACAGTTCACTAGTGGTGTCTCTCCCATAAGATAAATAGCATGTTGGGTGAACAAATTACAGTTGGGAAATTGACAAATAGAGAAGGCATAACAATGCACATACATATATCATGATGAGTACTATGAGATTTAATCAGGGCATTACGACAAAGTACATAGACCGTTATCCAGCATGCATCTATGCCTAAAAAGTCCACCTTCAGGTTATCATCCGAACCCCCTCCGGTATTAAGTTGTAAACAACGAGACAATTGCATTAAGTATGGTGCGTAATGTAATCAACACAATATCCTTAGACAAAGCATCGATGTTTTATCCCTAGTAGCAACAAGCACATCCACAACCTTAGAACTTTCCGTCACATCGTCCCAGATTTAATGGAGGCATGAACCCACTATCGAGCATAAATACTCCCTCTTGGAGTCACAAGTATCAACTTGGCCAGAGCCTCTACTAGCAACGGAGAGCATGCAAGAACATAAATAACATATATGATAGATTGATAATCAACTTGACATAGTATTCAATATTCATCGGATCCCAACAAACACAACATGTAGGATTACAAATAGATGATCTTGATCGTGATAGGCAGCTCACAATATCTAACATGATAGCACAATGAGGAGAAGACAACCATCTAGCTATCGCTATGGACCCATAGTCCAGGGGTGGACTACTCACACATCGATCCGGAGGCGATCATGGCGATGAAGAGACCTCCGGGAGATGATTCCCCTCTCCGGCAGGGTGCCGGAGGCGATCTCCTGAATCCCCCAAGATGGGATTGGCGGCGGCATCTCTGGAAGGTTTTCCGTATCGTGGCTCTCGGTACTGGAGTTATTATCCACGAAGGCTTAAGTAGGCGGAAGGGTAGGTCAGGGGGCCACACGAGGGGCCCACACGCTAGGCCGGCGCGGCCAGGGCTTGGGCCGCGCCGCCCTGTTGTGTGGCCACCTCGTGGCCCCACTTCGTTACTTTTCCGGTCTTTTGGAAGCATCGTGGAAAAATAGGACCCTGGGCGTTGATTTCGTCCAATTCCGAGAATATTTCCTTACTAGGATTTCTGAAACCAAAAACAGCAAAAAACAGCAACTGGCTCTTCGGCATCTCGTCAATAGGTTAGTGCCGGAAAATGCATAATAATTACATAAAGTGTGTATAAAACATGTGTGTATCATCATAAAAGTAGCATGGAACATAAGAAATTATAGATACGTTTGGGACGTATCATCCACCTTCGGGTTAGCATCCGCACCCCTTCCAGTATTAAGTTGCAAACAACAGACAATTGCATTAAGAACTGTGCGTAATGTAATCAATACAAATATCCTTAGACAAAGCATTGATATTTTATCCCTAGTGGCAACATCACATCCACAACCTTAGAACTTTCTATCACTGTCCCAGATTCAATGGAGGCATGAACCCACTATCGAGCATAAATACTCCCTTTTGGAGTCACAAGTATCAACTTGGCCAGAGCCTCTACTAGCAACGGAGAGCATGCAAGAACATAAATAACACATATATGATAGATCGATAATCAACTTGACATAGTATTCCATATTCATCGGATCCCAACAAACGAAACATGTAGCATTACAAATAGATGATCTTGATCATGATAGGCAGCTCACAAGATCTAAACATGATAGCACAAGAGGAGAAGACAACCATCTAGCTACTGCTATGGATCCATAGTCCAAGGATGAACTACTCACGCATCAGTCCGGAGGCGGGCATGGTGATGTAGAGCCCTCCGGTGATGATTCCCGTCTCCGGCAGGGTGCCGGAGGCGATCTTCAGAACCCCCCGAGATGGGATTGACGGCGGCGGCGTCTCAGTAACTTTTCTTGTATCGTGGCTCTCGGTACTAGGGTTTTCGCGACGGAACGAATAAATAGGCGAAGGGGCAGAGTCGGGGGGCGCCCGAGGGGCCCACCCCATATGGCGGCGCGGCCAGGGGTGGGGCCGCGCCACCCTATGGTGTGGCTGCCTCACGTCCCCTCTTCGTCTCCTCTTCGGTATTCTGGAAGGCTCCGTGGAAAATAAGACCATGGGCTTTTGTTTCGTCCAATTCCGAGAATATTTCCTATGTAGGATTTCTGAAACCAAAAATAGCAGAAAACAGGAACTGGCGCTTCGGCATCTTGTTAATAGGTTAGTACCGGAAAATGCATCAAAATGATGTAAAGTGTATATAAAACATGTGAGTATTGTCATAAAACTAGCATGGAACATAAGAAATTATAGATACGTTTGAGACGTATCAATGTACCTGCACCATCCACCCCGCACCTTTAGGTAAGGGGGCAACGACCAGCTAGCTTTATGCATGCAAACTTGGACCTTCAGTCCTCTTCCGTGTGCGTTATGGCTGGCGTCATCCTCCGGTAGCTTAATCCCACGCGACCGGCCTGTGATGGCATCTTGACGGCATCTTCTGAGATACCTCTCGCGGAGGGAAGCTCTGTGAGCCCTTCTGCTAACCTTGAAAAGGCTAAGTCCTAGACCTCACACGAGGTGTCCCTTGGCGAGGCCCCACCTCTCGCGGAGAAATCCTATCTCTTGGAGAAGGGCTCCTTGTCTTCTGTTAGTGGGCTGCCGCGGGGGCCCAACAGTAGGTGTACATGGTACCCTTGGTTCCATAACACCGACATGATCGATGACGGACCATGATCTCGCTTGATGGGTTGTTCGTGATTGGTCATTCCATGGGCAAGCTGTTTTATGTGCCTTTCATGCTCTTTGAGGAGCTACTCTGCCTCGCGAAGGTGTAGCGCCCTTCGATCCTGGGTTAGAAAGTAATGACCTTCTTCGAAGGGGGAAGGGGATGTCTCAACATTGTTGGTGTTGATGGCAACACCGGCCCGACCTAACCCTCCCCGCGTGGCGGCGCCGCGCCTGGGAAGCAGCCGACGGCCCTCTCCACGTCCCCTCCTCAAGTCACCTCTCCCGCCGCTGCCGCCCTATGCGCTGCTGGGCAAAGCCACGGTGGCGTGGCGGCGGCGTCCTTTAACTCCGCTGGCGACGGGAGGAATCAGCTGCGGCCTCCATCGTTTCCTTCCACTTCATCGACGGCGACGGCGGGGCGGCGCGCCGTGGTGGCGGTTCGGCCGGGTTCGACGGCGGGTCTCCGATCTAGGCCCAGATGGGCCTAGGTGGGCTCGTGTGTCCGCCCTCGATCCTCCCTGCGGCTGCCGCCTTTTCCTGGGCTTCTCCCGCGTCTTTAGATGGCATGGGGCAGCAGCTCTGGGTATGGCGGTGAGGCTCGTCTTCTTCGTCGGAGGCGGGCGGCCAGATTGGGGCTGTTCGTGGGGATCTTTTGATCTCATGTCCAGTCCCAACAACGAGTTGGGGAGCGTAGCTGGCGGTGAAAATCATGCTCTGACTTTGGTCATGGGGGACGATGGCGACGTCATGCGCCGTTACCTTCTTGAAGGCATCGTCGTCGCAGTCTACGTCTTCTTACTCGTGCTGCTCCGGGAGAAATCCTAGATACAATCCTGGATCGAGCGATGGCGGTGTACGGCGTCGTTCTCCCTCCTGAGGGCATCTTCTATGGAGCAGATGCAAGCTGGAGGGTCCTGAGGTGGAGCGGCGTTTTTCTTTCGTGTTGAAGACGTCGAATCTCGGTGGCGTGGTGCAGCGGGGTAGCATCATCGGATACGATGTTCAACGTGCGCAGGGTGGTGGAGCTGTCTAGCGTCGTGGTGGCGTTGGTTGCAGGTCTTGCAAGGTCATTGCATTGATCTCTCCTGAAGATGAGTATGCGGAAGACGGTGGCGACGAGGACTTCTGGAGCGTGTATGATGGTACGTGCCGAGGATCTGCCGAACCGGTTGTGCCACCTGCTCGCCATTGGGCGACTTGTCGAGGCCTTCCAACGGCGACTTGTCGAGGCCTTCGGATTTTTTGATGATGTGCGTTGGTGTGATGTCAGGGTGTTGGCTCTGTTCATTGACCCCCCACATCGGTGATGTAGGATTAGCGAGCTATCGTTAGTTTTGGTGGCTTCGGTTCGATCTTTGTAATTCTTCTTGTAAAGTGTTGTGAATAATTTAATAAAAAAAACCGTGTGCATCTATCTCTTGGATGCAGAAGCTGCCCTCATTTAAAAAAAAACATTGTTGACGTTAACGAAGGCTAGAACATTCTCCGATGGCATACTCTTGGCGAGTATTTTCCAAGGCTCTGATTGTGCGGATGGATGAGGGCCTCGTCTCTCAAGCTATGTTTCTTGTAATCTTATTTCTTATTACGTGCTTGCATATAAGCTGAACTCTCGGTAACAGCCGTTTCGTGGCTTTATTAATGCAAAGTTAGGCTAAGGCCTCATTTTTCAAACAAAAAAAAACTTGTATAACACGGCTAATCTACAACAAACCCTTGCCTCTAAAATTCGTTCTTTTTTTTAGATAAAAGGCATCATAATGCCCCACTTTAAATTAATAAAGCCCTTACGGTTCAACAAGTTATACAACGCTGCGGCATACAACTTAGCCAAAAGAAACAACTAGGCGAGGAAAAAGACACGACGATCCAACATAACACGGCACAAGAGGCCGGGTCCTGGCCCTTCTCCACAGATTTGGCCAAGCCATCGCTACTGGGTCTTCAGTGGCTTGTGTGACCTGGTCTCACGGCAGCGTATAGCTCCCTCAGCTTGTTCTCCAACCACCGGAGGCCCTCCCGATCGCTTGGCTTTGCCTTGCCGCTCCAGAGCTGTATAAAAATAGCAGTTTTGAAAATCACATTAGCGGGATGGTTAATCACTTTTTTCTCGATAGCAAGCTTATTACGAATGTTCCAAAGAGCCCAGGATTGGGCGAGGAAGAGAAACCAAAGGAGTCTACGGGCCCTTCCCGCAAGGCTGGAAAGGATGGCATGGAATTGTGGGAAGTTCCCAGGGTTCCAGCTACAGTCAAGGATCTGACGGATGGCGCTCCAAGCAAACCTTGCGAGGGAGCAGGAGAAGAAGATATGCCCAGCATCTTCCACCTGACCGCAAAGCGCGCAGTTGCCCGAGGCAGGACCATGACGAGTCGCTATTTGTTGACTAGAAGGCAATCTGTCTAGAATGAGCTGCCAAGCAAAAATCTTGATTTTCAATGGGACTTTGGCTGTCCAGACATCTTTGTGATAAGCGACGGACGCCCCTTGCGAGAGTTTGACATACAACGATTGCACCAAGAACTTGCCCGAGGATTCTAAGTGCCAGATAACCTTGTCTTTGCTGCTAGAAAGGATAGTGGAATCTATGATCCACTGACGCCATCCTTCAGGATTAAGGGAGCGCCGGAAAACGATGTTAAGATCTCCAGAATCAAGGGCAGCAGCCACCGTGATATTAGGGTTATCGCAGATATTGAAGAGATCAGGAAACATTTCCTTGATGGGCCGGTCTCGACACCACCAGTCAGTCCAGAAGAAGGTACGTCGTCCATCTCCAATCAAGTGCTTCGCCCCCAGTTTGAAGAAGTGCTTTATTTTGTGCAAGCTTTTCCAAAATTGCGAGCCACCTTGTCCGGTGCCCTCGAACAGGTTATCGGCGCCGCGGTATTTGGCTCTGATGATTGTCGCCCATATAGAAGCGTCTTCCTGGTATAGCTTCCAAACCCATTTGGACAGCATGGCAATGTTCATCTTTTTGGAGTTTAGCAGGCCTAACCCTCCCGAGGATTTCGGTCGGCACACCGAAGGCCAGTTGACCATATGATACTTTCGTTTATTGCCCGCTCCTTCCCAAAAGAATTTTGAACGATGAGAGTCGAATCTAGCATGAATCCCATCATGCAGAAGAAAAAGGCCCATGGCAAAGATGGGAATACTATCCAGGCATGCATTAGAGAGGATCAGTCTTCCCCCCGAGGTGAGAAGTTTGCTCAGCCAAGGCTCAATTCTACCGGCAAGCTTGCGGACCAAGAACAACCATTGTTCAAGGCGGAGCTTCCTGTCCAAGATCGGGAGCCCAAGGTACATGAACGGGAAGGATCCACGCTTACAGTTAAGCTTGTTCGCAATTCTCTGTTGTTCCTCAAGCTGTTGGCCCATCACGATGACTTCACTCTTGTGATAATTGATCTTCAAGCCAGACATATCTTCGAAGCACATAAAAAGGAATTTGAGGTTGGCTATGTTTTCTTCCGAATTTTGGATGAGGATGAGCGTATCGTTCGCGTATTGTAGATGGGAGATCCCACCAGGGATCAAATGGGGAACCACCCCCTGTATGTGGCCAGCAGCCCCAGCTGCAGAAAGAATGCCAGACAACGCCTCGCCAATGAAGTTAAACAGGAGAGGGGATAGCGGGTCCCCTTGACGCACCCCTCTTTTGTTCCTGAAGTATGGCCCAATGACGCCGTTGATGGAGATGGCCGTCTGTCCGCCGGAAACTAACTGCAACACTCTGTGAATGTAAGCTTCTTCAAAGCCTTTGCACCGAAGCACATCAGCCAGGAACTCCCAGTTAACCCGGTCGTAGGCCTTCTCAAAGTCAAGCTTAAGGAGAATACCACCCAATTTCTTTGCGCGGAGTTCATGCACAATTTCGATGAGCGCTAGAGGGCCTTCAAGCAAGTTCCTCCCCTTGATGAAAGCAGTCTGATTCAGACTGATGGTTTTATGAGCAATGGGGTCCAGACGATAAGCAAACGCCTTCGAGACGATTTTGAAGATCACATTGATGAGAGCGATCGGGCGAAACTGGGAGACAAGGTCCGCCCCGGGGACTTTGGGGATTAGGGTGAGAATGGCAAAGTTTAGGCGGGAGATGTCTATGCGTCCCAGCATAAAATCATTGAGAATTTGAAGCACCCCAAGCTTAACATTAGGCCAAAAACGCTTGAAGAACAGGACAGGGAAGCCATCAGGGCAAGGGGCCGTGTCAGATTTCATCTCCCGAACAATGGCATCCAACTCCGTCTCAGAGAAAGTTATCATAAGCTGGTTATTATCCTCCATCGAAACAAGGGAATCAATCGGCCAAGTCCTGGGAGACAAGCCACATGCACGGTTCCCCGTCGAACCGAGCAGGTCGCGATAGAAGTCATAGATGGTAGTTTGAATTTTACTGGGATCATTCGTGATTTCATTCCCTAAGTTAAGGGAGGAGATCGTGCACTTTCGTCTCCTACCATTGGCCACCCCATGGAAATAGGCCGTGTTAGCATCCCCCTGGAGAGCCCATTTGACCCTTCCTCTTTGGCGCCAGTACTCTTCCTCCGTACTTATGATTTGGAGGAGTTGGTCTTCAAGGTAGTATCTTTGTGCCCATTAATCTTCATCCAAGCCACGGGAATCTGCCTGCACATCCAGTTGCATGATTTGAGTCATCAGGGTTTCTTTCTCGCGCTTGTTGGCGACGCCAATGTTGCGGGCCCAACCACGCAGTTGTTGGCGAAGGCAACCAAACATGAACTGCCACCAGTCGATGATGTCCCGGCCTCCCACTTTGGCCGAGAGGTTGGACCAGGTATTGTGAAGCATGGGGAGGAAGTCCTGGCGTTCGAACCAGCCCTATTCAAAGAAGAAACGATTACTTTGCTCCGGTAGCCCTTCGCCGGAGTCGAAAATGAGCGGAGTATGATCAGAGCCCAAGCTCGTCTCCGCTCGAAGAGAACACAGCGGGAAAAACCCTTCCAGAGCTGGAGAGATGAAGACACGGTCAAGGACCGAGCGTACAGGGTTGATTTGGCGGTTTGTCCAAGTGAAACGTGCCCCCGAGCGCGGGATTTCACGCAGTGCCCATGCTGCAATGTGTTCGTTAAACAAATCCATGAGTCTCCAGTTTAGGTGGTCGTTGTTCTTGTCACATGCCGCCCTGATGAGGTTGAAGTCTCCACCCATAAGGAGAGGAGTGTTGGTTCTAGCCACCTTGGCCGAAACTTCCTCGAGGAAGGCCCTGGATCGCCCGTGATCTGCAGGACCGTAAATCCCAATGATCGTCAAAATGCGCCTGGACGCCCTGTGGAGAATGGAGGTACTGAGGTAGAATTGACCCATATCTACCACTCCAACCTCAAAGCCGCCGTCGCGGACGCCCATGAGCATCCCCCCGGAGTGCCCATTGGCCGGAAGCCAGCACCAGAAGAATTTGTCGCCGGTCTCCAAGTTGCGCAGTTCCAAATCAGTGAAGTCCTGTTTGATGGTTTCCTGGAGAATGACTATGTCGATCTTGTGTTCGCGGAGGTAATCCTTCAAGAGAGTTCGTCGCCCCCTACAGCCGAACCCTCGAATATTCCAAAATAGGCATCTCATTTGGATAACCTTCCTTGAGCCCGTGCTTGGCGGATTAGCGGTCTTGGACCTACCGGATATTGCTTTTTCGACACCTTCCTCTTTTTAGCGGGTTTGCCCTTGCTTCCTTGCTCGAGGGTGTTCTCCCCATTTTGTACCACAGGCCCTTCCTGTGGAACCAGGGGTTCCTTCTCTGTATTCGTCGATGTCTGGGCCTTGGCCGCTTCCACCTCAGCTTTGTGTCTTGCCGCCGCCAGATCAGCTTGTGCAAGCTCCCTAGCTTGTATCAAGGAGATGATCTTCTCGGGAGGACCCAGGGAGGAAGAGGGGAAGATGACACAACTATCTTGCGCCACAGCGAGCAGCTTATCTACGGGAACAGATTGGAAAGCAGTAAACGTGGAAGAGTCGACAGTACCTGGGGTGGCGGAGGGAGTGGCGTCCTTGTCGGTGGCGATACGGATGGCTCTGGCCAGCACAGGCTCATCTGCCACACCCGCGCTACGAGCGCTCTTCCTCTGAGCTTCAGACGGGGTTGCCTTGGAATGAGGCGCACGGGCCACCGCTGCCCCCAGCTCCGGGATGGGGCTTTCTGCCAGAAGCACATGGGGAGTTGGTGTAGCATCCTTGATGGCAGGAGCCTGATGGAGCGAGGTCCTCTCCAGATCCTTCCCAGCTTGGTCTTCTTCGGCCGCAAAGAGTTGTGACCCAGCAGCCTCAAGCATGAGTTTCCTTGAAGGGCGGTCATGGTTGCTTTTGTTGCGCCTCTCGCTGGCGCGGAGAGCGGAAGCCGCGGATTCCCCAGAAGCCGGGCTGTGCCATCCGATCTCGTTCTTGTCTTCAGCGCCCAAGTGCAATGCCTTCCCTGGGGTCAGGTATGACTGTCCTTCATCTGTTTCTTCGTTGAGGGTGGACAAGGAGGTAGATAGCTGCAGTTGTTCCAGGTCAGAGCGCCTTGGGGACGAGACAGGGGGAGATGCGAGCACTTGCTTGATCATGCTAGCCACAGTGGGGAAGATGTCTCCTTGAGCCGTGAGGTTTGATCCATACTGACTGAAGGCAGAGGCAGGGAGCGTGATCTTCTGCGTCTGAGTGTTCTCTGAACGACAAGCGGAAGGCGAGCAGGGGGAAGAGTACCCCTCAGTGACAGCTTGTGGAACCAATTTTCTCGCAAAGCCTTCGTTTCCTCCCGACGGGGCAGATGCAGGGGTGTTCTTGGCCTTGTCAGTGTGTTTCTTGCGTCTTTGATCCCACCTATCTTCATCCGTTTCTTCTTGATCATCGTCTTTGTCGTCTTCTCCGTTCTTGGCCGGTGGGGAAGGAGGGTCGTTGTTTGGTTCATCTGCGGGACCCTTAGAGATGGGAACAATGCGGATCCTGAATCCTTGCATGTTGAAAAACAGGGTGATGTGCTCTTGTAGCTGGACCGGGGATTGGCAACCGAACGACATCTTGATGGGGCCGTTGGGGTGCTCGAGGGACGTCACGTCCACCGCTAGCGGCCTGCCCACCTCATGGGTGCTAAGGAGGAGGCGGTCAGCGTGTCGCAGAGGAGGCGGGACTCCGATGAGGTGAACCCACACCTCTTCCAGTTTCTCCACCACCAGCGGATCATCCGTGGGGATCGTGACGATAGCCTTGGTCTTGCACATTGGTAAGGTGATGCCGCCGCCCCGAATCGCCATACGCAGACTCTCTTTGGAGGGGAAGATTACCGAGAAGTCGGTAGCATTGAGCTTGCACACCTGCCACGCCCAGTTATCATCTACCAAGTCTTTGAGTTCTTCTTCGAGTTGTTCTTCGTTGAGACCCTCTTTCTCCAGAATGATCAGCACAGAGTTGGTTGCAGGCTGGTACAACTCCTCGTCGGACACTTCGCAGCAGAAGAAGCCTTTGCGTTGTCCTCCGAATCCCGCCCAGTAGGGATCCAGACTCTTGGAGAAGATGGCGCACATGGCCGTTGGGTGGCCATGCTTCTTGCACTTCACACAGAAAGCTTCCGCTTTACAATCTGCCTGTACATGGCCTTGATTCCCACAGTTATAGCAGGTAATGTGGGTTGCATCCTGGCTGGTAGTGCTGCTGGACCCCCCAGCAGCCAGCCCAGGAGCAGCCGGGGCAGGACCCGCCCCTTGCGGGATCCTTGGCGCCCGCGGGTGTCGCTTCTGCCCTCCCCGGGCCTGGTCGCGCCCGCGCGGTCCAGCTGGGGGAGGTGGGGGAGGGGGAGGAGGGTACTGCGAGTGATCCGAGCGGTGATGGTGGTTGTAGCTGGAGCGCTCCCTATCTCTGGCTTGATCGCGGTGCACTTGTTGGCGCCGGTGTTCTTCTTCCTCGCGTTCCAGACGTTGGCGGAGCTCGCGGTCCCTGGATCTCTCGCGGTTGTCGTTGATGGCGTCGAAGGGGCGCTTGCCCCTGTAGCTTCGATCCCGATCCATGGGAACCAGGGACCAGGTGCGTTCGCCGGAGGTGGGGACGGTGGAGGGTCGGAGGGATTTGGCGAAACGGAGATTTCTGCGGACGTCACGGCTGGGAGCTGGGAAGCCAAGATCTGGATCTAGGGTTCCAACGCAGAGCCAGAGCCACTTAAATACTGGCGGCGGAGGGATAGAACCATGCCAGGTCCAGACTTTGCCCTCGGCCTCATTCCCATCCGTTGATCCCAACCCTAGGGACACGTGGGAGCCATCCACGGACGATGCGGAGGAAGTGGGCTACGCCCCGTTCAACAGAACCAGAGGCCCACCACCCTCCTGGCCCACCAGGCCCAGCTAGCCCAGAGTGAGCCGGGCCGCCAGAACGGGCTCGCCCGCAACCTCGGGCAGCGGAAACCCTAATCCGCCGACGCCGGAGTGCGCCGCCGCCGTCCGCACGACGATACCAGCCGGCAGGGGAACGGGCAGCGACCCGATGCGGATCTCATGTGGGCGAACCAGGCAGAAGGGAGGGCTCCCCCGCTCACCATGAGATGGGAGAGGGGGGAAATCCACGCTGCCCGGAGCAGTGGACGGTGGCGGTGGGCGCCCGCCCGACGGGGCCGCCGCGCAGTCCAGGGAGCAGGTGCGCGCGGACGGGAGACTTGCTGGCGACGAGGGCTCCCTCAGCCCAGGTCCCAGGAGGAAGCAGCCGAGAGAGATCTGAGAGGGGCGGGGGAGGGGATCTGACTCGTCGTCGTCTTCGGAGAGATCCTCGTTGGAGGCGGTGAGGAGGGCGGCGTACCTGTTGCCGGAGAGCTTGGAAAGCTTGGAGAGGTGACTGTCGTCGGAGCGCCGTCCCCGGCGGCGGCCGTCCGCCCGCCGGAGGCGCGCGGGGATGAGGGGGGGCCGTGTCGCCCCCCAGATCGCCCGAGCGTCGCCCTAGACGCTGCGTGAGACACATCCTCCAACCCCTCATATCAGAGGTGAAAATGAGTTCAGACAAAATTCAGAATCCTAGCAAAATTTTCTGAACTTTGGTCAGATTTCTTCTAGTATCAATTAGAAGGTAAGTTGTTATTAGTAACAGGAAGATCATCACCTCCTGGCTCCATTGCACAACGGCCTGTGCTATTTCAACTGAAACTCTCTGATTGATGCCAGATTTTTTCTCAAACGGAAATGGGAAGCTCTGCGTATATGTGGTCTCTAGGACTGTCGACAGATATTCTAAATTCTGATGTAGGAGTTGCAAGCAACGAGCTGAAAAGCAGTACAAAACGTGATTCAGTTTAAAGAGTTCCATGGAATACACAACCACCAAATCATCGCACGCTCGTGCTATTCTGGATATACAAAGCTTATTGTCTCAGTCGAGATACCGGAAAAAAATACACCACATATACATATATCAAATCAAGCCTTGGGAAACAAATTCCAATTCTGGAGATACAGGCTTATTGTCTGAGTAGTGATACCAGGGATAAAACACCATATATGCATACACATATAAAGCGAACGCAAGTTCCAAAGGTTTTGTTTCTCTGTTAAAACACGATACTCATATCAGAGGTGAAAATGAGTTAAATTCATATTTCTAGCCAAATATCTCAACTTTGGTCAGATTTCTTCTATCAACTAGAGTTCAGTGGTTTGCAATAACAGGGAGATCACTTCCTGGCTCCATTGCACGACGGACTCTGTGCTACATCAACTGAAAATCGCCATTTGGTCCCAGATTTTCTTTAACACGGAAATCGGAAACATTGCATACATGTGGTCTAGGACCTGACAGATATACTACTGTAGTACAAAATTCTGATTTAGGACTTGCAATCGACAAACTGAGAGCATCACAAAATATGATTTCAGTATAAAAGAGTTCCACGGAATACACAACCACCAAACTGCACGCTGGTGCATTTCTAGAGATACAAGCTTATTGTCTGAGTAGTGATACCAGGAAAAAGGAACATCATACATGCATACACATCTCATAACGCGAGAACGATCTTCCCTGCATTCAGATCAAGCCTTGGGTGGAACCATGCTTGCGCTGATCTTCTTGATGGCCGGCCTGGCCATGATCCTCTCCCACCATGCCTTGACGTGTGGGTACGAGTCGAATAGCACCGCGTGGGGCGTCGCCATGAAGTAGAAGGTGTAGGGGAAGTGGTTGAGGTCAGCGAAGCTGGCGAAGTCCCCGGCGAGGTACTCGTGCTGGGACAAGCGCGCCTCGTAGACCTCCAGCACCTTCTTGAGCTTCTCAAGGCTCTCGGCCACAACCTTCTCATCGGTGGGGATGCCGCGCATCATTGGGTTGATGAGGCACTGGTACACGATGGGGGATAGGGCCGGGTTGTAGGTGTGCGCATCCACTTCCGTCCACACGTCCACCATCGCGGCCTCCTTTAGGTTGCCCTCCCTCAGCAGGTCAACCTCGTCCGTCTTGTACTTGCGGAGGACATACTTTGAGATCGCGCGTGACTCTAGGATCACAAGAAATACAGTGTGAGGATTGAGTAAAATTAGAAGAAATGGAGATTCTAGGGGAACTCATGAATAAAAAGTTGACCCAATCCTCTTCCATATCAAAAGATAATAGTCCTCTTATATTTGTATGGAAAACTAAGTAAGGTGTGGAGACAGGAATTGAATATGAGCTACCAAACTGCTCTGCTATGCTCTAGATAAAAGAAAAGGTGAATAGAAGCCTTTACCATGTCTAGACAAAAAGAATACTCTATAATTTTATAGAGAATGTTAGTTTGGAAAAGCTATGGGTTATAGCCGATGTTGATTGATTACCTTTCACGTCTCTAATTTAAATTTTAATTTCACTCGCGGAAGTCATTCGGGCTTCTGAGCACCAGTGCTCTCGGCATATTATAGCAAATTCAAAAAATTGTATTTACAGGTTTCAAAAAATTATGAAACAATATTCTAAAATAGCAAATGATATATCCCACTAACCTGCAAAATCTCAATTTGAAATGTTTTGTATTCTAAGGTACACAGAAATGACAAAGTCTGTCCTTTTTTTTAGAGATGTGAAAGCACTATGCTCATATGTACACTTTTATCACTTTTGTGTAGCTCAAACTGCACATTTTTTCCAATTGAAAATTTGCATGCTTGTGCGATACATTACTGGCTACATCATTCACGATTTGTTTTCAGAATTTATTAGAACTTAAAAATACGATTTTCAATTTTTTTGAATAAAGAGTTTATTTGTGCCCATGTGGATCAAATCTCTGTCCTTCCATTCTGCTCCTTTATGGATATTTTCATCACTTAACATTTATGTCAGTTTTTCTATTAGAAAGGAACCAAAGCTCTATGTTTTCTAGATTATTATCATGATAGAATATGAGATTAAAATTCAATCTAAATCCATCTAATCTACTTATTTTGTTCTGTATTTTCATTTTGGTGATCCCTAGGGAGATAACTGGATTTACTGTTGGTTCTAATAAACCACCAGAGCTATTGTTTTCTAATGAATCGATTGGAAATTAAAAAAGATTATCTTCAGCCGTAGATCTTTTACTTATAAATACTTAATACGGTGCAAAATTATACTACGTGACTCTGTACCCATAACCTAATTTGTATTTTGCATACAAATCAGAAGAATGCAACACAGTCTCTTGGAGGTGCTCATAGGGGTAGGGTGTGCGTGTGTGCGTTTATAGGCGTGAGTGTGTGCGCGTATGTATGAGCGTCTTTGATTGTACTGTATTTCGCAAATAAAAAGAATGTACTTCGCCTGTACCCAATTATAAGACGAGTAATACTAAAACAGTGTGTTACAACGTCTCATATTTCCGTATAGAGGAAGTATATTCTTCCTCAATATGCTATTGAGAGGAAAAGGATAAAATCCTCTATAAGACCAAAATTTCCATCAGAACAGAATTTTTTAAAAGATGCTTTTAAGTTATATGGTTTCCAATTCAGTCATTAATAAGTTGATTCAGACTGAAAAAGACAGGCGAACTAGATCATACCGAAGAGAAGCAGATCCCCGTCCTGGAAAGCAGGGATTTGGCCGAACGGCTGCAAGAGGCACCAAGATAGAAAAACATCAGCACCAAGGTCTGTTTCTACAGGAATGGTCATCGAGATCTAGAAAAGAAACGAAACAGAGGATGGGTTTAATCATGGAGCGTGGGTACGTACGTTCCTAGCGAGGTGCTCGGGGCTCTTGTGCTCCATGACCTTGAAGTCGATGTTGACGACCTCGTACTCGGCGCCCACCTCCTCCAGGAAGACCAGCACCCGCGCGACGTTCGTCGACATCGCTGGCCCGAACACCTTCACCGGCGCCATTTCTCTGAGCTGATGCTGGCTGAAGGTGTGAGATGGATCAGGGTGTCTGCGTATCTATCTGCCTGCGTGCGAGCGGTGTGCAGAATGATGTCAACACCGTCCAATTTTATAGGGCATATTAATTAATTATGTATTGGTACTTTGGTAGATGGGAAGTGTGTGGACGATGGAAGAGGAGGAAACCATCGTGAGGTCAGTGCTGAGCCCTGCAGTCAAGGAATGCATAGTCTGCAAACGTCAGCAGTGAGGTTTGTGGTAGGTGCCACTAGTTTCGAGTGTGTCCTAGAATAACCAAACTTTCCATTTCGAGATTTTTTTAACGTCAGCAGATGTAGGTAATGATGTATCTTATTATCTTTATTTTTATCTTTATCTTTACTATTATATTGGAGTTGAGGATGGTGTGCAATTTGACATCAAACATTCAGAAAATCTCAACCGTCGATCTCCTAAAAAACGCCCATCAAACATCAAAACCATTCCTTCCCTCGTCACTGAGGAAAAATAGCCATCAATCATCTTTACTATTATCTTTACTATTATATTGGAGTTGGGGATGGTGTGCAATTTGACATCAAACATTCAGAAAATCTCAACCGTCGATTTCCTAAAAAACGCCCATCAAACATCAGAACCATTCCTTCCCTCGTCACTGAGGAAAAATAGCCATCAATCACGTCAGTATACCTCCTTCCAATCGCAACAATTATGGAATTTTAAACAACTTGGATAGCACTTGATCGCAATAATTATGAAATCAAACTAGTCCTTCTTTTGCTCATCAAATATGTATTGGTACTTTGGTAGATGGGAAGTGTGTGGACGATGGAAGAGGAGGAAACCATCGTGAGGTCAGTGCTCAGCCCTGCAGTCAAAGAATGCATAGTCTGCTAACGTCAGCAGTGAGGTTTGTGGTAGGTGCCACTAGTTTCGAGTGTGTCCTAGAATAACCAAACTTTCCATTTCGAGATTTTTTTAACGCCAGCAGATGTAGGTAATGATGCATCTTATTATCTTTGTCTTTATCTTTATTTATTATTATATTATAGTTGGGATGGTGTGCACTTTGCCATCAAACATTGGAACAACCTAACCGTTGATCACCCTAAAAAAAATCGTTCCCACATCCTTAGGGATCCCCACGGGGCGACACATTTCAGACGTCCAAACGTACGCGTCGCGTCCGTTTACGTCGTCCCAAATGGTCGAAATTGACCGTGCGTCCATTTGCGTCAGGGTGGCTCTAGCGGCATGATGCATAATTTTTTTTCCATTCATAATAGTCATAATTTACATTAATAAAAAACATAAAAGACCATAAAGGCGTGGTAAAACTAGGTATTGCCTACTGGTCGTCATCGCTGACGAGGTCGATGAACTCCGGCGGTGGAGGAGGTAGGGCAGGCTGCGGCAACTGCGGCCAAGCCATCGCCTGCACAGGAGGCTGTGGTGAAGGTGGCCACGGATCCCAGGTCGGAGCAGCAGCCGGAGCGCGGTCGTTGGAACGCATCGGCGTGGCCGGAGGAGTCGTCGGCCTCCCCTGCGCGAGCGCGGACTCGCGGAGCTGGATTGCGAGCCCATCCCACAAAGCGAGCTCGTTGAGCTCGTTGTTGGCTAGTGCCATGGCAATGGCCTCCTCCTCGGTAATGTCCGGAGGCTGGGTCTCCGGATCCCACGCCGGCCCGCCATCGTCGTGGTCGTAGTTTGCGCACTCCGCGTGCTCGTCCTCGTCCTCCTGGTCGTTCTCCTTTTCTTCCGCGGCGATCTCGCGGTTGAAGTACTTGATGTCGCCGAGGTAGTCAGCGCGGCTGCGCGCGTCGAACTCCCACGTTCCGAAGGAGATCCAGTTGTACGAGTTGAGTGCGTACGCCGGATCTTCCCGGAGGTCCGGCGGCAAGATCACTCGGCTGCGGCGCACCTCGTCCCGGCGCTCTCGGCCCTCGCGCGGCACCGGGGGACCGGCACGCGCCTGCAGTTGAGGTACCAGCCCCCTCCAGGTAAGTTTGCGTCTAGCCATGGCACCGACCGGTTTTCCTCCGAAAGGCGGTGTGCGAGCTCGACGCGGATGTACCGCTCGACCCGTGGCTTCTTGCCGGACTGCGAGCCGCTAGCCTCGTGTTCGTTCTTGGTCTTGCGGAACGGCCATCATTTCTTCCCCATGGCGTCGGTCGGGTGGATAGTGTGGGCTCGGCAATGGTGTGGTCGGGGAAATGGGCGCCGACATCGTTCCTTTAAGAGGCTCAGACGCCATCTCGCCTTCAATGTCCTGCCACTACGACGCCGCCCAGCAGCGCATGCTCGCAGAAGCCGAGGCGCGCCATTAACGCGGCCCTAGAAAAGCTGCAGCGCGCCGCCCGTAAATAATGCCACGGAAGACGAAACATCTGTGCCCCTGCCAGGTGGGCCCGTGCGAGGACCGGACGGACGACCGCTGCGTCCGCAGAGACGCAAACCTGGCGCATATTTGGGCCATGTTTGCATCGCTGCGGACGGCCCGGTCACTATGCGTCGCCCCGCTGGAGGTGGTACCAGACGCATTTTCGTCCGAGCAGACGCAAACGGTCGCTCAGTGTCCGTTTGCGTCTCCCCATTGGAGATGCCCTTAGAAGCAATGTTTCCACGTCACTTATAAAAAATAGAAACATTTTTATTACGTACCAATCCTTTCCATATCAATGCACAAAAAAAATCAGGACTTAATTTCCTTCCCTTGTGTATTAACGCATGCATCTCCCAAGAGAAAAAGGGGCAGACAACTATTCTCTTTCTATTAATCGGAGGCTTAATTGGAAGGAAACAAACATTCTCAACGGTTGTCGCTTGTTCTTCTAAAAAAAAATTGTCGCTCGTTCCCTAGGAAACAGAGTAGCTGGACAGGATCGCCGCCGGCAACAGCGGCTGGACCAAGGGTGACGCAGCCATGATCAGCGACAATGAGCAGAGCCGTGATCCAGGTAACACATTCCCTCTTCCTGAATTTCCCTCTTTCACATTATTTTCTTGCCCTATTTCTCTTGAAAAAGAGTAGTGAGTTGGAGAAGGTAAGAACATAACTGCATAACAGATTGCACAACTAGAATAATTGCCTCGACTTTCTAGCAAGAATAAGATGCAGCAGCAGGAGTCTCATTCAACGTCACTGTCCGTCAATCTTCAGTTCTGGCACCACGACATTTGGCATGGTTGGCTGTCCTGTACCTGGAGACGTGACATGCAGTTATGCCCTCCCTCGTGGGCGATGCTTTAGAGATTTAGATGTGTAGGGTGAGGTGGCTTCCATCCTTGGTCCAGTCGGTGTCGCCGGTGGGCAGCAGCAGTGCACCTTCTTCATTGTCGTGGTAGGTGCGCCGTGGTCGCCACCCGGAGGAAGGTCAGCGCTACTGCTGCGTCTGTATTGGTGGTCCGACGGGCGGCGCTGCGGTGCTCCTGCTTCGTCCGTGGTGGTCCGGCTGGTATCATGTGCCCAAGAGGCACTAGCATACGGTATTTCATAACGTATTTACGAGTAAAAAAGACTATAAAAGAAGAAACATGGCAAATTATAAAGAAACAATGTAATGTGTGGCAAATTATAAAAAGGGAAGTAATGTGTGGCAAATTATAGAAGTTCTAAATAATATGTGGCAAATTATAAAATATCCCCTCCTTTCATGAGCGAGAAACAATGTAATGTGTGGCATATTATAAAGAGGGAAGTAATGTCTGGCAAATTATAGAAGTCCTAAATAATATGTGTCAAATTATAAAATCTCCCCTCCTTTCAGGAGCGAGAAACTAATGGCCGGATAACTATTACAAGGATCAATGAAAAAATCACAGACGCATGGAAATCATAGATCCAAACAAATCAAAGATAGTGCTCAAAATCATGGTGGATTTTTTGCCCACGGTCGCCGCCTCGGAGTTTCCATTGAGGTGCACCGTGCCCACGCACTCACCTCCGACGCGGCACTTCCGCCACATGTCTCACTGTACCATGGCGACCTCCATTGAAGGTCACTAGCCCGCCGCCACCACCACCCATGAAGCCCGTTGTCTTCGGTGAAGCCCACTGTCTCACCTTTGAGGTCGGGACCGCCTTATCCATAGGACCACGTCATCTCTCTTCTAGGTCTTCACTGGTGTCTCCCCATCCTAGACCGCGCCACAATGAACCCCCATACCAAGAAATGCTGGATCGTCCCCAAGAATGCCCTAACCACTCCTTTCAGATCCTCGTTCTTAATTGCTTTCATTGGTGAGAATGATGGGCGTTCATCTTGCTTTTGCGGTATTATCGTGCTTAATTCAGTTCACCGGTGAAAATGATGGGTGTTTCTTTTGGTATTGCAGTAGGGGAAGGAGGTGTGAGAACTGGATGTCTATAAAAGCCAAGGTTTCATTTCGAAAATAAATACAGGCCAATGTTTGCAAGAGGCGTGCCACAAATGCCCCAACAGTTGTTCTTGTTTTAGCTGATTGATTCTCCATCTAGTTATTTCGGACATGTTTCACGTAATCAACTATTCCAAATTATGCTTTAGTATAAAGGTGAAGACACAATCGGTGGCTCGGTGATTTTTCTCCAAAGGTTATATTTCTTCCTTGTAGGCAGGGAATTCTAAACAAGCGAGAGTTATCAGAGGTAAGGGGAAGGTTGTGCGCTGCACTGTGGGCGTCCGGGCTGCTTATAAGCTTCCCAACCTGTCATTTCTTGCTACCAGTTGACATAAGGACTGGACAAGACCAAAGCCAACATGGATGAGACTATCGATTCTAAAATTGGAAGTGTCGTGCCCTTTATCATCATCTGAAACCATATATGTGAAGCTCTTATATCTGTAGCTGAAACAATACCTAGCTGTTACGACGCCGAGGAGGCCGAAGCTCAAACATATGCTGCCATTTTTAAACTCCAAGTTTTTCGGCCACTGCCATTCCGGAGTCTAACAATGCCGATGTCCGCAAGACTATCCAGGATGGTGGCATGAACCTCTGAAGGAACTGGCATGTGTAGGATGAGACCAACCATCTTAAAACTTCTTTTGAGATTTTTTTTTTTGCTTCCAAATTTTAAGAGTGTGTAATAACCAAGTTCACAAATTAATTTGTGAAGTTTGCTTACAGTAGAGCTAACGAAACCTAAAGGGTTCACTACCCGATTTTCTCGTTAAATTTATTGTAACAGGCAATGCATACTCAGCTGCCTGACAGTGATTAAGATACTCTCTTTTTCGCCAGAAAAATCACTAATTTTTTGTTCATTGGATGCAAGTTTAGCCATGAAAGTCAGCTCACCCATCGAACTGGCTGATGGCCGCTCTGTAAACAACATACTCCCTCCGTTCTGAAATAGTCTACATTCTAGTCTCAAAATTTGTTCTGAAATACTCTACATTCTAGCTTTTAGTTAACAACAACAGTGAAAACGAAATGGTTTTGCTCTCTTTATTGGTTATTGTTATTTTCAATGTAGCTTGGATTGGTTGTTCGCATATCTAAGTAGTACTAATAAATGCAATACTTTGTCTCATTTTTTCTAGAATGTAGACTAAATCAGAACGGAGGGAGTATACTTTACTTTATCGTGGTTTGTATAGTAAGATAATTTTATCAAAAAGATTCTGAAAGATTCCCTAAAAAAAATATTCCAAAAGATACGGAGGAAAGAAGAAAAGCTATATCTGTTGCGAGCAATCGGGGTCTCTAGGATTTACCAAGCAAAGCTTTTAAAAGAGCAAATTTTAAGAGAATTTCAAACCATTTTTATTCGCAAAAAATAAGAATTAAGTAGTTGGTTTTATATGGTATAATGGTAGTGTTGACAGCAATAAGTAGTTGGTTTTATATGGTATAATGGTAGTGTTGACAGCAATAATTAAATCACCCACGTCATTGTGTCACTGTGCACCAAAGCACCAAGTCGATCAAGTGGCAAGTTCAGATTTTTGTAAGAAAACGAGTTTTAACACGTTGAGATGCAACCATCTAAATCAAAATGTAAAGGTTGTAAACATATTCAATTTGTGTAATATTGTGTGCATATCTTTTCTATTTACGCGAATATATTTATGTATAGCATATGTTTACAAATGAGACGTGTGAACTCATTGTAATAATTTTAAAAATTAATCGTATAGAAACATGGCCGTAGCAACGCACGTGCATTCAACTAGTGAAAATGCAAAATATCAATTTAGAATACTTTGTATTGTAGGCAATATAAAAAAATAAAGTGGATCTAAGTATGCATGCCTTCAAATTTGTAAATTTTGTCTGATTTTGTCATTTACGGATCGTGAGTAACTTGCCGCATGCTCACATGACCACATGCTGCTTGTTGTTTCTCGTAAGGCCTAAAATGCAATAGCCTAGCACTAGTAGGAAATAGCTTATAGGAGGAAAAACAACGACGACACAATGCCTCGCGACGGTGCGGCACCCATCAATCCTGGGCGAGAAGGTACGGCTCTTCTTCGGAGGTGGATGCGGATGTCTCAACATCGACGACGGCAAGCCAGGTGTTGACAAAGGCTAGAGTATTCTCCGATGGTGTACCCTCAGCGAGTCTTCTCCAAGGCTCTGATCTTGTGGATGAATGAGGGCTATAACTCTAGCTTCTTAGATATTGACAAATAAAAAATTTCTCCGTTTAAAGATGGTACTCATATCAGAGGTGAAATTGAGTTCAGACAAAATTCACAATCCTAGCAAAATTTTACCAACTTTGGTCAGATTTCTTCTATCAATTAATAGTAGTTGTTTTTAATAACAGGAAGATCACCTCCTGGCTCAATTGCACAACGGAGCCTGTGCTATTTCAACTGAAATTCTCCCTTAGGTGCCAGATTTCTCCTAGACGGAAATGGGAAGCACTGCGTACATGTGGTGTCTAGGACTGTCGAGAGATATTCTAAATTCTAATGCAGGACTTGCAAGCAGCAAACTGAAAGCACTACAAAACATGATGTTCAGTTGAAAGAGTTTCACGGATTAGAGCATCTCTAGCAGAGCTCGTAAATTTGGCAAGAATAATAACTGCCGGTTTACGGGTTCAGTTTAGAAAATGGCGCAGATCAGTAACCGTAAACATGTCTGACTCGAAAAAATTTTACAGGTCGCACCCAAAAACCAAACTCGGCCTGTATTTGTAGGGCTGAAAGAGCGAACTGAACACGAACCCCTACTCGTGGCGCGCTGAAATTTCAGATCGAGCTAATCCAACCAAATTCCGTCGAGCTCGTGATGACATGGGGCGGCGTGGGGCGGGCGAGCTCGCTGCAGCGTGGGCCGGTGAGCTCGTGGGCAGCGTGAGCTCACTGGTGGGCGGCTCGGGGCGGAGCGGGCATGGCCGAGGAGGGGCGGCGCGGGCGGGGCGAGGCGGAGCCAGTGCGACGTGGGTGGGGCCGAGGCGACATGGGCGGGGCCGGGGCAGCGAGGCGTGGGCGAGGCCGGGGTAGGGTGGGGCGGATCCGGAGCGGGGCGGCCGGCGTGGACCTCGGCCAAATGATGGGTGGATGGAGCAAGGAAGAAGAAGAAGAAGAAGAAGAAGAAGAAGAAGAAGAAGAAGAAGAAGAAGAAGAAGAAGAAGAAGAAGAAGAAGAAGAAGGAGGAAAGAAAAAAAAGAGGTCTGACATGTGGATTTAGTGGCATATTTAGGAATATGCTTTTGTACAGTTTTTGTTTACGGGTTCTGATCTGCGCCGACACTTTTGCGACATGTAAACACGAGTTCAGTGGCCTTAACTCGCGTTTTACAATTCACATTTTTACGGGCTGTGTTAAAAATGCTCTTACACAAGAACCAAATCGCACACTAGTGCAATTCTTTTTTCTTTTTTTGATGGAACGCTAGTGCAATTCTGGAGATACAAAGCTTATTATGGTATCAGTCCACATATATGGGGAAGAAAGGAAACACCACACACACACACATGTATGAAATCAAGCCTTGGGCGGAACCATGGTGGCGCTGATCTTCTTGATGGCCGGCCTGGCCATGATCCTCTCCCACCAGGCCTTGACGTGCGGGTACGAGTCGAATAGCGCCGCGTGCGGTGTCGCCATGAAGTAGAAGGTGTAGGGGAAGTGGTTGAGGTCGGCGAAGCTCACGAAATCACCGGCCAGGTACTCGTGCTTGGACAGGCGCGCCTCATACACCTCCAGCACCTTCTTGAGCTTCTCGAGGCTCTCGGCCACGACCTTCTCGTCGGTGGGGATGCCGCGCATCATGGGGTTGAAGAGGCATTGGTACACGATGGGGGACAGGGCTGGGTTGTAGGTGTGCGCGTCCACCTCCGTCCACACATCCACCATGGCCGCCTCCTTCAGGTTACCTTCCCTCAGCAGGTCGACCTCGTCCGTCTTGTACTTGCGGAGAACGTACTTCGAGATCGCGCGTGACTCTGGGATCACAAGGAATACAATGTAAGGATTGACTAGAGTTGGTAAAAATACTAGAAATCGATGGTTCGCAAGGTTGGAAGGACATGTTTTTGTGGAGGCGAGTGCTTTCGTGAACTGCTCAATTTTGCTCTCAGGGGAACTCATGAATAAAAAGTTGACCCAATCCTCTTCCATATCTAAAGATAAAAGTGCTCTTATTTATCCCAATTTCTAATAACTGCTATAGCACTGCCTTGTCTTAGACGGTGCCCACCTGTCCGCTCCGTCCGATTAACATCCTACGGCCAGAATCATTTTTTCCGACACGTATCAACCGAAGCGAATCCCCCCTCCTCGTCCGGTGATTTTCTCCGCTCGCGCTCGCCGCTTCTGCTCTCTCTTCCGCCGTTCTCCCCCGCGTCGCCCACACCAAATCGAGCCTCACCGTGGACGAGTTGGTCTCCGGGAAGCCGTCTGCTAGGTCTCATGTAGCATGGGGCACTAGGGGAGAGCAGAATCGGTGGTGGGAACCAGTGGATCGGCTCGTCCTCGCCCGATTTCGGTGCATTCGAGGTGGTGCTAGGTTGGATTTGGTGTCGTGTGCCAGATCTCTGGATTCTGCGTCTGATTCTCGTCGTTGTTCTTCGTCAACAAGTGCTGGTTAGTGCTTCGATTCGGCGTATTTGAGCATCTCATGTTTCCGATTTGGACGATTTTTGCGTTTTCCTGTGATGCGCGCTCTGTTTTCCTGTCGAGGTACATCCCCCATCCCCGGCTAGGGTAGAAATTCATGTCGCCCGTGAGTCCGTTCTAGTTCCCCCACCCACGAACTTTTGATTATACTGTTAGTTTCCCCACCCATGAATTGTTGATTAGAGTTGTTATCCGTTTGTGCCCGTACTTTTGTTTCGTTTTTGTTGTTGTTGATTATGTGAACGAATAATCTCCAGAGTATATTGCTCAGCTTTTAATTCAGTTTTTGTTCAGGTTGTATTCAAATAATTTTGAGATTCATATGGCAGACTAGTGACTGGACATCAACAGATTCATATGGCAGACTAGCTACTAGATTAATATGTTGTAGATCTAGTTTGTAGGTATGATGGTTTTTTGTGATTTTGCACTCATGTGTTTCATTTGTAGCATGTATAAAACCTTGTAGCTAAGTACTTCTCTGCATTTTGTTAATTTTTGTTGTTGCATGGCATAGGATGTATTTTTTTCATGCATGTAATGTATATTTTTAACTGTCTGTTCTTCCACTGTATATTCATCTGCAAAATATATATTCCCAATTGTATGATGTATATCCTTATACTTATGATGTATATCTGCATGTGTTTTTGAAGCCTTGTACTACCTTGTTTGGTTTTAGGAAAAAATTAGAGAACGGAGGGAGTAGTACTTGTATTTCTGAATGTAGTACAGTAACATTTCGTTCCTAGTACAGTTCTTCATGCTCGAATGTTGCTGGATATGATCAAATGTGATTGAAAGCAGGGTGATAGCGCAAGTGGAGTACAAACAGGGGAGTGGGTAGCACTCCCATTTGCTGTTTCTTGATCACTCACACTAAAGTTGGTTGTCATTAGCTGTAGTAAAGGGTTTAGATCTTGGTCACCAAGAAGTCGCACAGCCAAACCATACCATACAGCAAACTGAACCCGCCGCCGCCACGGCTCCACCACCTCCATCCCATCGCCATTCAACTAGGTTTTTGTCTTGCAAATGTACATCATATTTTTGTGTATATGTATATTTTTGGGTAGCATGTACATTTTGCATGCTAAGGATGTTCATTTTCATATTATTACATCATGTAGGATGTATATCCTTATACATATGATGTACATTTTCCTGAACATGAATAATTTTTTTGTTCATCTGCAGAATGTATATTCACTTTTAATATGATGTACATCATATAAATAGCTGACCACAAAGTATTGAACAATGTTTATGCTTAGGACGTACATTTTCCCAACTTTCTGATTTTACTCAAGCTTAGTGCTGTATATTTCAACTGCATAGGATGTAATAATATGTAGATAACTTCTGTTTTGATCTATGCAGGGTTTGTTCATCTAAGTTGTAATGAAATCAGTCAATCCAATTGTAGGTTCTGTTCCCTCAATTTATTTTTTCATTCAAATGTTGACTAGGATGATTTAGGGGTGTGTAATACTTACGGTGCTTTGTTTTCTTTCCTTTTTCTTTTCTCTTTGCAGAAACGTTCTAAGACCCCAAAGAGCCGGCAGAAAAGTACCACTAAATTCAAAAGGATGAAGCAGAGGTTACAGTATAAAAATGTGCCTGCGGGTAACGGGCATGAAGACCAATCACCATTGCAGAGTGTCCCTCCTTTGCATGATGTGCACCCAATTGCAGTTGAGCCAGCTGAAAAAGTGGATTGCCCATCAGTTGAAGAAGAAATCCCTCGGGTAGAGACTACTGTTGCTTCTAAGAAACCGGTACATGATAACAAACTTGCTTCTACTTACCGTTTCCTCTTTTATTTTTTATTTATTTTGCATGCATTTGGTGGGGTGTGCTCTGATGTGAAGTTTATATTTGATGCAGGTCAACTTATTCAACCGTTCTTCTCCAATGAAGGTTGTGAGGGTTTGCAAGGGAATGACGAGCAAGCAGCGTACCTTGATCAGTGAAGCAGAATTTTCCGCCATCCTAAGCATGAAATGCTCCAAGCTAATACCTGAGTTATGCATTTACCTGATGGAGCACTTCGATCCGGTTGCTCGTGTTCTTGATTTTGGTGATAGGGGGAAGATACCTGTTGATGTCCAGTCTGTTGTCAATGTAATGGCAGTACCCATGGGTAATTTCCCTGTCCCATACAAGCAAAATATTGAAGCAACAAGTTCTGTTCTCGAGATGATGGGGATCAACAATGGCAAGCAACCAACTGTCGCAGATGTGGAGTTTCAATTAGGGGAAACATATCCTGCTGATGCTGCTTACTTGAGGAAATTTATCATTTACCTAATCTCTTCTGTGTTTGCTCCTACTACTACAATATATGTCAGTCCAAAGTGTTACCCAGCGGTTATTAACACAGAAGCAATCCCAAGGTTGAACTGGGCAAGATTTATTATTGACATCCTCATTCAGACCGCGAATGCAAAAGGTAGCAAGAACTGGTTTAAGGCTTGCATGCCATACCTCATGGTTAGTTTTTTGTATGTTTGACTGTTTTTTCTTTTTCCACACATTTTCTCAATGGCTGTAGTTAACACATACTGATTTGCACTTTATAATTTGTTTTCTAGGTCCTATATGTTGATTCTTTACAAACAGATGCCGTAAAGGTACCAGTTGTTGGACCTCGCATATGTGTCTGGACAAACAAACTCATAAAGCGTGTCGTAGAGCTGGATACTAAAGCGGATGGATCGTTTGGAAAATTACCGGTACTACCCCGCTTTTTTTCCTTATTCTGGTGAATTTTTCTTATAGCATAAGATTCTGGAGAAAAGTATCTCTCTGTTTTTCAATATTTTGTTTTGCCTGCATAGGATGTATATTTTATACAACTTTTCTGATTTTGTACATGTAGCTAACAAAATGTTTCTTTAAATCTGTTATCATATATTTCATAAGAAGCTAACAAATGCTTTATACATTTGATGTTTTTATTTTTGTACCTTTAACCCTATAGCTAATTTGTGTCTCTGGTTCCGATTTATACATACGAAAGAGAATTTGATCCACATAAAACTACAGCTAATTTTTTTCACCTAGTAGCATTTGGGAGAAATATACACTGAAGCTTCAAATAAGTTCCAATTGTTACCCTTTTTTGCAAATTTACATATAATGATGATTTATAATTTTTATTGATAGCATGTATTTTTTATATCACTTGCATGATCTCATTTGTTGAACATTTTTTCTTTTAAATGTCCCCAGCTCAAGGCTTGCTTCAGGAAGAAGCCATTTTTGTTTTCTGCTGAACCCTCTGTTGTAGACATGTTCATCAAACGACATGCACCAGTATCTCCAAATGATGAAGTAAGGCTTAACATTTTTTGTTACTTCTAGCGGCATATTCTACTTGTTATTACAAATACACTAGATTTTTCACTATCTTTTTTAAATCTTTTCTTATATAACAGCAACTGGTAATATACAGAGAAGCTGTTTCTAGCATGTGCAATGTGTTTGAAGATGGTCTTGCAGAATTTGTGAGGTCATTTGCAGTTAATCAAGGGAAGGAAAGTTCTGAAAATCATCACCAGGCAGAGGAAGATGTGCAGATCATTAGCAAGAAGAGATGTCGCACAAGGCAGAAGGTGACAGAAGCTAGGAATGAGGAGGAGGTGTTACTGGACCACATGGCAGGTACCACAGAAGTGGATGTTGTTCCAGGAATGGGGATTGCTGCAAAGTCTAGGAAAAGAAAGCCAGATGACAGAATTATTGCTGCTGCAAGGCCTAAGAAGAAGAAGATGAGAGGCTCTGAAATTAATCCGGAAGAGCATGTTGTCATTGAAGATCATCAGGATAATTTAGGCATCGAAGTGCATAAGGAGGAAGCGACCGCAAATTTGTTTGAAGAAAAGGCATTTGGTTGTCAAAATGACCACATAGTAGGAAACTCGAACTTGTCGAAGATGAACAACAAACACGAAGCAATGTACAAATGGAAGAACCTACAGAAGTCAACAAGGATGTGTCAGCTGTAGTTACTCAGGACACAGAAGTATCCCTTCAACAGACCAACTTGGGTGATGCACTGAGGAATCTCCAAGTTTATGGTACAGGATCTCAATCAAGCACTGAAACTCCTCCAGCTGTTAATAATATGGAAGGAAGTAAAGGGAGTCAAGAGGAAGAGGGTAGCCAAGGTTCAGGCCAACTTAGAACAAGGAGAAAGAAAACAGATTCTTGTAGCCCGATTGGCAGGAGGCCTGTCACAAGATCAATGTCACCCATTAAGCATGATGTTTCCGCCAGCCCGATTGAGAGGAGGCTCACAAGATTTGCTACTGCTGAAGCACGGGCCAATGCTAGCATGAACAAGGTTTACAACTCGCCATCAAGCGATCAAAGTCACAACCATATTCACGCTGCAAAGCTTGACAGAGGGAAAACCAAGGAATTGGCCATTCAAACTGCAAATGAAACAAATTATCAGAGAAAGGTGAGAGAGCTGGCGGAACATTGCCCATCGTTTGATCTTGGTTTCAGTCAAGTGGAAGAAACAGTGGGTAAGCAACCAGTAGCTGAGCAAGCACTAAGTGAGCAAGAACTAAGCGAGAAGACGATGAGGCGACCAAGCACTAGCCGAGAAGACACTAGCAGAGCAAACCATACCTCAGAAAACAGTAGCTGAGCAAGGTCTAGAAGAGAAATCAGTACCTAACCAGCAGAATGTTATGGAAATACCGGAACAAGATTCGGAGGTTCAAGAACTTGTTGTTATTTCCAGCAATGATGATAGTGGTGACTCACTGGATAAAATATATGCTTCTATTGAGATGCCTCCCTCATCAGGGAAGGGCAATGTGTTGCAAAATGCAAGAACTTCTCCAACGACGCCTGGTAGTACCACACCTATTCCGCAAACGAGGAGGGTAGTCAAGCTAGGTCCACATCAGAAGTCTCCATTCATTGCAAACGCAAAGAAACCGTCTGTTCCTAAGTCAGATTCTGAGTTATACGACAAGGTTTGCATGTATGGAGGGAAAACTAAAGATACATTGAACGGCGAAAGGATTATTGATTATGGAGACTTCTTCATTTACCTCCGTGATTTGGCTGACTCTGTCAAGCCTGGTGGTTGGTTAAGTAACTCCACTTGCGAGATCGCGTTGCAAGCACTTTCTACAGAGATGGCCAAGCAGAAGAAGTTTGTCATGCCACTTAGGATTGCGGTTAGTGCACTACCACTTTTTGATTGTTTTCAGTAGTGCCATTTTTCCAGTACTTTGATTGTGTTCTTACATGAAGTAGTGCCATTTTACAGTAGTTCCATTTTATAAGTAGTTTCACTTTTTTTTAAACGTGTTATCCTCTTGTTTCCTTCCACATGCAGACAAAACTCAGAAGTGCTGCCACTTGTTTGACGGATAGATCAGTGAAGAAAGCATTCGAGTGTTCTCCTAATCACCGTCTTGATCACAAAGACATGGTAAGTCCCAGGTTGTTTCTTCAATTATTACTTTTCACATATAAACTGTAGTTTTAGAGGAAATAGGTTTAGAGAAAAAGATGTAATTACTGTCTGGTTCACTTCGTTCTTGTTGGGCGAATCTTTTTTGCAGTGTTTGGATGTAGTTACATATTTTATAGGCGATACAAATCTCGAATGTGTTGATGTTTTATACATTTTAGGCTTTAATTTAAATTGAGTTGCAAACCTCTTGTTTAAAACAAATTTGAGGTATTCATGTTTTTTTCAAAACCATGCAGGTAATGTTCTCAGTTTTGCAAGACTTGACACCTGACTTGGATGTCATGACTGGGCACTACTACCTTATCGTGCTGAATTTGAAGTCCGGTAGGTTTGAAGTGATGGACTCAATGAGACGTGAGAGTGATCGTGGACTCGTGAAAGATTCTCGAACAATCATCGGAAGTATAAAGCATTTGTGGGCAAAGAACTACAGTGAGTCAAAAATTGATATCTCAAAATATGAAACAGTACACATAAGTACGCCAATGCAGGACACTAAGTAAGTTCTAACATATGCTTTTTAATTGTTCATCTCAATGCAGGAAAGTACATTCAGCTTACTAACATTCTTTTTTTCCAAGGTATGACTGTGGGTTCTTCGTTCTAAAGTTCATTGAAGAATGGAATGGGAGAAAGATGCTAGCATTTAGAGGTACGGACATGCCAGCTCTCAGGAAGCTTAACTTGAAGAAATGGGTGGACTTTCACAAGAATACAATCAACTGGGAGGAACTTCTCTTCTCATAAGAAGTTAACCAGTGGTACATTCTCAAAGGTACTACTTTATGTGGAGTACAAAATGTATCTTTCCATGATTTCTCATGTAAATTCAGATTTGGATATATCTTTTTCTCTCCATGATTTGTGATGACCAATCCAGAAAGTACAAAAGCATGCAAATTCAGATTTTTATGAATTTTTTTAAGCATAATCAGTGTGAATGATTGATGTCCATGATTAAGCAACGAAATTACATGAATGTAATTAATTCACAGAACTTGGATATGAGACACAAAATCATAATCCCCAGTGCAACAGATAGCTTAACATTTGGGCAATGTATAAAATCAATTTTACACAAAGAACAAATCCACCAGTACTTGATAAGATGAACAAAATATGAATTCCCTTATGTGATTACACCATTTCACGGAAGAAGTCAAATTCTTTGGGCTCTGGTGCTGGTGTTATCTTATCTTTACACATAGCCGCAGTGTGTTCATTAGACCCGCATAAGCTGCATTTGACAACTTTGGATGACTTCAAATGCAAACCAGACTGTTTTCTTTTCTCTGCTGGACGACCTTGCTTTGGAACAAATACTGGATCCTCAACATGAGCAAACTGCGGAAAACTATCAAGCCCACCATCATTTGCCCCTTCTCCATCTTGAGCAGTAGTAGCATTTTTTCTTTTCTTACGTTTAGCGAGACTCGAAGCTTTCATGTCTAACAATTCTTTCTCTAAAGCTTGCATGTATTTATCTGCTAGCGCCTTCCCCTTATCAGATGTTGATGCAATTTTGGCTACTTTAGTGAAATCATTGCACATTGTTCCATAACGTAGCTGCTGCCTTTCTTTGTTACTCATTTTTCTGTCTACTGGTACCTTTGGCAATTCCATTTTCTCCTCCACGATAATTTCCTCTGGTATTCTCCACCTCTTGAGGATGTACTTCTCTGGAATTCTGTCAATGTTACCCAATTGCATCATGACTCTAAAAATATGGCAGCACAACAACCCATCCCTGCTGAACTTGCAGCACTCGCAGTTGTAATTTTCAGCTTCCAAATTAGCCTCTACCTTGTAGCTTCTACTGCCATAGCCATAAACATAATTCTTGATAGGGCTAACATTGTACGTTTCATGACCAACTTGCTGTACATTATAAGATGTCACTTTACGAAGCTCCGCACGAAAGCGCAAGTAAATGGGCCGTGTATACACCTGCAAGGCTTGCTCTTCAACTGGAAAATCTCCCCACGCCCTAAGAGTCTTGTCTTCATCCTTGAATTCAACTGCATCCTCTGCTACATCAATCTTTTCTTGCAACTTCATGTACTGAAGGAAGAAATGATGCAAATTGTTGTGCGGGTCCATGTAAGTTTTCAAAACAGCGTTGAACCCCTCACTACGAGCGATGAGTACGTAGGAACGGAAAGAACCTTTCTTTGAAGTAGGCTGGCACAAAAGTGGCTCTAATATGATATAGATCATAGATATGGGTGTTGTCCACTACATTGTGTTTGGTAATCATTTCTGCCCACCTAGTTTCGAACTCTTCAACCGACATGCTGTAATCAATTATCTCATTCAACTCTGTCCTTAGCTCCTCATGTTTTGACAAGAAGTTGCCCAAAACGGCCTGCGCATTTTGCATAATGTGCCACCTACAATTTCTGTGACAGCAATTTGGAAATGCTACGAGAACTGCACTTCTCATTGCCGCGTCTTGATCAGTTATGAAGTTATCTGGCTGCAGGCCACCCATAGCCTCAAGAAACTCCTGAAACAACCAGACAAAACTCTCTATGTTCTCATTCTTTAGGAACCCACATCCTAGCTGGATTGTTTGACAGTACCTATTGATTCCAATGAATGGTGCAAAAGGCATATTGTACATATTGGTCATGTAGGTGCTGTCGAATGAGAGGCAATCACTGTAATTTTTGTAAGCAGCAATTGCTGGCCCATCTACCCAGAATATGCGGTCCACTTTGTCCGCATGATCTGTATGTATGTTGAAATAGAAATCTGGGTCTTCTTTTTTTATCCTTGCAAAGTGAGCTAGCAACAGGGACATGTCTTTGTGCGTGTGTTCTTCATCAATTTTAGCCATGAAGTTGCTCACATCCTTACTGTCATAGGGTACATTTGCGAGACCGCCATAGACCTCTCCCATAATCCTCATTACCCTGCCAGCAGATAGATTCACCTTATGCAAGAGCTGAACAAAATCCTTCTCTTCCTTAGGTATTCCTTTGTGAGATCTCAAATACTTTTTCAAGGAAAACTTCTTCACCAAATTGTGATTGTGTTCTTCAATGAAGTATGTGACATACCACTTTGTTCCTCTCCTTTTAATTCTCAATCGGCTTTGCATTCAGTTTTCTTGGTGATGCTTCTGTTCCTTTGCCTAACAGGTGGTGCTTCTAACTTATTGATGTCTTCATTTTTTCCACTCTTGTTGCAAACAAACAGCTGTTTGTCTCTTTGATCATCAACTTTCGAAACCTTGGATGTACTGCATTTGATGGAAAACCCAATCTTCTTAGCATAGCGGTTGTACTGCATCTTCGCATCCTCCCATGAATCATAGATCTTCCCTTTGAAAGGGGTTTCAACTTCAGTTTGGCTGCATGGTGTTGACTGGACTTCACCCTCATCTTCATCACTGCCGGAATCATCAGTTGATAGTGTTTCAGCAGTTTCCGGGTTTGTGTCAGCAGAAGCACCAGTGTAGCTTCCACTTGCATGCTTGCTATGTTCTGAGCTTCTGGTCACATCTGGATTGCTCAAGGTCTTTTGTATGCTGCCTGTTACTTCTATTTGCAAATCACGGAACAAACTGACATCTTCGATTACCCTGTCACCTTCAATTGCTGGTTCATTTAGATCTAGTGCTCCTGTAGAACATTTTGGATCCATATCTGCAATCAAAGTTGTGTATGTCTTAGTTCATATTGTACAAAATGTTTAAGTCTGCCCAAATCACTTGAGCATAACCATGTTTGTACTACTCCCAAGAACTGGCTCATGGGGGTATACAAAGTTTTCTTTTTAAAGAAAGCTTTGGTGGCCTAGCAGAAAATGTACTTCCACTGATTAAATACTACTGCTCTATGCAGCTTTAATTAAATACTTATTGCATATTTGGATAATTAAACTACATGTTGAAGTGTGTCTACTTTTGTCAAACTGCGATAAGCATGTAGAGCTGGAGAGTGTGCTTGTGCATGTATGTCGATAATCTTTCCGCAACAAAGCATATCCTGAAAACCGACCACAGTATACACAAGAATGAGCCTGACAACATGTCACTGCTTAGAATACACATGCTAATGAGGTCCACTCGTTAAGTATTGCCACAATCAGCTTGGCGGTGTTGATGCGGTTGACAGTCTGGGTTTGTGGGTGGGGATGATCGAGTGAGCGGGAGCTGACCAATCCTTGAGCATAACCATGTTTGTACTACTCCCAAGAACTGGCTCATGGGGGTATACAAAGTTTTCTTTTTAAAGAAAGCTTTGGTGGCCTAGCAGAAAATGTACTTCCACTGATTAAATACTACTGCTCTATCCAGCTTTAATTAAATACTTATTGCATATTTTGGATAATTAAACTACATGTTTAAATACTTGAGCATTTTTAGATGCAAACTAACCATTTTATTACAATCAAATACACAGGTTCTGGAGTGGTGCTGCATGGATTTGTGGAGTGCTTTTGTGGAATGATGCAAACAAGCAGATGTATAAATCATGCAAACCCTGCAGATGTATAAATCATGCAAAACAGAAGTTCTTTTTGGGTGTATAAACCTAGCTTCCATGCAAAGTTTCTGGATCAGTATGTTTGCTATGTTAAGTATGACACATATCTAGCTTAGTTTGCATGTTCTTTTTGTGTTCTGGATCAAATACATCTGATGCATGCACTGTATGTACATGCCAAGTTCTCTTTGGGTGTATAAAATTACTTCCAATGCAAAGGTCTGGAACAATTTGATGCTATCTTAAGTTAGACAGGTAAGTAACTTAGCTTGCTTTTTTGTTCATGTTCCTGAACATGAATACTTTTTCATGAATAGAAGTTTTTCCATCCGAATTCCTGATGGCTCAGTTTTTCCAGATCTTTTGGGCAATAGAAGTAAGAAACACATGGGAGTTTTGGGGAGAACAGGGGGTGAGATAAGGACGAGATAAGATCAATTTGTTACCTCCAGGTTATTTGTCCCCAGATTTTTCTTCAGATCTGCCCAGGTTTGTTCCAGAATCCTCTTTGTTCAGATCTTGTAGAAGTACTGGGAGGTGGATGGAGAAAGGTGGTTTTCTTGAGGAAGATGTATATTCCTGTATTGGTGGTACTCTTGGTAGAAGAGTTGGTAGAATCTCTCCTGGCAGCAATGGAGGTGAGATCTGTAGCCGTCGTGAGGAGGAAGAAGGTAGGAGCTAGGGTTTCAGGGTGGAATTGTCGGGGATGTATGTTTTGTCCCTCTGGCATGTATTTTTATTTCTGTCCTGAGGCGTTGTGCGGTCTTGAGTTTTCTGTCGTGAGGCCTTGTGTGGTTGTCTTTTCCTGGTGACCGAGTCAAAAAAAACGGCGCGCAAGGTGGCATGTGAGGCCCAGGGACCACTTTCTACTTCGGGACAGGGTTGGCGGGACCACATGCTATTTTGGGAAAAAAACGATTCGGACATGGGGGGCACTGCGGTAGCCTATATGGTGCTATAGCACTGTGTAGCCACGTCCCTTATTTATATATAAACAGCTAAGTTACGCGCGGAGAGAGGAATTGAATTCTTGACCTTAAGGTCGTGAGCCTCTGTGAGCTACCAAACTGCTATTCTCTGCTCTAGCGTACCAAACATGAATAAAAAAAGTTTGAATACAAGACTTTACCATGTCTAGACAAAAAGAGTACTCCTTTTATAGAGAATGTTACTTTGGAAAGGCTATGGGGTATAGTCGATGTTGTTTGATTATTTTTCACGTCTCTAATTCAAAACGGAGCAAGAAATTTTAATTTTATTTGGCTCCTTTATGGATACTTTCACCACTTAACATCTATGTCAGTTTTTCTATTTGAATGGAACCAAAGCGCTATGTTTTCAGGGTCAAAAAAAAGCGCTATGTTTTCTAGATTATTATCCTTGTATATGAGATAAAAAAAGTCAATCTAAATCCATCAAATCTACTTATTTCGTTCTGTACTTTCATTCTGGAGATCCCTAGGGAGATAACTGGATTTAAACCGAGCCGAAACAATATGCTGTTGGTTATAGTAAAGCACCTGAATTATCCTGTTATAATGAAACGATTGGAAATTTTAAAAAAATATTAAATAGACGGTGCAAAATTATACTTCGCGACTCTGTATCGATAAACTAATTTGTATTTTATATGCAATTTCTATTAGTCTTTACATACAAATCACAAGAATGTACTTCCTCCGTACCTATTTATAAGACATTTAAGAGTACTAAAACAGTGTGTCACAACGTCTTATATTTCCGTATAGAGGAAGTATATTCTTCCTCAATATGCTATTGAGAGGAAAAGGATAAAATCCTTTATACGAATTTTTTTTGATGAATAGAAATTTTTAAAATATGCTTTTGAGTATATCATTACAAATTCAGTTATTAATAAGTTGATTCAGATATCATCAAAGTGACTGAAAAAGACAGGCGAACTAGATCATACCCCAGAGAAGCAGATCCCCGTCCTGGAAAGCAGGGATTTGGCCGAACGGCTGCAAGAAAAACAAGGCACGCGGCAAGATAGAAAAACATCAGCACCAAGGTCTGCTTCTACAATTCAACAGGAATGGTCATCGAGATCTAGAAAAGAAACGAAACAGGGGATGGGTTTAAACTCATGGAGGCTACGTACGTTTCTGGCGAGGTGCTCGGGGCTCTTGTGCTCCATGACCTTGAAGTCGATGTCGACGACCTCGTACTCGGCGCCCACCTCCTCTAGGAAGACCAGCACCCGCGCGACGTTCGTCGACATCGCCGGCCCGAACACCTTCACCGGCGCCATTTCTCTGAGCTGATGCTGGCTGAAGGCGTGAGATGGATCAGGGTGCGTATCTATCTGCCTGCGTGCGAGCGGTGTGCAGCATGATGTTAAGGGCATGGCCAACGCGTCGCCTCATGCTACTTCCCTGCAGAGCCAACTAGGCTCGGATGCCAGGTGGAGAAGAAAGTAGTCGCCCTGCAGGTGCGGTTGTCGCTTGCAGAGGAGGCTGCCGCTCCATGAGAAAGCAAGAGAAAGAGAGGAGAGAGAAAGAGAAAAAGGACAGAGGAAAGGAGGCGGGGAAGGGAATGATGGTTGGGTCCACACAGTGGCCTCACGTTCTTGCGTTGGATGAAAGAAAACTGACTTGTAGCCTCATCGTTTTAAATCTAGCTGGATGAGCTGGGGAAGTATCAACATACTGCCCCCATTGCTCATGCCCTAACAACATCCCATTTTATAGGGCATCTTCCAATTAATTCTGCATTGATACTTTGGTTGGTGGGAGGTGTGTGGACGTCATGCGTGGCTTTGTCTCGAAGATGGAAGGAGGAGACCATCGTGAGGTCACTGCTGAGCCCCGCGGTCAACGAATGCGTGGTCTGCTAACGTCAGCAGTGAGGTACGTGGTAGGTGCCACTGGTTTCGAGTGTGTTCTAGAACAAGCAAACTTTCCATTTCGAGATTTTTGGCCCCAGCTCAAGTGATCCAGATATTTTTAAAAGATTTGAAAAAATATCAGATGATGTAGGCAATGATGTACAGTATCTTATGAACATGCAAAATATCAATTTAAAATCCTTTATATTGCAGGCAATATAAAATAATAATAACGTGGATCTAAGTATGCATACTTTCAAATCTCTAAATTTTGTCTGATTTTGTCATTTCTGACATAGGAGAAGACCATTATAAGGTCAGCGGAGACGATTTGCTTTACGGATCATGAGTTTCTTGCCGCATGCTCACATGACCTGTTGCTGCTTGTTGTTTCATAAGGCCTGAAATGCAATAGCCTAGCACTGGTAGGAAATAGCTTATAAGAGGAAAAACAATGACGACACACCCCCAAAAGTCCATGCCGCCGGTTTTGGCCAAAACACCGGTGGCCCAATATTTTTTCAATGACGTTGCTAATTATCTATCTAAGGCGTGGTTGTGTATTCGGACCCACCGCTATGGTGGGCCCTAGAGGCCCAGCTTGCATAAAAAAGGGAGGTGTGGCTCACAAATCTACGTCGCTAGTACGCCCTGTACTTGCCGTAGTCTTATGGCCACGCTGCCGTTGGTCCAAAAAAACCCTACGTGCGAACCCCATGGAATGGCCATACTCCTCTCGCACTCAGCTCACCCTGCTCACACAAACTCTCCCTCACTCGTGCATATGCGAGCTGACACACACACAGGGGCGGAGCCAGGATTTGACTATAGGGGGGCGATGACGGCTTATCGTTTTTTTTTGCAGGATGAACAACATGGAAATAAAAATCTTTACCGGCGTGAACGACATAGAAGATACTATAATACGATAAATTATATTTTAAATATACCATCAATCACAATATGACAAATTTGGCAAATTATTTTTATCGTTCTCTTAATTTTTTGAACCATTAGTTCTTAACAAAATTAAACTGTACTTTGAGTTCTTCTGTTGCTTTTGTTTTTCAACTCTATCGGACAGTGGACACATCGACATTGAACTTATTGATCTAACAGAAGATTAACTATTGGCAAATATGAATTGAACTGTAATCTAATTCACAACATACCTTAGGTATAGACAGCATGTGTGACTATATAGTCTCGAGCAGTAGTCACATACTACACACCGGTCGTCGTGGACATAGACGCTACACAAAACGCCGAAGTGGCTAGCCCGTATCCTGGTCCGATCCTGTGCTGATGAGGCTGATGTAGGCGGTGAGGATGAGTTGCTGGTGCCTGCCGGCGGCAGCAGCCAGCGCTCTAGGAGGCGGCAGCCCCCAATTCCTAACAATTAGAGCATCTCCAGCCGCGTCCCCCAAAGGGATTTGGGGCGCGCCGGACAAAAAAACCGTTCCAGCCACGTCCCCCAAAGCCCATTTTTGTCCGGCGCGCCCCCATACGGTGTCCGGCGCCCCGAGCCCGTCCCCGTCCCACAGGGGACGCACCGGGCACGCCGGACACAACGAAAAGCGAGGCGGGGAGTGGCGGGGCCGACCCGTCAGCGGCACGGAAGGCTAAAACCCCGTCGCCTACCTTTGGTCAAGCGACGTTAATGGCGTCCCTGTTTTCCCAGGCGGCGCAGGGACGCGTCTCGTCGTGCATGGCCGCGTGGCCGTCCGCGCCGGAGTTATTGCGTGCAACCACCCGCTGCCGCCGCTGTTTTAAGACGCCCTGCAGTTCTCGCCGCTGAAAGATCGAGATGTCGCCTAGAGGGGGGGGGGTGAATAGGCAATTACAAACTCCTGCGGATTTGTCTTGTAAGAATGCGGAATTAAACTAACGTTTAGTTTACAAGCACAAACCCTAAATATGCTAAGCTCAACTAAGTGTAACAATAGCAACTAGAGCTAAGCAAGATAGGCACAAGATATATGTAGCACAAGTGATAGCAAGATATATGTACTTCAAGCACGATGGCTATCACAAGGAAAGATAGCTCGGGTATAGAAATAACCGAGGCACGCGGAGACGAGGATGTATTCCCGTGTTCCCTTGCTTTGCAACAAGGTACGTCACGTTTGGAGGAGTGGAGGTCCCACGAAGGATTCCCCGCGCCACGAAGGCTCACCCTATTCTCCGAACCACACCCACGAAGGATAATGGCCCTTTCCTTATGGTTAGCTTTTCCTCCGCTCCGGAGATGGCAAGCTCCACAACCACTTCACAAGTTCCACGAAGGAGAAGCCCGGGCCCCTTCACAATCTTCCACGAAGAGATCACCGGGACACCAACCAAGCCAACTAGGAGGTCACCCTCCAAGAGTAACAAGCTCACGGTCTCTCACTCGAACAAATCGTGGTGGAGAGCTCAACACTATGCAATGATGCAAAGCAAGAACACTAGAGGTGTTCAAGTCCTTCACTCTCAAATCCCACCCAAACAACAAATGCTAGGATGAGATTGGAGAGGAAGAACAATGAGGAAAGTCAACAAAAGACTCCAAAATCTAGATCCCAAGAGATTCCCTCACTTAGAGAAGAAATGGATTGGTGGAAGTGTAGATCTAGATCTCCTCTCTTAGATCCCCCAAGAATGAGCAAGAATGGTTGGAGGAATCAAAGGGGAGAGCAAGTTCTTCAAATGCAACAATGGAGGAGAGAGAATGGGAAGAACTAGTGAGCTCAAGGTGGAAGAAAGGTCTATTTATAGCTAGGAGCAAATAAAACCGTTGGGAGGAAAAAGACAAGAAAAAGGCAAGAAAAACGGGCAGAAAAACATGCCCAGCCGGCGGCCCAGCCGGCTGACCGGACCAGGCACTGGGGAGCCCGGTCGAGCCGGCCCAGCAGCCGGGCGGTAGCAGCGCGCGCTGGCGGCGGATAAGGCAAGGGGCGCGCGGGGCGAGCGGCCCAGTAGCGCGCGTGAGAGAAGGAGGCAGCCCAGCTGGGGCGGGCGCCCGGTCAGACCGGGGGCAGCGCCGGGCGGGCCGGTTACGGACCGGGCCAGCCGCCGGACATGGGCCAAAGACCCCTGGAAGCGGCCCGGATGGCACCAGCGCCGGACCCGGTCGCGGACCGGGTGGGCCGGTTGCTGGGCCGGTCGGCCGGCCGGCTCCCTCCCCTTTTTCTCTTTTTCTTTTTATTCTTTTCTCCTCTTTCCTTTTTTTTTAATAACTATTGCTCCCGAACTCCGATTCGCATGAAACCAATTTTGTTGGAAAGATAACGACGAATAGAACCCCAACAATATGGAGACTCCTCTCAGAACATTTTAGATGATTTTAGAGAGGGAGTCTCCCACCGTCAAGAACCGGTGAAGACGTCCAAACTCGAAAACGCAATAGAAGATGCATGCGGATTCCGTTTTCGATGAACTTGGGCTTGTTGTAAAGCTAGCAACAAGCTCAAGAACCTCACACAGATAAACACCAAGAAGCAATAAGGATATGCAAAGTATGCAAAGGATTGAGCTCCCTAAGACGATGTGATCAAGTTACTCAACCGAAAGCCCCTCTTAATAGTGCGGCTATCTATCCTATAATCCGGTCTCCCAACATCCACCTTGAGACCGGTAAAGGAAAACCTAGCAAGGCCATACCTTTGCCTTGCGCATCCCGCTTGATCTTGATGATAACTCTTCAAGCTTCACTCAAGCCGGAATGCCTCACTTGACCAATGTTGCTTCGTGAAGACTCACAAATGCTCCCCCATACACTATGATGGGAAAGCTCCATTGATGCACATCTTCACTAGTCCATTATCACCAAATGGATGGCAAGCTTCAAGCATGTGATTCACTTGAGATGCTCATCTTGAACTTGCCCAACTCAACCTTGTATCTTCTCATACTCACACAAGATAGAGCATGGCTAATATTGAGTTCCACATAAGAACTCCATCTTCGTTTCTTCTTCTTGATCATATCACATATATATCTTCATACCGATGATCTTGATGCCAATACACAAGGTATACCTTTATCTTCATGGCATCCATACTTGAATCCAACACATGGAGTACAAGTAGTACCTATGGAATATTCCTTCATATAAACTCAATGAAAACATTAGTCCATAGGGGTTGTCATTAATTACCAAAACCACACATAGGGGCAATATACCCTTACAGCCGCTCATCACAATCCTTATCGTCGCCGCCGCCTCCCCCCTCCCAGATCTTCTCCTCGCCGCTCCAAAAAATGTCGACCTCGTCCTCCCGCAAGATCGCCGCGGCGAACGGCTTCGGCCGCGGAAGCCTCACCGTGGCGCAGGCGTGGGCGGCTGTACCACGCCGGTATCCGGTCCCGCCGGACATGCGGGCTGCCAAGCAGCGGCGGATGGAAGATGGCCGTGAACGGCATTGGCATCCCGCCGCCGCCGAAGCCGGACACGGATCAATGGAGGGACGCCATCAAGGCACTGGCGGGCTCAACTCACCCCCGCGGAGCGGTTGGATCCAACGTGGGCGGTCACCAACAACGACGCCGGTGGACGACGTACTTCAAGGCGAAGTACGACGTCGAGATGCGCAGCACCGAGAACCTCGTCGGCGGCCCCAACAGGCTGGAACAAGGACGGCCGCGCCCTGTTGCGGGGCGTTCGGGGCGCACCCTCGACAACGTCATCCGCGGCATCCGCAACGGCGCTCCAAGGCTGGAGATGCCGTCGTCGCCGCCGCCGTCTCCTCAATGGCAGCCGAGGAGGACGACGTACTCCTCCTCCTCGCACTCTTCTTCCTCGGGACCGGCGCGATCGACGCCGTCCTCGTCGTGCCGGTCGGCGCCCTACACCGTCCCCAAACGGGAGGTCAAGGAGGAGCCGGTGACGCCCATCAACACGAGGCGTGGCGGCGGCGGCAGCCGACGGCGGCAAGGGAGGCGCGGCGGCGCCCTCCTCATCCCGAAGCCGGAGGTGAAGGAGGAGGCTGGAGGAAGCGTCGCGGGCGGCGCCGATGGCGGAGTACGAGCGGCAGCGACGGCTCATCGCCGGCGGCGACGACCCCGAGGACTGCCCGGGGCTGCGGGCGGCGTTCTTGGCGTACATGAACGACAAGGACGCCCGGAGGGGCGACCTGGACGCGGCGATCGCCATGTCCATCCGCGACTCCGGCAAGCCGGCGGTGGACCTCACCGACGACGGCGAGGCGGGACCAAGCGGCTTGGTGAAGGACGAGCCCGTCGACGAGCCCGTCGAGGAGCGCGTCAAGCGAGGAGGTCGTCACCGAGGAGATTTACAACTTCCGGCGGTACTACGACGCCTCCGGCCGCCGCAAGTGGTTCTAGATTAGGTTTAGTTTAAATTTAGTCAAATTTCGTTCGAATCTATGTAATATATGGCAAGTTTGGATGAATCTCGCTTAAGTTTAAAATTTGCGAAAATTGGTTTGGGGGACGCGACTGGGGAGCGACGTCCCCCAAACGCGGCACGAACAAAACACGTCCCCCAAACGCTCAATCCGGCGCGTTTTGGGGGAAGGTTTGGAGGACGCGACTGAAGATGCTCTTAGGGCACATAGTACAGGATAGATCGATCATTTGATTCCTATTGATTGTATACGTGTGATCAGGTGCAGTGCAGAGCTATTTTCGATCTGGAAATACAAGGCCGCGATCGGGAGATGGCTTCTGGGCTTTACTTTCGTTGGTCCACATCTGAATCAATGGATCATGGGCTAATTAATTACGTACTCGTACTAATTTTCGGCCATTAGCGCACATACACTAGCTCGCCCCCCTGGCTCCGCCCCTGCACACACATGTCGTCGTCCGCCGCGCCGCCTCTTCACATCCACGTCGCTCTCTTCCCGTCTTCGTTCGCGCCGCCCACTTCGTCCCAGCCTCCGTCGCGCACGGTGCACTGCCACCCCACCTATGTCATTTCCATCGTCCATGACGCCCCGTCTCCGTCCGCGTCGCGCAATCATCGATCCGCCGGTGAGTGTTGCGCTCCTTCTCTCTTTCGTCAAATTTATGCAATATAAATTAGTTGTGTACTACAAATTTCTAGTATATTAGAATTTATGTATTGTAAATTAGTAGTGTACTACAAATTGCAATCTAGTGTATTCGTTGTTAGTTAGAAAATTGTAGATGTTATAGTGTGGTTGTAAAATATAGAGTTAGTAAAATGTAGCCGGTCAGAAGCTTGGCTTTCTCCTCATAATTAAAACAAGCAGAACTACCTGAATCAACAAGGAACAGAAACTTGTGCCTATGAATGTGCACTTGCAACTGCATGGTTCTTGGTGCAGTAACATCTGGGCTAACTGCTGCAACAGAGAGCATCATCAGCTGCTGGTTCACAGGTTCTTTCGACATCAAGAGTTTCTTCCTCACTATCTGTGCATGATCTCATGTAATCAACCATCTCTTGCACGACATGCAACTAAATAGCAGATTTGCACTGATGGTCACGGCTGTACTTTTCTCCGCAAGTGAAGCACAAGTTCAAGAGATTGTTCCATTTGTCTACACTGGCAGGTCTCTGGCTGTCGAGTGCTCTCTTCTCCTCAACTGATCGAGATACCCACTTGGCTAGTGGTGGCGGTACAGAAATGGACCTTCTCGATGCAGATGCAGTTACTGGCTGGAATCGCTGCTGATTATCATCACCCAATTCCTCATAGAGAAGAGCCAACGAATAAGCCACTTCTAAGGTCTTCGACTGCTGAATTGCAACGAGAACTTGTACAGAAGGCTGCAGACCATCGATGAATTTGGTTGTGTAGTGAACTGGATCTGGCCTCTCCTCATAAGCAGAGATTTGGTCCATCAGCTCAGAAAAACGAGACACATAATCCTCAATGGTAGTTTCCTGCATGGTATGAAACAATAGAGAATTTCATGTTGGTTTCTACTGAACCGAGTCAGGACTGCTTCAGCGAACTGCATCCAATTGGGTTGCGGACATTGCTGAAGAAAAGCCTCTAACCAAGTTGCTGCTGCACCCATAAACTGATCAGCAGCAAAAGTGACCCAGAGATTGGATGCCGTCAGGTTCCTCCGAAAATGATCCTCGCAACGCCGTTGCCTCAGTTTTGGGTTGGATCCATCAAATTGAGGCAGATCCGAACGGAAAGGAAACCAGAAGCATAATAATGAGAATCACTACCAGGCGCACGCGGATTGCTATACTCGCGATGGGGAAAAAAATTTCGGTTGAAATTTGTACCTCCTTCCAGGGAATTCGTGTGCAGGGCACAGTTCGTTCCCCGGTTTTGTGGTTCCCAGTGGCGCCCATCTGGGCCGGCGGTGCGCGCGTCGACCTCCCTGGATGTGGATGTCGAAGGCCTTCCCGCCACGGCTCCTGGATCGAAGCGCATCGCTCGATCCACAGCGGTCGCGAGCCCCGTGATCTCAGAGCTGAGCGTGGACTTCACGGCGTCGAGCTCGGCGCCGATGGATTCCTTCGCCGCTTGCAGATCGGCGCTCACTGTCGTGGGGACGCCATCGATGGTGGTGTGGACATCCTTGATCTGCTCCTTGGTGTCTTCGACGAACATCTTGACCGCATCGAGCATCTCCTTATTACACGTGGCGAAACGGCTTTCGTACTCCTCCTTCGTCTCCTATCGGAGAAGCTGGTACAAGGCCTTGGATTCCGGCAAGAGATTCTCCATGGCTTCTGTTCTCCGACGGGTGGCGAACCGGGTGTGGTGTGGATGGGAGGGAATCTCCAGATCTGTGGATCGTATGGCTCTGATTACCAATTGTGAACAACTATCTAGCAGGAATTATTGGAGGCTTGCTGCAACCAACCACCCCTTCAGCCAGTTCTCCACCGCACTGCCGTTCGAATTACAATTTCACTCAATTACACGACAACCATCCTGGATGCTAGGGATCTCCCTTTTATAGCTCTCCTACGGTTCACGTGACCCAGTGGCCATCTGCCAGCCAGGACGGCGCCCGCTTGTCTCACTTGGGCTGGCCCAGGGTTGGACCGCTGTCTTCAATTGTACTGAACTCTTTCTCAGGTGTAGCTGGACCGCTGACAGAGATATCCACCGCCGGCCGTGGCTGAGGAGAGAGGCGATAAGGGAGGGGAATTTGGTCTCAAAAAAAATCTAGAAAGCATCGTTTGACTGTCGCTTGCTCCGATCATGACGACGACCGCACGACCCAGCTGCACATGTGACTTTGCTATAGGACGCGATCAAGGATGATCCCGGAATAGACATTGCGTTTATGTGGCCCAACTCCGAATTGTATGTCAGTGCTAGTCGCAAATGATTGTAAATTAATAAAGCTCACTGTTCTTTGAAAATAACTACCAAACTTTGGTTTAATTTCCAGAGTTTTCAGATCTTTGACATGTACACAAGGGCACAACAACCAAACTACACAATCAAGCAGTTCCACATATACTAACAGCTTATACGCTATAAACTATCTATGCATCGGCAGAGGCTGAGATGTCTGTTTTTGAAAAACAAATATCCTTATTAGTGATACCAGGAAAAAGAAGCACGATATCAGCAATGCCAACTCAGGGCATGAGACCTCTCCTGCATTCAAATCATGCCTTGGGCGGAATCATGCTGGCGCTGATCTTCTTAATGGACGGTCTGGCCATGAGACGCTCCCACCATGCCTTGACGTGCGGATACGAGTCGAATAGAACCGCATGTGGCGTCATCATGAAGTAGAAGGTGGAGGGGAACTGGCTGAGGTCCACGAAGCTGATGAAGTCCCCGGCGAGGTACTCGTGCTTGGAGAGGTGCGCCTCGTAGACCTCTAACACCTTCTTGAGTTTCTCGAGGCTCTCGGCCACAACCTTCTCGTTGGTGGGGATGCCGTACATAATGGGGTTGAAGATGCACTCATACACGATGGGTGACAGGGCCGGCTTGTAGGTGTGCGCGTCCACCTCTGTCCACACGTCCACCATCGCGGTCTCCTTTAGGTTGCTCTCCCTCAGCAGGTCGACCTCGTCCGTCTTGTACTTGCGGAGGACATACTTTGAGATCGCGCGTGACTCTGGGATCACAAAGAATATAATATGAGGATATAGTAAATTGGAAGAAATAGAGACCGATGGTTTGCAAAGTACGGAAGGAGCCTTGCATTCTGTTCTTGTGGAGGCAAGTGCTTTTGCAAACTGCTCAATTTTGGTTTTGCCTTCTAGGGGAACGCATGAGTAAAAAGTTGACACAACCATCTTCCATATCTAAAGAAAATATTTCTCTTATATTTATATAGACAGCTAAGTTAGGTGCGGAGGTAGGAATTGGATCCGTGACCTCAAGGTTATGAGCCTCTGCTCTGCTCTAAAGAACCAAACGCGGATAAAAAAAAAGGTTGAATACATGCCTTTACCGTGTCTACATAAAAAGAATAATACTTTTACAGAGAAAGTTAGTTTGGAAAAGTTATGGGTTATAATCGATGTTGGTTGGTACTTTTCACATCTCTAATTCAACTTTTCTATTTGAATGGAACCAAAGCTCTATGTTTTCTAGATTACTATCCTTAAAGAATATGAGATTAGAAAAAATCAATCTAAACCCATGTAATCTACCTATTTCATTATGTAATTTGCATACAACTCACGAGAGTGTACTTCATCCGTACCCAGTTATAAGACGTTTAAGAGTACTAATATAGTGTGTTACAACGTCTTATATTTCCATATAGAGCAAGTATATTATTCCCTCGGTATGCTATTTGAAAGGGGAAGGATAAAATCCTTTATAAGAAGTAAAATTTGGATCAGAATAGAATTTTTTTAAATATGCTTTTAAGTATATTATTTCAAATTCAGTAATTAATAAGTTGATTCAAACTTCAAAGTGAGTGAAAAAGATAGACAAACTAGATCATACCGAAGAGAAGGAGATCCCCGTCCTGGAAAGCAGGCATTTGGCCGAACGGCTGCAAGAAAAACAAACAAGGCACGCACCAAGATAGAAAAACATGAGCACCAAGGTCTGTTTCTACGGGAATGGTCATCGAGATCTAAAAAAGAAACGAAACAGAGCATGGGTTTAATCATCGAGGGTACTTACGTTTCTGGCGAGGTGCTCGGGGCTCTTGTGCTCCATGACCTTGAAGTCGATGTTGACCACCTCGTACTCGGCGCCCACCTCCTCCAGGCAGACCAGCACCCGGGCCACGTTCGTCGACATCGCCGGCCCGAACACCTTCACTGGCGCCATTTCTCCGAGCTGATGCTGAATGAAGGTGTGAGATGGATAAGGGTGTGCAGAATGATGTCAAGACCGTCCAATTTTATAGGCCATCATCTAAGAGCGTCTCCACCGGCGACCCCAAATAGTCACCGGCGGGGCGCCGGCACTGCATCCTCTATTTGGGGTGATGTTCTGAAACCGGCGGTTCCGATATGAGTTTTTTTTAAACAAACTAAACATTTATACTTGTAGTTTTATTTTGTTATTCAGGATCGAGGAATGAATAATATTTCAGGGCAAATTCGAGTAAAATAGTATTCACTCCTCGACCCCGGATGACATGTGAAACCTGCTTCATCTCGAGCCTACTACCTACTGTCCACCCGGCTTTGTGGAGGTGGAAGATCGCCCGTAGCTCTTTCCCCTGCTACTCCGTCGATAATCCCCTACTCTCTCCGCCACGAACGTAAAGTAGGCGGATCTATCCGCGGCCACCGCCTCCTGACGCAGCTGCCGCTCCAGCTCCTCCCGCCGCTGACGGTGATCCAACTCCTGCCTCTGTAGGCGGAGCTGCAACTCCACCAAACGCCGCCGCTAGTAGACTTCATCCAGACGCTGCTGCTCCTCCCGCATCGACCGCTACAACGTAAGGTGCTCCCACCCCTGCCGCTGGTGCACCTCCCACCGGCGCTGCCGCTGCCGCCGCGCCTCCTCCAGATGCCGCCACTCTTCCGCCTCCTCCAGGTGCTGCCGCTCTTCCGCCTCCTGGTCCTGCCGCTCGTCCGCGGCAAAGGCATCTACAGTCACCGCTAGCGCCGTCTCCTCCCCCGCCTCGTACTCTGCGAGTTGCGGGTCCTCCTCCACGACTTCTACGGCCGTCGCTAGCGCCACCTCCTCCCATGAATTGGACATTGTGATATTTTTTAGGGTTTAGAATTTTACACCGGTGGCGAGGCGGGAAACTTCCTGCCCGCCAGGAGAGTTTCCCGCGTGGCATCGTGGCGGGAGAGTTTCTAGGCCGGTAAAATTTCCCGCGCGGCGCCCTGGCCTCACTGACAGGCGGCTCCCATGCCCAAAGTTTTTCGCCTCGCGAGGCGCTGGCGTGCCCATTTCGCGCCCTAGCCAAAGCGTCGGCGCTATTTGGAGCGCGCTGATGTGAACCCGGTCCCTAAATCGCTATCGAAGCCGCTATGGGGCACCCGGTGGAGATGTTCTAATTAACTCTGTATTAGTATTTTGGAAGGTGAGAAGTGTGTGGACGTCATTGGTAGCTTTCTCTAGAAGATGCATGGAAGGAGGAGACCATCGTGAGGTCAGTGCTCAGCCCTTCAGTAACCGAATACATTGTCTGCTAACGTCAGCAGTGAGGTAGGTGGTAGCAGCCACTGCTTTGGAGTGGGTCCTAGAACAACCAAACTTTCCATTTCAAGATTTTTGGCTCTCAGCTCAATTAATCGTGTTACTTAAACAATATATCAAAAATAATATTTATTTATTTCAAGAGGATTTGAACTGCTTTTCAGATGTAGCCAATGATACATTTCATAGCTCGGAAAGGGAAACCACACTTTAGTTCTTTGGTTGGCAGAGGCACTCAGTGGTCGTTCTGAAGTGAGAAAAAGTATGGGATTTCTTAAGAGTTTTTTATACCTTCTTCATTACTGACGTGCAAAATATCAAATTCTAAATACTTTATATTCCGGTGGCTGCTGCTGAGGAAAAAACGGGTGCCAGAGGTGGCATCACTTGCACCGCCTCAGCCACTATTTCTGTCCCTGCTTCGAGAGTTTATGTGGCCCCGCCTTTGTCCATGTTGGTTACCAAGACCTACTAGATGGCCGGAGGTTGAACTCCTAGCTCTTCCAGAGTGAGTTAAGCCTTATACTTCCGCATGGTGCCGGCGGCATAGTCCTCGTCGTTGATGGATTCGCCATCCGACGCTTGGTCGAGTGCCTCCAGGATAGATCCATTATTGTTCTTGGCTTCGCTGGAGCCGAAAGTTAAACTGTAACCAATGCAGTCAACGAAGCGATACATTTGCGTCTCTAACACCTAGAAAACCTAGTTAAATTTGTATTGGTTTTGCACCATTATTTCATGCTCACGATCGGTTTGGATGGGCTTTGTTAACACTATAGATCTAAGTTGGAGAATTCATTATTGAGGTTATGCTCAGATCCCTCTTCCACGATCGTGATCAGCCTAAAGACGGTCCGTGTGGGTTTTGACGTCATGATGGGGCACCGATTTCACCGATGAAGTTGTGGATGCCACCGGTTATAACGATAACGTAGCGGGCGACGTTTTTCTTAGGTAGAAGAACTCGTCGTTGGGGATAATGAGAAAGTTGCTAGGGTAGAGTACATGACCGGCGGCGATGGTGTCCCCGATGCACTCAAAGACGGATCTTGTCCAGATCCACGCTCCAGGCGTCTCTGACCCCACCATGGTGCCAATTGTCTAACATGGGCTCCATGGCCCAGCGTGAGCATCACAGGAACAATGTGGTGCACCGGGATGGAAATGCCTCAATTTGTGTGTCTACTCCTAACTCCTTACCTTCGCGGAAAACCAAATATGATCCCGGGTGCATATGCACCCGGTATGTATAAAACATATTTCCAAAATGTAAAAAATTTAGTTAAAAAAATTAGCATGTAGAGGGACATGGTCTATGTCTGCACGTAAAGTTTCACATAAAACCAACAATTTTTGTACCCTGTGTAAAAAAGACAAATAATGTTTCAAAAAATAGACTATTTTAGCACCTAAGATTTGTCTTTTTTGCACAAGGCACGAAACATATCGATTTTTGCTGAAACAACTTTGTAAGCATGTAACATGTCAAGGTATACACCAGGAATTTTTATTTGTATTTTTCTAACATTTTAAAATATATTTAATATGCATTTTAAATAAAGGGTGCATATGCACCCGGGTGTAGAAACACCCTGTCCTTACCTTCGCAGCTACTATGAATTCTGATAATCTAACCGTTTTCGGTTTGTCCAAGCCTTTTCAACGAACAACTCAGATAGTTCATCAAGTTGGTGCAATTACAGGGAATGGCAGGAAGATGTAGTCGTTTATTAGGATGCAAAATTGGATCGCATGAGCAATGTTTTGTTGCGCATGACACAGTTAGACAAGAGTGGCACTAGCGGGTGCCGTCCCAATGATTGTTTTTTAAACAGAAGGCACAAGAGTCCAGCTTTAAACTAATAAAGCCTTTTACGGTCAGTATATAGGTGCTGAAGAACAGCTTACAAACCATCGATCATACAATCACAACAAGAAAGAAACACTAAGAATAGCTTGAGGTAGCCGAGGCCCTCATCCACGAGCAGCAGCACAGTCTAGAGAAGCTAGCTGAAAAAGGATCCACAGACCTGACGCCATGGATTGCACCTGGGCAGCGGAAACTGCAATCTCACCAAGTCCATCGCCGAAGAAGGCTCCCTGCCTCCTCGTCCTGGTTCGAAGGACGTCGTACCGTCAGCCGATGGCAACGCTCTCCCTGAGCCTGAATGGGAAATGCAGCCGAGACCCCCGGCGGACCACCGTGCACAGCCAGACACTGCAAACACACATCTTGAAGAGAGCCGCCCCATAGTCCCGTCGCTCGCCTCCGAGAAGAAACTGCACGGGAAGCCGGAGAAGAAGTGGGCGCTGCCAACCACTGCAGCACCGCCCAGCGGACACTTGCACACCTCCACAGACCGCCAGCGGCCACAGACCCCCCTTTCTCGCCCAAGGTCGCGCCTTCAGCAAGGACAGCGACACCAACGGCGCCGCCGCAGCCCGATCAAAGATATAGGATCTCACCCGGGGAGGTAGGGGGAAGGGAGACGAGAAGGACAAACCACGATGGCGCCCCCAAGGAGGTAAACGGCGCGAAGGGTGTCACTGCCGTCGAGACCGGTAAGCTGTTCTAGGATTTCTCCCGGTCGTCGATCCCCTCGCCAACACCCCCGCCAGATCAAGAGCTGGACGCACCAGCCGTTGATCTGGAGAAGTGGGACGAGGCATGAGAGGGAGGGGCTGGCGCTTCGGATCTAGGCATGGCGACCACGCGGACCACCTAGCCGAGACCAGCCCCCGTCGGCATGGCGCCGCCCGCGGCTACGAGGCCATCTCGCAGCTGCGAGCACCGCTCGCCGCCGAGCCGGTGTCGCCTCACCAGACGAGGCCGCCGCCTCGGAACCGGAGCCCCCACCGTGGAAGCCGCCCGTCAGATCGCCCTTCGCCTCAGACCCAGCCAGGGCCAGCCGTCGGAGGAAGGGGAGCCCGTCGAGCACTAGGTCATGGCGGTCCCGGCGCGGAGGTCCTCCACCTAGACACCGCGTGGGGGGCCAAGGGCTCATATCCCCACCGCCCCCTTCACCGGCGTCGCGGGCTTAGCCCACCAACGTCTCTGGGGGCAACGAAGAGGGGAGGAGGAGGGAGGGAAGGCGGTGGCGGCGCGGCTAGGGTTTCGCCCCCTCGGTTATGCCTAATTAATAAAGCTGACGGTTCCTTAGAAAAATAACCAAACTGTGGTTCAATTTAGAGAGTTTTCAGATCTCTGACGTGTACACACTAGCACAACAACCAAGTAGCTGATGGCCTTATTAGTGAGACCAGCAAAGAGAAGCACGATACACATCAGCGATGCCAACACAGGACGTGAGATCTCTCCGTGCATTCAAATCATGCTTTGGACGGAATCATGCTGGCGCCGATCTTCTTGATGGACGGCCTGGCCATTATCCTCTCCCACCAGGCCTTGACATGTGGGTACGAGTCGAAGAGCGCCGCATGGGGCGTGGCCATGAAGTAAAAGGTGTGGGGGAAGTGGTTGAGGTCCGCGAAGCTGACAAAGTCCCCGGCCAGGTACTCGTGCTCGGACAGGCGCGCCTCGTACACCTCCAGCACCTTCCTCAGCTTCTCGAGGTTCTCGGCCACGACCTTCTCGTCGGTGGGGATGCCGTACATCATCGGTTTGATGATGCACTCGTACACGACCGGCGACAGGGCTGGGTTGTAGGTGTGCGCGTCCACTTCGGTCCACACGTCCACCATTGCAGCTTCCTTAAGGTTGCCCTCCCTCAGCAGGTCGACATCGTCCGTCTTGTACTTGCGGAGGACGTACTTTGAGATCGCGCGTGACTCTGAGAGCACAAGGATTACAATGTGAGGAAGTTTAAGGAAATTTTTAAAGAACATAGATCGATAACCTGTCAGCAAGTTGATTTTAGAGAACATCAAAGTGGCTGAAAATGATAGGCGAGCTAGATCATACCGAAGAGAAGCAGATCTCCGTCCTGGAAAGCAGGGATTTGCCCGAACGGCTGTAGGAAAAGAAGGCATCAGCAGCAAACTCGGTTGCTAGAATAGAATGGCCATGGCGATCTAGAGAAAAACAGAGCGGGGAGATGGGTTTAATCATGGAGCGAGGCTACGTACGTTTCTGGCGAGGTGCTCAGGGCTCTTATGCTCCTTGACCTTGAAGTCGATGTTGACGAGCTCGTACTCGGCGCCCACCTCCTCCAGGAAGACAAGCACCCGCGCCACGTTCGCCGACCTCGCCAGCCCGAACACCTTCACCGGCGCCATTTTTCTGTGCTGCTGCTCAAGGTATGTGCGTGACTGTGTGTATCTGCGTGCGTGCGAGCGGTGTGCACCGTGATGTCAACACGGCCATATTTTGTAGGGGATCTTCCCATTTCCGCTAATGGCTGGTGGGAGGTCTTTCTCGTGGACGAGACCCCTCACTCGTGCTTCTGTCTCAAAGATGGAAGAGGTCAGTGGTGCCCTACAGTCAATGAATGCATGGTCTGCTGGCGTCGGTAGTGAGGTGACAGTATGTGCCACTGCTTTCCAGTATGTCCCTGGAACGATCGGACTTCCATTTCGTGGAGTCGTATTTGGTTTTGGAGGTGACGAATTAGAAACATCGACAGATAAGAGAATACTCATCGACAGATAAGAGAATACTCACGAGGAGCAGCACATGCAAATACATGAGAAAATACAATCCCGTGGTGTGTGAGAGTAGAACCAGCGTCGGGCCGTGAAGTTTATTATGTCACCTCTGCTGGTGAAGAGAGGACCACTCACGAAAATAACCAGCCACCAGCCAGCGTCCCTGTCTAGAGTAACTCAGTGCCTCTCGTCGATCAATGTGAGATGGCATCATCATCAACAACCGGTGCCGGTGTCTAACGGCATCTTCAAGGGGCAACGCATATCAGACGTTTAAATTGGTTACGCGCGTCTTTTTGTCGTCTCGCGGATACGAAATTTGTCGTTTCTGGTCGCGCGTCCGTTTGCGTATGAGCGCTTCCAGCAGACCTACGCATAATTTTTTTTTCTATTTTTTTCCTTTTACATTTAACCATAGTTAAAATATTACACAAACTACTACATAGTTTGGAACATGGATTAAAATTGTAAAATAAGAAAACCTAGTGTTGGACTCGTGGGTTTCGTTCTTCGCTGTCAAGAAGAACACACTCAGACAGCCAATCGTCCAAACTAGAAAATCCAGCTGGGTTCTGTCTGCCTATGTTCTTAGATGTGCAGGGAAGAACATCCAGAAACCTACACTAGTAGCTTCAATTGGCCGGTGGCCTTCTTCGCTGCAAAGAAAGAACACTCGAACAAAACTAGTTGTGAGTATCCTCGCTGGACTCGTCCGTGTGGTAGTGCCTGCGGCAGGATGTCTTATCGAACACCTTAACAATCATCTCGCTGTCACCTTCGCAGAGGAAGGTGAGCGGGCGCCGACCTCGAGATTGTGGGCGCGGGCGAACTTGTCCCACCCGGTGTGCAAGTACATCTTGCCCTGCCAGTGGAACAGGACCTTGACAGGCCACCGGTAGAAGCCGCATATGGCCTCCCGCAGCTGCAACTCGGTCGGCTCGGCGCCGTCGACAAACTCGGCGAACTTTTCTGGCAGACGCTTGATGCCGAGCGGGTCCTCGTCGATGCGGAGGATGAACTCGAAGCACCCGCTTCCTCCGAAGATGACGACATCGCAGATGACGGCGAGCGGCGGGGCGAGGCTGCTCCAGCACGGCGGCCCCGACCGCGACGCCCGTGGCCTCGACCGCCTCGACGTCCACCTGGAGCAGCCATGGATTCCCTCACGGGGTTGTGGAGAGTGGCGCTACGGTGGAGGTTGTGCGGCGGCTAGGATTTATATGGAGGAGATGAGATGGGGCAGCCTAGAAGAGACAATAAAAATACTATCTTTGTGCTTCTGTAATTATTACAACCACACAAATGAAGTAGCAATTTGCTAGAATACTTACTCCCTTGAGTTACTCCACTCTACTTCATTCACTTCATCTTACTTTACTTTACTGCACTTTACTTGTATTGCATTTTACTCATTGCATTTTAATTTCAGCATTTATAGTCTTATAGCAAAAACCTCTTCACACGTGCACATTATATATCCTACCTTTGCATAGAAGGCCATATAAGTGGGTTGTAGGGCTTTAGAGAATAGATAATATACCTTCAGCTTCTCTCATGGGTTCGACACTCAAATACTTATTAAATTGTACTACAATGATCCCTGCACTTGGAAATTATACTTTTCTGGCGCCGTTGCCGGGGAGCGTAGCGCTAGGATTTTATTCTTGCTTTCATTGCTAGTTTTACTTTTAGTACCTTTATTTTAGAAAATGTAAAATACCAAAAATACTCATGTTATGAGCACAAGTATGAATATCAATGACATCCTTTTTATGTACTTGAATGTTGCTGAGATTGCTAAGAAATATAGAGAATCAAAAGAAGGTATGAGATTAGAATGTGGCTTGGAAATTCTAAATTTATTGCTATTGAATTGCTTGAGTACTATGATGATAAAAACTGTTGCTCTGAACAAACTATTAGACACTTTAAATTTCAGTGTACTCAGTTGCCGAGTATTCCGAACTATTTGGCTGTGGGCAAAGCCATTTTCCTATCAACTATTTGGGTATCCCGATTCATTATCGAAGATTAACGATGGCTGAGTGGAAATTAGTCGAGGAAAGACTTCAGAAAAGACTTAGTAGTTGGAAAGGTAAAATGATATCCCTAGGAAGAAGATTGGTTCTCTTTAATGCAGTTCTCACCAATACGGTGTTGCATATGATATCCTTCTTCATCCTACCAAAAGGTGTATTACACAAGTTCGATTATTATAGATCGACATTCTTTTGGCAAGGGGAGAAATATCTACTGGTCAAGTGGTCTGTCGTATGCTAACCTAAGGTTATGGGTGGGCTAGGAGTTCACGATCTCGAAGTCAAGAACTCAGCCTTACTAGGTAAGTGGCTTTATAAGCTACTAACCGAAGATGGCGTATGGCAGACCATGGTTAGAAGAAAGTACATAGGCACCAAAGCGTTATCCCAGATCCTTTGAAAATCGAGAGACTCGGACTTTTGGCCTGGCCTAAATGACAACGAAAAAAATTCTTCTTCAGATATGGTACTTTCAATATTAAGGATGGATCGCAGATAAGGTTCTGGGAGGATACATGGCTAGGTAATAGGCCCCTCTCTGAACAATATCCCGCGTTATATATCATTGTTCGTCGCAAAAGTGATACCGTTGCATTAGTAATGGCAACCTCACCCCCGACTGTGACGTTTAGACAAGATTTAATCGGTGCGAGACTTCACGCATGGAATGCCTTACTGTTACGTTTGGAATCCATTCAGTTGTCTGGGGGGCATGATGAATTTCATTGGAGCTTACATCGCATGGGAAATTCTCTGTAAGTTTTTTGTACAATGCAATTATCCAACCGGAAATACCATTTGATAAAAACAAGAAGATTTGGAAGATGAAAATATCACTCAAAATTAAGATTTTTGCCTGGTATTTACGTCGAGGAGTAATCCTAACCAAAGATAATTTTGCGAAATGCAATTGCTATGGGAGTATGCAGTGTGTTTTTTCTCAACACAACGAGACAATTAAACACTTGTTCTTCCAATGCCGCTTTGCCAGGTCTATATGGTCATGCATCGAAGTAGCTTATGTTCTGTATCCTCCGACTAGTGTCACCAATATCTTTGGTAATTGGCTTGATGGTATCGATTACAGATTTAGAACGTTTATTAGGGTGGAGGCGCTTGCCATTATATGGTCGATATGGCTGTGTAGAAATGACAAAAAATTTAATGACAAGAATTGTTCTCTCTTGCAGGTTATCTACAGATGTACCACTACTCTCCGTGCGTCGTATGCACTGCAGAATGTGGAGAATCACGACCTGTTTACGGAGGTCTGTACACGGTTAGAGGACACGGCGAATGATACTTTTTCCCTACATGGGTGACAGCATAATCTACGGATTGGGTCTCCGCCTTCACCTTAGGCGTTTTATATTTGCTCAAATCTGATATGTAATTCGCCATTTTTAGCAGTCCAGATTTTAGAGACTATTTGAACGGGTGTGTGCATCTTAGCTATGTAGAGGTCGGGCGTAAATGCTTTCATAAGTAATAAAGCGCCCATTATAAAAAAAATTAAAATGGAAGCTACTAGTCATTAGATGAATTGGATACCATTTAGTTGCTTTTATTTATTCATATATAAAATGCCAATGCATAGGAAGAGAGTGAGATTTAAAATTTAATGGTTTCAAATCTTGTGGTGTGCTCCATATGCTTTCAAGTAACTTTTAATTTGAGCACACCTTTATGTCCTTGTTAAATAGATTTAATTTTTACTACATATTAATGAGTTTGTAAGTTTCAATAAAAGAAAAAATATAGTATGGAAGAGTAAATTAGAAGGATGAGCAATGAAGAAATTGGGATCGATCTTGAGCATGTGTTGTTCATGCCAATAGAACTATTGCAAAGTCTATATCATTAAAATTCTTCCTACAGTAAAATAAAATAAAAAGAGTGTTTCCTTTCTATATACATGTTAGCTTATTTCATCAAATGATTTCCAAACGATTCCTATAGCTCCCTTGTTGGTAGAAATTATCATATCATTTGTTTGGAGAACTAACCATCTTGTAGGCATTGGAGTATCATGGAGATGAAAATACATCTTTGTTTGAGATGAGTAACATGATATGATGAGGAAGAAGTAGAGGACCAGAATTAGCAAGATCATAAGCTTTGGGATGCCCATGAATCCCCCTCTTCTTTCAAATATCTCAAGTAAATCATTTCAAACTCATGTTCTAGTTTTATCTTCATGATTCATTTGAATGTTTGCGGGGACTATGTTTTTATTTATCTTTGTTTTTTTAGATTTTCATATGCATGATTGCTGTAGCATGTTAGTTTTCTTTTAGTTTACTCTCTGATTTCTAAATAAAGTACAAAATTTTTACCCATTTGGATGATAAAAGTTGCAAACAAAATATGGAGATGCTGATTCCTGCGCTGCACTTTTTAGTGCACGATTTTTCTGATTTTGTGTTAACTCCTAAAATCTTGCTCAATTCACATTAGCTGTAACTTTTAATCCTCTATATGCAAACAATGGCTAAAACTTCTGACATATATAAGTGGTATTAAAAATTCAGTTCTACAGCAGCAAAAATTCTGGACAGATTCTTCATTTCAATGATAGATCCATTCTTTTGAGTATCAAAATTGTTTTGGCTTCGAACTTTTGATATATTAGAATGAGAGTAGAACATTATGTGCTGTCTGGTTCATAAATATATAGTTTTATTTATGAAGAAAATAGCAGTAAGACATATATTTTTTACCACTAATGTCACCCCATAGAAATCAGTGGGAAGAAAGTTTTGTGTTGAATTTTTTTCACAGGGAATTGAAGAACACACAAGAGCTAGCAATACAAGAATGGTGAAGACCATAAGATTAGGGATTCCCAAGGCACCCCACTGGACTCATAATGAATCTCTCAGTTTTTACACTTCTAAACTTTGTTTTTTGATCAACACAGAATTTCGCAAAAATTTGGAGCATCCTTTATTAGTTTTATGTCTAGTTTTGCTTCGAAATAAATATTACCATCATGAAAAATGCCTTGGATGATTATGAAAGAGATAACGAAGTAATTTATCTTATTCTTAAAAAAAGTTGCATGCTTATGTGGGACTTGATATAAGAAAGTATGACACCTTCGCTATATTTATGTATGCACTTTAATCATAGCAAATACTTGTGCATAGTTTCATCAATATTTGGGAAAGAGATATTAGATGTTACTATCTTTGTGTTCTCCTCTCTATATTTGAACATGTGCCAAGTCCACAATAGCAAGCATATAGGGATGCATAGAATTTTATTCGAAGCTAGCAAATACTTGTGCATAGTTTCATCAATATTTGGGGAAGTGATATTAGATGTTTACTATCTTTGTATTCTCCTCTCTATATTTGGTGCAAATGAGACATTATTAAGTAACATTACTTATACTTGATTGAGAGAGAGTAACTTTGAATAAAAGTCTATGCATCCCATTATGATTGCTATTGTGGACTTAGCACATGTTCAATGATAAATAATAATTATATCGAAGAATTAATGGGCTAATACTAAGAAGTGCCCGAGGGATAAACATATTCCTATGTGTCTTTAAAATATGAAGGTTGATGTCTGTGTGTTAGTCCAGTCTTTCAAATGGTGAACCTCATTGTTGAAGAATACGTATGTCAGTTGATAGTATCTTTTGTTGACCAACCAACCTCTTGCTAGCCTTTGAACCAATAAGCCACTACTTAAAAAGAAAAAAAAAGAAAAAGAGAGATAAGAAAAGAGAAAAAAAGAGAAGGAAAAGAAAGAAAAAAAGAGAGGAAGAGTTAAAACCCATGAGTCGACTATTTTTATATCGAGGGGAAGAACCCATGTCAGTCATAAGGTGAAAATCTAAGAAGCGAACACATGGCCCATTTTCATTCCACTTTATGGTCAACTAAAGATACTAGCTACTTACTCATGTATGATTCTTCTATGAGAGGTTGAATGTTAAAAGAATGGAAGGATACGGCATCCTCCCATTATTTGGTTTGCAATGCAAGCATGATGAATTTCTAGTCAACAACTAAAGGAATCAAAGATCTAAAAAACCTTGCTTATGATTCAATCAAATACGATGTTAGAACTCTATTTGTTGCTACTATCAATTAATACTATCCAAGTAGTGTTGTCTTACATTATCTCTTTTACGCCATGTATAGATATCATCACACCAACATAGTAGATCTTTATTAGCACTTTGCTATTTCATTAATTAAGCTATGTTTCAGATATTTTCCATGTTAAATTTTTATGCATGCATAGAGCAAAGTTCTTGTCAAAGTATTTTAGAGGCAATGCAATAAACTCCAAAGTCCATGTTAGCTTTATCACCTTTAGAGGTTAAGCTTGGGGATGTTGATGCATGTAAAATGCATACATGAACTCTGCACTTTATTGCAACATATTACCACATATTTACATCTTATATAATATTATTCTCATATTTTATGATGTTTGAGGGGATTTTCTAAACAATCCCCTCTCCTCCGGTTCTAATTCTGCTTGACAGAAAATGCCTCTTTTTAGTGTTTTTGACTTTACAGGAGTTACGGGACTCGAAAAAGGGCAATGTCAGGGGCCATGCTTCGAAACTTTCGAGAAGAACAAAATGAGCTAAAGTGGTCCACCTGGAGATCAACAGACTAAGAAAGAGGGCCTGTGGCACGCCCACCCCCTTAGGGCGCGCCACCAGGGCCCGTTCCCACCTCGCGCGTCTGTTTCGCCTCAATATTTCGCGAAACGACTTCTTTTGACCTAAAAACCACTATATATATGACCCCCAGGGTTTCGTCGAGGCTACGGCGACGGACATCAAAAACACATAAATAGAGAGGCAGCAGGCTGCCACCAGCGAAGATCGGAGGGGGGGGGGAATGCTACCAGATTCGCCTCCGGTGGACTCCACCCCACTCCGGTGTGGGCATCATCGGCATCTTCATCACCATCTACAACATCACCATCTTCATCTACCATTGTAATCTCTCGGCAAACATGATGAGCGAGGCAATATATTGTTGGGATTTCTATTTTCGTGCCCTCGGGTCCTTAGTTGTACTCAGATTTTCCCAGCTCCTTAGTTTTTCCTCAGTTTTCCCCAAGCCCTTGTCTGCAACCCGCAGACGGAGCTCGGACGGGAGGATTCCCGTTTAGTTGACCGTTCCGTGCTGACGTGTGGGGCCGCATCGCGTGGGGCCGCTTCGCATGGGGCTAGTGGAAAGGGACCACGTGGGCCTGGACGAGACTGTGTTTGGTCATACGAGCGGAGCGGGGGCCGTAGCGTGTGGGGCCGTAGCGTGTGGAGCCGTGTGGGTCCGGGACGTGGGCATGAGTGGTTTCTAATCTTTCGCCCAGATTAGCAGTTTTCAATGCACATTTTTCCTCTCTCTCGCTTGATCTCATTCATTCTTGATTGCCCAAATTGGTAGATAATCTAGAGCAACTTCTCCTTCTGTTTTTTAACGCCATTCATTTCTTTATGCCTTCGTTTTTACCCAATCAGGTAGGAAATCTAGGGCACAAATCCAGAGAAAATATAGGATAAGCTGCATACAGCAGCCAACATAGCATAGATATATTCACGACAGATCCAACAGTATTACCAATAGATCCAACATAAGCTACATTTTACATGAATTTAAGCTGCTCTAGAGAAAGAGCAATGACATACAAATAGTGCACTAGGCACGTCCAACGCCTCCAGGTAGCGCATGTGACTCGCTTGGAGGCTGCGCAGGTGAATCCCAAGTGCTTTGTGTTGGGCCATGAACGCATGCACGTTCACGATCGTTCCAAGTCTAGCGCCGCATCTGCCAACGGATTCAGCATGGCTCACCAGGCAGTTGAAGTCGGTGGCGCGGAGCTTCCTGTTGCAGAAGGGGCACCTGTAAACGCCTCAAGCAAAAGTGGCCATCGTAATGGCCGGACTGCAGCCTCCTGAGGACGTGAAGAGTCTTGGTGTGGAAGTACTCATCGTCCCTATCGACGTCGCTGCTCTGCACCTGTCACGTAGCACCAAAGATCGTGCAAAAAACACGGAGTCAATTGCAACGATGATGGAACAGAGAGTGAACAAAAGATCATGCATGATAATATGGGCACGAAAAAAATAGGTAGTCTATGTTACATTGGACACACTTATATCCAGGATTTGAGTCAGTGAACCAAAGATCACGCACAACAAATTTGTACACACCAATTGTTCACTGACCAAACCCTGAATCAATTTGTGCCCAAAGATTCATCATCATTGGCACAAATTAACCTAGTAGCGCAAGATTTAACACAAAGGGATTGAACTAGGAACAGACGAACCCTAATAAAGCTAGATCTAACACAAAAGGATTGAAATGGGAACAAAGGGTTACCTCCGGCTCGTCGTCGATGATGCTGGTGTCATAGGGGTTCTCCGGCGTGATGTACGACACTGGTTCGTACGGGTCCCAAGCGGCGGGGGCCTGGACGGGTGCGGCGGCCGATGCGTCGGTGGCTACGTTGGAAGCAGCGATGGGGGCCCGGACGGGGGCGGTGGCCGATGCGCCGACGGCTACGTCGGAAGCATCGACGGGTGCCTGGACAGGGGCGGAGGCCGATGCACCTCCGGCTACGTTGGAAGCAGCGACGGGGGCCTGGACGGGGGCGGCGGCCGATGCGCCGGCGGCTACGTCGGAAGCGCTGACAATGGGAATCTCATTCTTCTCCATCGCCGGCGGTTTTCTTCGGGGTTTTTTCTTCGGTTGTGGAGAAGATGATGGGACAGGAGAGGCGGTGTTGCGTGAGGGAGTGACAGTGACAGTGATAATGCGAGGAGGCGAACAGGGAGAGGCATCTATAAAGGCTAGGAGTCCTAAATGCAACCCGCATCCTACGCGTCCACTATTGCACGTCATCACGTTTTCGACTTCTGCACCGCGGCACGCGTACACGATTGCACGTCTTCAACTTCTGCACCGCAACACACGTCCTCGAGTCTAACCCTGAAAATTTAGATATACTCAGGTATACCCTCGAGTCTTATACTAGCAATTTTTGTATGCTAAGTTTTCTCCTTGAGTGCTAATACTGGCTAGTGCAATAAACTCAGTTTTACCCTCAAGTAGCTGGTTAACAGAGAGTTAACAAATGAGATTAAGCTAGTTAAATGAGTCATTTAATGTTTAAAAAAATCCAAAAAAGATAAAACCATAGTGGCACTTACGCATGGAGTCTTACGCGACCTGCCACGTTGGGAACCATAACAATCATAGATAAATCAAGTTTTACCATAAATTACCACTTCTCAAATCACCTAGTAGCTATGAAGGTGCATGGCTTCCTACAATAAGCCCTCCCAAAACAGCTTTCCCCAAAACATACTTTGTCTAAATGAGGCCACAATTTTCACACTCATGTATATTTTATTGCAAATAGTTTGAGCTAGCCCAAGATGGGTTTCATTGTACAAAACACGCATTTTCCATTTTTTAAATCTCATATTTGAATCCCTTAGTCTGTTTACTACTCACGTGCCCTTGGTTTCTTGATAGTACTCAGTTTTGCCCTCTCCCTTCACAAATTATCATAGACGCCCAACCTTGCCCTGATTGGTCTAGCCCTTGTCACGCGGATCGTGCCCGCCGACCGTTGATCGTATGATGTAACGGGCAGGATAATCCCTCTCTCTCTGATCGGGGCGACCACCCTCTCTCTCTGTCTGTGGCTAGCTTCCACTCTCTATGTATGCTAAATACCCAGTTTGCCACCGGATTCAGCAAGTTTGGTTTTCTGTATTATTTTTCAGGCGCTAAAAATTATAAACTCATTTAGGCATTACTTTTCACGTAAAAAATGATAAACCATCACAGATTTCTTGTAGCCATTACTTTTCACGCAAAAACTAGATTTCGGTGAATGCATTATTTGTCACCCCTCTATCAATTATCAACTCTCCTTAGCATTCCTTTTCTTTTAGGGAATATAGTTTGGGATATAGTTTTGGTTACTTGAAACGTCCAAAAAGTGGTATAATTTTGGTATAAACATGAGGCATGCATATTTGAGGGATTTCGGTGAATGGATTATTTATCACCCCTCTAACAATTATCAACTTTCTTTAGCATTCCTTTTCTTTTAGGGAATATAGTTTTGGGATATAGTTTTGGCTATTTGAAACGTCCCAAAAGTGGTATAATTTTGGTATAAACATGAGACATACATATTTGAGGGATTTCGATGAATGGATTACTTATCACCCCTCTAACAATTATCAACTTTCTTTAGCATTCCTTTTATTTTAGGGAATATAGTTTGAGATATAGTTTTGGTTATTTGAAACGTCCCAAAAGTGGTATAATTTTGGTATAAACATGAGACAAACATATTTGTGGGATTTCGGAGAATGCATTATTTGTCACCCCTCTAACAATTATCAACTATCTTTAGGATTCCTATATTCCCTAACACTTATTTTTTTGGTAATTTCTGTGTATGCACACACTAACTTTGAAAACAACTACACGTACATGCAATTGAATAATGGATTTATAACAAGGGATCCCTTGTAACAACTTCTAGCGCCTGATAAGCAATGATAAGAATCCGATCGCAATTATACAACAAAAAAATAACCAGCCATCAGATTAGCTTGCTTCTTCAACTCGATCAGCTGCCTTAACTGCTTGTTCATTTTCTTAAGTTCTCCCTTCACTTCCACCAGTTCTACATTGGGAGCATTAGGCATAATCGAAACGGCTCCTCTCTCCGCCGCATTCTCTACAGCAAGTCCCCCTCCCAAATTGCTCTCCCCAATAGCGCCAATTTATTCCTGCAATTGAAGCCTATGAACGTACACATCGATCCACTCGAAATGCTTGCATTTCTTCAGGAGCTAAAAACAACAACGTGAACCCTAAATCCCAAAATTGAGGGAATACCAAGAAAATCGAGAGAAAACAGAGCAATTGGAGTGAGATCTAACCTTATCCCCTCTCTATATGGCAAGCTCTCGCATGCAAAGAACTCACGTCCACGGTTGCCGTTGTCGTCCGTCTTATAGATCGACCGCTTCAGAGGCTCCTGGCGTGGGCAGACAGGGCATCTTGTAAAACGCACTGGTCCATACACTGCCACCATGAAGAACGGGAGGTCGAAGAGAAACTAGACATCACCCACCTGCCGGAGAAGGGCTGCCGCTGGCGGAGAAGAAGAACAATGCGGCGCGGGGAAAGAAAGGGGAAGCAATGGCACGGGCATGGGCGCGGGGCTGGCTCGGGATCCCATTTTGCAACGGTCACCTGGGTAAGCTGTGGGTCCGGCGCGCTAACATGGACAAGTTGTGGTCCCACGATGATCTGTATAAGTGGAGATGTGTCCACTGCGGGGCACCAACAGGGGCCCCACTAATGGTCAACTTAACGGGATTCCTCCCGTCCGAGCTCCTTTTGAGGGTTTCAGACAAGGGCTTGGGGAAAACTGAGGAAAAACTAAGCGGCTGGGGAAAACTGAGCACAACTAAGGACCCGATGGCACGGAAATAGAAATCCCTATATTGTTTTCCCATGATCTATTGTATCTCTATGTTGATGTTTGAGTAGTGATTTGTTCGTGGCAATTGTGAGAGAGGTTGTGTTGGTTGCATATAACTATTTGTAATCTTCTATGATGATCTTTTGTACTGATATATGAGTGCACATATGTTGGGGGATGCATAAGATTGCCACCGTTGCATGTGTTGATAGGATGAGGGATAGCTGGAGCCTAACAGAAACCATGTCCCCCTTCTTAGATGCATGTTGTATTAATTCATGGTTAATCAACAGAGGGGGGGGGGGGGGGGTATAACTATGGGACCTTTAAATTGCGGCGGTGGTTGGACTTTATGTATTAACAATTCCTTTGTTTGCCCATACCTATGGCCTTAGGATTAATCACTAGTGGTGCATTTGCACATGTCTATGGCTTCACCTATCTATGGCTCCTCTCTAGAAGAAACAATAAAAAGACTATCTTTGTGCTGCACTAATTATGATAACCACACAAATGAAGTAGGAATTTGCTAGAACACTTACTCCCTTGATTTACTCCACTTCACTTCATCTTACTTTACTCTATTGCACTTTACTTGTATTCCATTTTACTCATTGCATTTTAATTTCAGCATTTAAGTCTTATAGCAAAAACCTCTTCACACACATACACATTATATATCCTAGCTTTGCATAGAAGACCATATAAGTGGGTTATAGGGATTTAGAGAATAGATGGTTTACCTTGAGCTCCTCGTGGGTTTGACACTCAAATACTTATCGAATTATACTACGGTCATCCCCTGCCCTTGGGGGTTATCAGCACGTGCCCCTGTTTATATATGCTGGAGACAGCCGAGGGGCACGACACACGTGGCATCGCCATTAAGTTCGTTGGCAGAGGTGGGTGACGGCCGCTCAGCAGGCGAGGCATCACCATTAACATGTCACAGATGATAACCTCCAAGTGCAAGGGATCACCGTAGTACAATTCGATAAGTATTTGAGCGTTGAAACCACGAGGAGCTGATGGTTCTCTAAATCCCTATAACCCACTTATATGGCCTTTTATGCAAAGCTAGGATCTATGGTGTGTGTATGTGTAGAGGTTTTGAAAGAACATCTCTTGCATTATGTTTTGTGTGTTTGATGTCAATATATGTGATACACTAATGTTTGATTAAGTGGTACAGGGATTACACAGTTTCATATTTGCGTGTGTTGGATTTGGTCGGTCTGTCAAAAGTTAACAGGAAAAATATGGCCAGGCCGGATAATCCGGGCCGGATATTCTTGAAATATCCGGCCCCCTGATTTTGGCTAAGTCTTCGAGGGAAAGCAGCGCAGTAGGGGGGCCGGACATTTGCCCGGATAATGTCCCGGTATTGTACCAGGGCCGGATTATCCGGGCCGGATATTTTGGAAATATCCGGCCCCCCCGTTTTTGGCTAAGGACTGGAAGAAATGTGAATCAGTACATGGGCCGGATATTTGGCCGGACAATGTCACGCTTTTGTTCTGAAGGCCGGATTATCCGGGGGGGCGGATTATCCGGCCCCTACTTAGACCGGATTATCCGCCCCCGGAAGCAGACAACGGCTCAATTTTGGAAGGGGGTATAAATACCCCCTTCTTCTACCTTGGTTGCTTGCTCAATCATTACACAAGAAATCTGCCAAGCCACCTCCATTAGAGCCACCTCAAGAAAGTCAAGATTTGCAAGATCTCCTTCCTCCCCCAACCAAAGCTCTTGATCTTTGGAGATTCGAAGGAGAAGACACCGATCTACATCCTCACCGAAGCGTTCTTCATTTCCCCCTCTCTTGTTTGAGGGATCTCATGCTAGTGTTCCTATTTGGTTCCCTAGTTGATTTGTTGTTGATGTGTTGTTGTTGATTGTTGTATTGTTACAGATTTGGGAGCCTCCAATTTGGTTGTGGATGTGTGCCCCAAGAACTTTGTAAAGGCCCGGTTTCCGCCTCGAGGAAATCCCTTAGTGGAAGTGGGCTAGGCCTTCGTGGCGTTGCTCACAGGAGATCCGAGTGAAGCCTTCGTGGCTGTTGGTTTGGCTTGCGTAGCAACCACACTCCTCCAAACGTAGATGTACCTTCTTGCAAAGGAAGGGAACTACGGGAATCATCTCCGTGTCATCGCGTGCTCCACTCTCGGTTACCTCTATCCCACTCTATCTACTATTGCGTAGCTATACCTTGCTTAGTTGATATCCTTGTCATATAGGTAAATTCACTTAGTTGCATATCTAGAGAATTTACCTTTCGTGTCAAGCCTAAATTGAAAAAGAACTAAAAATTGGTTAGCACCTATTCACCCCCCCTCTAGGTGCGGCATACGATCCTTTCAATTGGTATCAGAGTCTCGGCTCTTATTTCGGGCTTAACCGCCTAAGAGTATGCCGGACGAGGTGCCCTCGGAAGTGGCCGCCAAGTTGGTCTCCGTGGAAGACTTCAATTCTTTGAAGTCCTCCATGGAAGCTCAAATGGAAAGCATGAAAAAGATGATTGCCGAGCTTTTGGCTCCGGCCCTTCCCAAGGCTCCTAGTGTAGAGGTAAAAGACACGGGTGCGTTAGATGATGGAGAGGCTTCGGACTTACCCTCATCTACCAAACCCGTGGAAGGTGACAACTTAAACACTATCAAATCTACAAGTGCATCTCCTAGGGGAACTAGTGGAGGTGAAAGCTACAATCGAGTAGCTCCACCTTTCCTATCTCCCGATATACCGGTTCCCCTTCCACATTTAAACATTCGGGGTGACCCACCTAAGTTTTCCGTTGATAATTTCGATACTTGGCAATTTGAGTTCCGCTCTCATGTTTGTAGTGCCTCCAATGAACTATGGAGAATCATCTTGGAGGGCTTCAAGCCATACAACCCCGACAAGTTGACTAGAAGAGAAGCGAGTTGATAGTCAACTCAACAACACCGCCCTTCACATGATTCAAACTAGTGTGGGGACTCCGGAATTGCATCGTGTCCGGAACTACACCACCGCCAAGGAAGCTTGGGACGGCTTGGCCGCTAGTTGCATTGGAAGTGAGAGCACAAGGAGGAACAAGTATAATGCTCTTAAGAATAAAGCCGAAGGATTCTTGAGGCTACCGGATGAAGATCATGAACTCATGTATGGAAGACTTGTCACGGTTGCCGATGCCTTCCGGCTTATTGGTGCCACCCACATCAATGACTCTTGGATCAAGGAGAAGTACATTGAATGCATGATGCCATTTGCTCCCATTGATGTCAAGACTCTTGTGGGAAGGGAATGCTATTCCTCTCTCACCTCTCAACAAGTCGTGCACGAGATGCAAGCTCTCAAGGTGCTTGAAGAAACCTCTCATGATTCTCGCAATCGTGCTCTTGGAATGGCAAAAGGTTCCAATCTTGCCTTGGTGGTCAACTCCGGTGAAGAAGTGATTCCTCAAGAATCTTATAGGGCATCTTGGAGTATGTCCTATCCGGAAGATTTGCAATGCCACTACCATGATCACATGGCCTTCCATGCAAAATCCTTTTGGGTTGATCCCTCCAAGGCCAAGGAAGACAACATCAAGAGGAACAACAAAAGTGGTTTCACTAGCTTTGGTCCAAAGACAAGATCTTGCTACAATTGTGATGACAAGCGCCACTTCATTGCCGAATGCCCCTATGAAAATAGAGAGCTTCATAATGGAAGGCTCATTCCCAAGGACAAGAGCAAGGACACCAAGGGCAAGTATTCAAAAGCCCCCAACAAGAAGTTCTACAACAACAAGACCAAGAAGGGCAAGAGGCCCTCAAGAGTTGTGCTAGTAACAAGGGAAGAATATTCATCCGATGAAGTTGAAAGTTCTAGTGGTGATGAAGATGAAGAAAGCTCAAAGGAATTGGCCGCCATCGTCACCACCAACATACCCTCTTCATCTCTCTTTGAATCTCCCAATGAGAACCCTCCTATCAAGAATGCACATTGCTTCATGGCAAGGTCCTCCTTGAACACATCTATCGTGCTATCAACTCAAGAAGAGTATACCTCCGGAGATGATGATGTTGATGATGAAGAAGATGCATCCTCCAATGGATTGGTTGCTCTTGCCTCCCTCTCCACTAACTCTTCATCACCAAGTGAATCCCCCAATGAGGTCATCCTTGTGGAGGAAGAAAGTTGCCTCATGGCTAAATCCTCCGAGGTATCATCTCCTAACCCCTCTATTCCTAACATATCTAGTGAACTAGGGGTTGATGATGCTAGTCTAAAAGTGAAACAAGAAATGCTAGATTTTGATGATTTCATTCTCAACCTACAAGGTAACACTAAAAAGCATGTTTCAAACCTCATGATTCGTTTAGCTCAACAAAGTGATATGCTTGAGAAAAAGGGTCAAATAGAGAGAGAAGACTCTCTCGAAATCCATGCTCTTAAAAATGCTCTTGAGGAATGTCAAGAAACCATAGCTTCTCTTGAAGAGAGGTTAGAAAATATTGAAGAGCCTCAAGATAAAATTAACAAGCTCACTAAAGCTAGAGATCTTGCTAGGGCTAAGAATAAAGTGTTTACAAAGGAGAAGGCCCAATTTGGGGTTGATCATGAGAAACTTGTGAAGGATCTAGATGAACTAGACAAAGCTCACAAAGATTTGAAGAGTGAATACACTCTCCTATCCAAGTCGTTTGAGCAACTTCAAATTAGGCTTGCTACATATGATGTGCCTAGTTCCTCTACTCCTCTATGTGATCATGCAAATATTGTTGAGGAAAATGCTAGGTTGAAGGATGAAGTTGCTAAGGCCTCCTCTCCCCAAAGTAACCTTTCTTTGGATGATCTTTTGAGTAAGCAAAGATCAAACAATGGGAAGGAGGGCCTTGGTTTTAAAGCCAAGGCAAAGAAGGCAAACAAGCAAAAGGCCAAGCCCGCACAAGAAAAGAAGAAAGAAGTCACTAATGGTGAAGCCTCCAAGGGCAACACCATGAATGATGATGATGCGGGAATTGCTAACCCTCACTATGTTTTATTTAAAGATTATTATGGTGATGTTTATGCTAAATATGTTGGCCCATATGATGGTTATATTGCTTGGTCTATTTGGGTCCCAAAGACCCTTGTTGCTAACAAAAGAGGACCCATTGCGAAATGGGTACCTAAATCCAAGAATTGATCTCATGTAGGACTATGCCGCCGGAGGTTCAAAATGGGTACTTGATAGTGGATGTACAAGTCATATGACCGGCGGCAAGAACCTCGTCAAGGAGTTGAGGCCTAACATTAATGATATCACCGTCTCCTTTGGCGATAATTCTACATCCGAGGTATTGGGTTTTGGCAAGGTTGTGGTTGCACACAACATTACTCTTGTGGATGTCATGCTTGTCAAAACCCTTGGTTACAATTTGCTTTCCGTTTCCGCCCTTGGCAAGATGGGTTTTGCCGTCTTTATTGATAATGATATTGTGGTCCTCTTGTGGAGCAAGACTCTAAAAGTCGCATTCGTTGGGTATCGCGAACACAACTTGTATGTGGTGGACTTTTCGGGGACCACCACGTCAAGTGCGATGTGCCTATTCGGAAAGGCGGACGTGGGTTGGTTGTGGCATCGCCGCCTAGCCCATGTCAACATGAGAACTTTGCAAAGTCTTCACAAGGGGAACCATATTGTGGGACTAATGGAAAATGTGTCTTTTGCCAAAGATCGTGTTTGTAGGGCTTGTGTTGAAGGCAAAATGCATGACTCTCCGCATCCAAGCAAGACCATTATCTCTTCCAAGAGGATCTTGGAGCTCCTTCATGTGGATCTCTTTGGTCCCGTTACTCATGCAAGTCTTGGTGCGAAGAAACATTGCTTGGTGATTGTCGATGACTACTCAAGATACACTTGGGTCTACTTTCTCAAGACGAAAGACGAGACTCAACAAATATTCATTGACTTTGCTACCGAGGTGCAACGCCAACACAACCTCCTCATTATGGCAATAAGAAGTGACAACGGCTCCGAGTTCAAGAACTACACACTCAATGATTTTCTTAGTGATGAGGGGATTCGTCATCAATATTCCGCTGCTTACACCCCTCAACAAAATGGTGTTGCGGAGAGGAAGAACCGGACTCTTATGGATATGGCAAGGTCTATGATGGCGGAGTATAAATCCCGCTATAACTTTTGGGCCGAGGCCATCTCCACCGCTTGTCACTCCTCCAACCGGCTCTATCTCCGCAAGGGCTTGAACAAGACTCCATATGAAATACTCACCGGGAACAAGCCTAATATCTCATACTTCAAGGTGTTCGGGTGTAAGTGTTTCTACAAAATCAAAGGAGTTCGTTTATCTAAATTCGCTCCTAAAGCTTTGGAGGGTATATTTGTTGGTTACGGTGCCGAATCTCACACTTATAGAATCTTTGATGTATCCTCCGGGATTATCATTGAATCTTGTAGTGTGAAGTTCGAAGAAAATGATGGCTCCCAAGTGGGGCAAGTTGATGTTTGTGCAGGTGATGAAATACCTCAAGATGCCATAGTAAGAATGGGTGTGGGATTTTTCCGCCCCATTGAGGGACACGGTGTGGCGTCTCGGGAAGAACTATGCTCTACCACGGTGGAGCCCTCATCTTCTCAACATCAACAAACCTTACCTAGTGAAGCAAATGATGCACCAACCCAAGAACAAGAACAAGACTCTCCCTCTTATGTGCAAGATCAAGGACAAGATCAAGGTCAAGATCAACCAATCACTCACAATGGCTCCAATGAGGAACCAATCAACTCTTGCCCTTCTCCGAACATTGTTCAAGATCAAGCACATGAGATTGAGCAACCCCAAGCAATTGAGGAAGCTCAAGTTCAAGGTCAAGACGGGGACCCAAATGATCAAGTTGATCAAGTGACACCTCCAAGGCCTAGAAAGACCAAGGAGGAGATCGAGGCCCGTCGTCTAGCAAGAAGAGAAAGGAACCTCGAGCTTCGTGGACACACTCATGACAAGGTTCTTGGTGATGTAAGGGCAAAGGTTTCCACAAGAAGGCAATTGGCGAACTTTAGCCATCATCATGCTTATATCTCCTTAGTGGAACCCAAGAAAGTATTTGAAGCCCTTGAAGATTCGGATTGGTTGGAAGCTATGCATGAAGAACTCAACAACTTCAAGCGCAACAAAGTGTGGACTTTAGTAAAGAAGCCTAAGGAGTGCCGCAATGTTATAGGCACTAAATGGATTTTCAAGAACAAGCAAGATGAGTTTGGAAATGTTGTGAGGAACAAGGCAAGATTGGTGGCTCAAGGGTTCTCTCAAGTTGAGGGTATTGACTTTGGAGAAACCTATGCTCCCGTGGCTCGCCTTGAGTCCATCCGTATCCTTCTTGCTTATGCTTCGCATCATAACTTTAAGTTACAACAAATGGATGTGAAAAGTGCTTTTCTTAATGGTCCCTTGCATGAAGAGGTTTATGTTAAGCAACCCCGGGGTTCGAGGATTTCAACTTTCCTAACCATGTCTACAAGCTTGATAAAGCACTTTATGGTCTCAAACAAGCTCCTAGAGCTTGGTACGAGCACCTTAAGGAATTGTTGGTAGACCGTGGGTTTGATGTTGGGCTAATCGACCCCACTCTTTTTACTAAGAGGGTCAATGGGGAGCTTTTCGTTTGCCAATTATATGTTGATGATATTATATTTGGATCTACTAACAAAGCTTTCAATGATGAATTCTCAAAGCTTATGACCGATAGGTTTGAGATGTCTATGATGGGAGAGATGAAGTTCTTCCTTGGTTTTGAGATCAAGCAATTGAGGGAAGGAACCTTCATCAACCAAGCAAAATATCTCCAAGACATGCTCAAGAGGTTCAAGATGACCGAGATGAAGGGTGTGGCCACTCCTATGGTTACCAAATGTCATCTTGCACTTGATCCCAATGGTAAAGAGGTGGATCAAAAGGTATATCGCTCCATGATTGGATCCTTGCTTTACCTTTGTGCATCTAGACCGGACATAGTGTTGAGTGTTGGTGTGTGTGCAAGGTATCAAGCTTCTCCTAAAGAGAGCCACATGATGGCTCTCAAAAGAATCTTTCGATATTTGGTTGATACCCCAAGATATGGTATTTGGTACCCCAAAGGCTCAAGTTTTATTCTCAATGGTTATACCGATGCGGATTGGGCGGGTGACAAGGATGATAGGAAATCAACTTCCGGGGCTTGCCAATTCCTTGGTAGGTCCTTGGTGTGTTGGTCTTCTAAGAAGAAAAATTGTATATCTCTCTCCACCGCCGAAGCCGAATATGTTGCCGCCGCAAGTGGATGCACTCAATTGTTATGGATGAGGCAAACTTTAAAGGAATACGGTGTCATTTGTGACAAAGTGCCTCTATTATGTGACAATGAAAGTGCCATCAAGATTGCCTATAATCCGGTGCAACATTCAAGAACGAAGCATATTGAGATCCGGAATCATTTCATTAGGGATCATGTTGCCCGGGGTGATATTGAGCTTATCTATGTTCCTACCAAAGATCAACTTGCCGATATATTCACGAAGCCTCTTGATGAAGCAAGGTTCTCTTATTTGAGGAATGAGCTAAATATCATTGATTCAAGGAGTATAGCTTGACCATCTTGCAAACACACTTTCGTCTCAAAACTTTATTTGGTTTAGATGTGGGCATGGAAATAGGGGAGTGCGGTTTAAATTATTGAGCTATCCCTCCCCCCATAATGCCAACATTAAGAAATCATTCTCTTTATATCATATGTTGATATGTGAGCTTCAATGATGAGTAGTGGCTTGGACCCAAGATATATCTTCGCGGTGCCATGCCACAACACTCATATATGGTGGCCTAGGCCACCACACTCTTCTTTGTGAAGAGTTGGAGTTATTTGGGTCTTATTGCCTTTTATTTGACAACTCCTTGTTCTTATGGGAAATCACTCAAGTTTGGCCTTATTTGCTCATATCTTGCAAACTTGAGTGATCATGTACCATTAACAGTTTGAACCCTCTAAGCCTAAGCCTACACTCTCCAATAAGCCACTTCCATCTTGCTCATTTGTCATGTTTGGTAAAAACTTGGAGTTTGAGGTTTCTCGGTCGGATGATCTAGGTTGCCCCATCTTATTGGTAAATATGCATCTCATATGTGACGTGATGATTTATTGCACCACATATGGGTTCGCAAATATCTAACTAAAGATAGGCTGGATTTACGGTATTCTGGAATCTTCCAGAACACCGGATAATCCGGCCCCCTGGCGCCCCGGAATATCCGGCCGGGCCGGATTATCCGCCCTCACTTTGGGCCGGATTATCCGGCCTGGGCGTTTTGCGGGAAGACTAAGGGAGGCCGCGGGGTGAACGGTTGGCACACCAATCAGTTCCCCCACGCGCCCCCCTTCTTCCTCCTCAAGCCGCCGGAGTTCCTCCTCCTCGCCGGAGTCGCTCCGTCCGCCCCCTCTCGAAGTTCTTGGGTGGATCGGGTGGATCTCCTCCCTAGCTACCTTCTCCTCCAAGTGGTTTCCACAATGGATGTGGGTATGACTCACAATCTCTAACCCTAGATGTTGTGTTTTATATGTGCTATTTTCTTGGTGGAATTGGTGTCTAGTTGTTCCAAATCGTGTGTAGTGTACTCCTCTTGCATGCTATGAGGCCGATCTAGTCTTAGACAAGTTTTTGATTGGAAATCTGCACATCTCGCAGGGCCGGATTATCCGCCCCCCGAGCCGGCCGGATTATCCGGCCAGGCCGGATTATCCGCCCCCAGGGGACCCCGGATTATCCGGCCTGGAGCTTCATCGCCAATGCAGTTTCTGCTTCAATCTATCATGTCTAGATGTGTACCGACTTATAGCATGCTTCTCGAGTATATTACTATATCTTACATGACTTATGAGCATTACCTTTCCTTTGCTACCCGCCCTTGCTTCTCACAGGTAGTGCTTCTCGGGGTGGTCGGAGACGCTCAAGGCATGATCGTTCTAGTGACGAGTTTGCAACCAATGCACCTCGCAAGTCCGTCACCGCAAGGCGGAAGAACAAGGAAGTAAGGGAGAACTACAAGTCCATGGACCCAGTCTCCTATTCCGCTATTCGCATGAAGAACTGGTATGAAGATGTCCCAAGGGATGAAGAGATTGAGGGCAGGAGATACTGGTGCATTGAGCAGGAATTCATCTACAAGGACATATATGAGCCCATGAAGAAGCTGAGACCCATGCAAGCTATTGATGTGGACATTCTGGCTGAAAACAATCACTTTGAAGATGCCATCTGGGTAGCTGGAAGGTTGGGTTTGCATGATATCATGAAGATTAAATGTGACTTCAGCCCAGATTTGGTGAAGAAATTCTTTGCCACTTTGGCGATCAAGAAAGATGAGGAACACACTATGGAATGGATGACTGGCTCCTCCCACTGCAGTGCCACTCTACGCCAATTTGCTGGTTTTCTTGGAGTTCCTGTTGAGGGGGGTCGTCGTCTTCATGGACCACAACCGATAGATAAGAATGCTCTTGCGCAGCTCTATACCTCAGCAGGGAAAATTGGTTATTGATACGTCTCCAACGTATCGATAATTTCTTGTGTTCCATGCCACATTATTGATGTTATCTACATGTTATATGCACACTTTATGTCATATTCGTGCATTTTCTGGAACTAACCTATTAACAAGATGCCGAAGTGCCAGTTCTCGTTTTCTCGCTGTTTTTGGTTTCAGTAAATCCTAGTAACGAAATATTCTCGGAATCGGACGAAATCAACGCCAAAGATCTTAGAATCCCCGGAAGCATCCAGAACACACCAGAGAGGTCAGAGAGGGGCCACAGGGCCACCAAACCCTAGGCTGGCGCGGCCAGAGGGGGGGCCGCGCCGCCCTATGGTGTGGCCCCCCGTCAGCCCTCCTGCGCCGCCTCTTCGCCTATATAAAGCCCCTGGATCGAAAACCCCGAGGCGAAGAACCACGATACGGAAAACCTTCCGGAGCCGCCGCCATCGCGAAGCCAAGATCCGGGGGACAGGAGTCTCCGTTCCGGCACCCTGCCGGAGCGGGGAAGTGCCCCGGAAGGCTTCTCCATCGACACCGCTGCCATCTCCACCGCCATCTTCATCACCGCTGCTGCTCCCATGAGGAGGGAGTAGTTCTCCATCGAGGCTCGGGGCTGTACCGGTAGCTATGTGGTTCATCTCTCTCCTATGTGCTTCAATACAATAATCTCATGAGCTGCCTTACATGATTGAGATTCATATGATGATGCTTGTAATCTAGATGTCATTATGCTAGTCAAGTGAGTTTTACTTATGTGATCTCCGGAGACTCCTAGTCCCACGTGTGTAAAGGTGACAAGTGTGTGCACCGTGTGGGTCTCTTAGGCCATATTTCACAGAATACTTATTCACCGTTGAATGGCATAGTGAAGTGCTTATTTATATCTCTTTATGATTGCAATGTGTTTGTATCACAATTTATCTATGTGCTACTCTAGTGATGTGTTATTAAAGTAGTTCTATTCCTCCCGCACGTGTGTAAAGGTGACGAGTGTGTGCACCGTGTTAGTACTTGGTTTATGCTATGATCATGATCTCTTGTAGATTGAGAAGTTAACTATTGCTATGATAATATTGATGTGATCTATTCCTCCTACATATGCATGAAGGTGACAGTGTGCATGCTATGCTAGTACTTGGTTTAGTCTGTTGATCTATCTTACACTAAAGGTTACTAAAATATGAGCATTATTGTGGAGCTTGTTAACTCCGGCATTGAGGGTTCGTGTAATCCTACGCAATGTGTTCATTATCCAACAAAAGTGTAGAGTATGCATTTATCTATTCTGTTATGTGATCAATGTTGAGAGTGTCCACTAGTGAAAGTGTAATCCCTAGGCCTTGTTCCTAAATACCGCTGCGTTACTACTGCTTGTTTACTCGTTTCATCGTGTTACTACTGCTGCAATACTACCACCATCAACTACACGCCCGCAAGCTATTTTCCGGCACCGTTGCTACTGCTCATATATATTCATACCACCCGTATTTCACTATCTCTTCGCCGAACTAGTGCACCTATTAGGTGTGTTGGGGACACAAGAGACTTCTTGCTTTGTGGTTGCAGGGTTGCATGAGAGGGATATCTTTGACCTCTTCCTCCCTGAGTTCGATAAACCTTGGGTGATCCAC